>NC_135233.1:1053260305-1053582805 GCF_051348905.1 Ranitomeya variabilis
CCTTTAGTAGGCCGGAAAAGCCTATTGCATTTTTTAAAATGGTAATTTGGAGCAGAAGGTTGAAGCTCAGCTTTATTTAGTTGAGGGCAACACCAGGCAGGGGCACACAGACAGACACCTTTAGTAGGCCGGAAAAGCCTATTGCATTTTTTAAAATGGTAATTTGGAGCAGAAGGTTGAAGCTCAGCTTTATTTAGTTGAGGACAACACCAGGCAGGGGAACACAGACAGACACCTTTAGTAGGCCGGAAAAGCCTATTGCATTTTTTAAAATTGTAATTTGGAGCAGAAGGTTGAAGCTCAGCTTTATTTAGTTGAGGACAACACCAGGCAGGGGCACACAGACAGACACCTTTAGTAGGCCGGAAAAGCCTATTGCATTTTTTAAAATGGTAATTTGGAGCAGAAGGTTGAAGCTCAGCTTTATTTAGTTGAGGACAACACCAGGCAGGGGCACACAGACAGACACCTTTAGTAGGCCGGAAAAGCCTATTGCATTTTTTAAAATGGTAATTTGGAGCAGAAGGTTGAAGCTCAGCTTTATTTAGTTGAGGACAACACCAGGCAGGGGCACACAGACAGACACCTTTAGTAGGCCGGAAAAGCCTATTGCATTTTTTAAAATGGTAATTTGGAGCAGAAGGTTGAAGCTCAGCTTTATTTAGTTGAGGACAACACCAGGCAGGGGCACACAGACAGACACCTTTAGTAGGCCGGAAAAGCCTATTGCATTTTTTAAAATGGTAATTTGGAGCAGAAGGTTGAAGCTCAGCTTTATTTAGTTGAGGGCAACACCAGGCAGGGGCACACAGACAGACACCTTTAGTAGGCCGGAAAAGCCTATTGCATTTTTTAAAATGGTAATTTGGAGCAGAAGGTTGAAGCTCAGCTTTATTTAGTTGAGGACAACACCAGGCAGGGGCACACAGACAGACACCTTTAGTAGGCCGGAAAAGCCTATTGCATTTTTTAAAATGGTAATTTGGAGCAGAAGGTTGAAGCTCAGCTTTATTTAGTTGAGGGCAACACCAGGCAGGGGCACACAGACAGACACCTTTAGTAGGCCGGAAAAGCCTATTGCATTTTTTAAAATGGTAATTTGGAGCAGAAGGTTGAAGCTCAGCTTTATTTAGTTGAGGACAACACCAGGCAGGGGAACACAGACAGACACCTTTAGTAGGCCGGAAAAGCCTATTGCATTTTTTAAAATGGTAATTTGGAGCAGAAGGTTGAAGCTCAGCTTTATTTAGTTGAGGACAACACCAGGCAGGGGCACACAGACAGACACCTTTAGTAGGCCGGAAAAGCCTATTGCATTTTTTAAAATGGTAATTTGGAGCAGAAGGTTGAAGCTCAGCTTTATTTAGTTGAGGACAACACCAGGCAGGGGCACACAGACAGACACCTTTAGTAGGCCGGAAAAGCCTATTGCATTTTTTAAAATGGTAATTTGGAGCAGAAGGTTGAAGCTCAGCTTTATTTAGTTGAGGACAACACCAGGCAGGGGCACACAGACAGACACCTTTAGTAGGCCGGAAAAGCCTATTGCATTTTTTAAAATGGTAATTTGGAGCAGAAGGTTGAAGCTCAGCTTTATTTAGTTGAGGACAACACCAGGCAGGGGCACACAGACAGACACCTTTAGTAGGCCGGAAAAGCCTATTGCATTTTTTAAAATGGTAATTTGGAGCAGAAGGTTGAAGCTCAGCTTTATTTAGTTGAGGGCAACACCAGGCAGGGGCACACAGACAGACACCTTTAGTAGGCCGGAAAAGCCTATTGCATTTTTTAAAATGGTAATTTGGAGCAGAAGGTTGAAGCTCAGCTTTATTTAGTTGAGGACAACACCAGGCAGGGGAACACAGACAGACACCTTTAGTAGGCCGGAAAAGCCTATTGCATTTTTTAAAATGGTAATTTGGAGCAGAAGGTTGAAGCTCAGCTTTATTTAGTTGAGGACAACACCAGGCAGGGGAACACAGACAGACACCTTTAGTAGGCCGGAAAAGCCTATTGCATTTTTTAAAATGGTAATTTGGAGCAGAAGGTTGAAGCTCAGCTTTATTTAGTTGAGGACAACACCAGGCAGGGGCACACAGACAGACACCTTTAGTAGGCCGGAAAAGCCTATTGCATTTTTTAAAATGGTAATTTGGAGCAGAAGGTTGAAGCTCAGCTTTATTTAGTTGAGGACAACACCAGGCAGGGGCACACAGACAGACACCTTTAGTAGGCCGGAAAAGCCTATTGCATTTTTTAAAATGGTAATTTGGAGCAGAAGGTTGAAGCTCAGCTTTATTTAGTTGAGGGCAACACCAGGGAGGGGCAGAAGGCGTTAGTAGGCCCTAACCACCATTTTTTTTTTTAAAAACCACTTAATGAGAGCCGGAAGGTTGAAGCTCAGCTTTATTTAGTTGAGGACAACACCAGGCAGGGGCACACAGACAGACACCTTTAGTAGGCCGGAAAAGCCTATTGCATTTTTTAAAATGGTAATTTGGAGCAGAAGGTTGAAGCTCAGCTTTATTTAGTTGAGGACAACACCAGGCAGGGGCACACAGACAGACACCTTTAGTAGGCCGGAAAAGCCTATTGCATTTTTTAAAATGGTAATTTGGAGCAGAAGGTTGAAGCTCAGCTTTATTTAGTTGAGGGCAACACCAGGCAGGGGCACACAGACAGACACCTTTAGTAGGCCGGAAAAGCCTATTGCATTTTTTAAAATGGTAATTTGGAGCAGAAGGTTGAAGCTCAGCTTTATTTAGTTGAGGACAACACCAGGCAGGGGAACACAGACAGACACCTTTAGTAGGCCGGAAAAGCCTATTGCATTTTTTAAAATGGTAATTTGGAGCAGAAGGTTGAAGCTCAGCTTTATTTAGTTGAGGACAACACCAGGCAGGGGAACACAGACAGACACCTTTAGTAGGCCGGAAAAGCCTATTGCATTTTTTAAAATGGTAATTTGGAGCAGAAGGTTGAAGCTCAGCTTTATTTAGTTGAGGACAACACCAGGCAGGGGCACACAGACAGACACCTTTAGTAGGCCGGAAAAGCCTATTGCATTTTTTAAAATGGTAATTTGGAGCAGAAGGTTGAAGCTCAGCTTTATTTAGTTGAGGGCAACACCAGGCAGGGGCACACAGACAGACACCTTTAGTAGGCCGGAAAAGCCTATTGCATTTTTTAAAATGGTAATTTGGAGCAGAAGGTTGAAGCTCAGCTTTATTTAGTTGAGGGCAACACCAGGCAGGGGCACACAGACAGACACCTTTAGTAGGCCGGAAAAGCCTATTGCATTTTTTAAAATGGTAATTTGGAGCAGAAGGTTGAAGCTCAGCTTTATTTAGTTGAGGACAACACCAGGCAGGGGCACACAGACAGACACCTTTAGTAGGCCGGAAAAGCCTATTGCATTTTTTAAAATGGTAATTTGGAGCAGAAGGTTGAAGCTCAGCTTTATTTAGTTGAGGACAACACCAGGCAGGGGCACACAGACAGACACCTTTAGTAGGCCGGAAAAGCCTATTGCATTTTTTAAAATGGTAATTTGGAGCAGAAGGTTGAAGCTCAGCTTTATTTAGTTGAGGGCAACACCAGGCAGGGGCACACAGACAGACACCTTTAGTAGGCCGGAAAAGCCTATTGCATTTTTTAAAATGGTAATTTGGAGCAGAAGGTTGAAGCTCAGCTTTATTTAGTTGAGGGCAACACCAGGCAGGGGCACACAGACAGACACCTTTAGTAGGCCGGAAAAGCCTATTGCATTTTTTAAAATGGTAATTTGGAGCAGAAGGTTGAAGCTCAGCTTTATTTAGTTGAGGACAACACCAGGCAGGGGCACACAGACAGACACCTTTAGTAGGCCGGAAAAGCCTATTGCATTTTTTAAAATGGTAATTTGGAGCAGAAGGTTGAAGCTCAGCTTTATTTAGTTGAGGACAACACCAGGCAGGGGCACACAGACAGACACCTTTAGTAGGCCGGAAAAGCCTATTGCATTTTTTAAAATGGTAATTTGGAGCAGAAGGTTGAAGCTCAGCTTTATTTAGTTGAGGGCAACACCAGGCAGGGGCACACAGACAGACACCTTTAGTAGGCCGGAAAAGCCTATTGCATTTTTTAAAATGGTAATTTGGAGCAGAAGGTTGAAGCTCAGCTTTATTTAGTTGAGGACAACACCAGGCAGGGGAACACAGACAGACACCTTTAGTAGGCCGGAAAAGCCTATTGCATTTTTTAAAATGGTAATTTGGAGCAGAAGGTTGAAGCTCAGCTTTATTTAGTTGAGGGCAACACCAGGCAGGGGCACACAGACAGACACCTTTAGTAGGCCGGAAAAGCCTATTGCATTTTTTAAAATGGTAATTTGGAGCAGAAGGTTGAAGCTCAGCTTTATTTAGTTGAGGACAACACCAGGCAGGGGCACACAGACAGACACCTTTAGTAGGCCGGAAAAGCCTATTGCATTTTTTAAAATGGTAATTTGGAGCAGAAGGTTGAAGCTCAGCTTTATTTAGTTGAGGACAACACCAGGCAGGGGCACACAGACAGACACCTTTAGTAGGCCGGAAAAGCCTATTGCATTTTTTAAAATGGTAATTTGGAGCAGAAGGTTGAAGCTCAGCTTTATTTAGTTGAGGGCAACACCAGGCAGGGGCACACAGACAGACACCTTTAGTAGGCCGGAAAAGCCTATTGCATTTTTTAAAATGGTAATTTGGAGCAGAAGGTTGAAGCTCAGCTTTATTTAGTTGAGGACAACACCAGGCAGGGGAACACAGACAGACACCTTTAGTAGGCCGGAAAAGCCTATTGCATTTTTTAAAATGGTAATTTGGAGCAGAAGGTTGAAGCTCAGCTTTATTTAGTTGAGGACAACACCAGGCAGGGGCACACAGACAGAAACCTTTAGTAGGCCGGAAAAGCCTATTGCATTTTTTAAAATGGTAATTTGGAGCAGAAGGTTGAAGCTCAGCTTTATTTAGTTGAGGACAACACCAGGCAGGGGCACACAGACAGACACCTTTAGTAGGCCGGAAAAGCCTATTGCATTTTTTAAAATGGTAATTTGGAGCAGAAGGTTGAAGCTCAGCTTTATTTAGTTGAGGACAACACCAGGCAGGGGCACACAGACAGACACCTTTAGTAGGCCGGAAAAGCCTATTGCATTTTTTAAAATGGTAATTTGGAGCAGAAGGTTGAAGCTCAGCTTTATTTAGTTGAGGACAACACCAGGGAGGGGCAGAAGCCGTTAGTAGGCCCTAACCACCATTTTTTTTTTTTTAAACCACTTAATGAGAGCCGGAAGGTTGAAGCTCAGCTTTATTTAGTTGAGGGCAACACCAGGGAGGGGCAGAAGCCGTTAGTAGGCCCTAACCAAAGTTGAAGGCCAAATGCAGTTTAATTTCTGATACTATAGGCCGAAAGCCAGAAGGTGGAAGCTCCAATTTAGACAGTGGAGGACAATTTGAATTAGGGACTGCAGACAGACTTAGTAGGCTGTCCCCTGTGGACCATGCATCCACCACATTAACCCATTGCGCCGTAATGGACACGTAATCTTCCGTGGCCATGCCTACAGGTCCATGCGTCTGTTGTCAGGTGCACCTTTGTACTCACAGATTGCCAGAGTGCATGGACAATGCGGTCTTCTACATGCTGGTGGAGGGTTGGGATGGCTTTTCTCGCAAAAGAAGTGTCGACTGGTTAGCTTGTAGCGTGGTACAGCGTAGTCCATCATGGCCTTATTAATAGTAAATAAAATATATAACTAGGCTCTATGAACTTTTAAATAGGTTCCAGGGGTACACGGGCAGCATTGGTGTGGTCAGTGGAGGAGTATTGCAAGTAGGGGCTGCAGACAGGCTATCAAAGGCCTAAAATACCAAACAGTAGGCACTCATGGCAGTTTTACATCGGTTACATAGATACACAGGCAGGCACTCCAGGCAGCATTGTGGTCAGTGGAGGAGTATTGCAAGTAGGGGCCGCAGACAGGCTATCAAAGGCCTAAAATAACAAACAGTAGGCAGTCATGGCAGTTTTACATCGGTTACATGGATACACAGGCAGGCACTCCAGGCAGCATTGTGGTCAGTGGAGGAGTATTGCAAGTAGGGGCCGCAGACAGGCTATCAAAGGCCTAAAATAACAAACAGTAGGCAGTCATGGCAGTTTTACATCGGTTACATGGATACACAGGCAGGCACTCCAGGCAGCATTGTGGTCAGTGGAGGAGTATTGCAAGTAGGGGCCGCAGACAGGCTATCAAAGGCCTAAAATAACAAACAGTAGGCAGTCATGGCAGTTTTACATCGGTTACATGGATACACAGGCAGCTAGGTGGTGAGTGGAGGAGTAATTAAAGTAAGGACCGCAGACAGGCTATCAAAGGCCTAACATAACAAACAATAGGCTCATGGCAGTTTTACAGCGGTTACATGGATAGACGGGCAGGCAGCTTGGTGGTGAGTGGAGGAGTATTTAAAGTAGGGACCGCAGACAGGCTATCAAAGGCCTAACATAACAAACAATAGGCTCATGGCAGTTTTACAGCGGTTACATGGATACACGGGCAGGCAGCTTGGTGGTGAGTGGAGGAGTATTTAAAGTAGGGACCGCAGACAGGCTTCAAAGGCCTAACATAAGAAAATGGGCTGGCTGTAGGCACTTTATAATTGGTTCCAGGGGTACACGGGCAGCAGTGGTCTGGCCAGTGGAGGACTAGTGGAAGGAGGGACCGCAGACAGGCTTCAAAGGCCTAACATAAAAAAATGGGCTGGCTGTAGGCACTTTATAATTGGTTCCAGGGGTACACGGGCAGCAGTGGTCTGGTCAGTGGAGGACTAGTGGAAGGAGGGACCGCAGACAGGCTTCAAAGGCCTAACATAAAAAAATGGGCTGGCTGTAGGCACTTTATAATTGGTTCCAGGGGTACACGGGCAGCAGTGGTCTGGCCAGTGGAGGACTAGTGGAAGGAGGGACCGCAGACAGGCTTCAAAGGCCTAACATAAAAAAATGGGCTGGCTGTAGGCACTTTATAATTGGTTCCAGGGGTACACGGGCAGCAGTGGTCTGGTCAGTGGAGGACTAGTGGAAGGAGGGACCGCAGACAGGCTTCAAAGGCCTAACATAAAAAAATGGGCTGGCTGTAGGCACTTTATAATTGGTTCCAGGGGTACACGGGCAGCAGTGGTCTGGCCAGTGGAGGACTAGTGGAAGGAGGGACCGCAGACAGGCTTCAAAGGCCTAACATAAAAAAATGGGCTGGCTGTAGGCACTTTATAATTGGTTCCAGGGGTACACGGGCAGCAGTGGTCTGGCCAGTGGAGGACTAGTGGAAGGAGGGACCGCAGACAGGCTTCAAAGGCCTAACATAAAAAAATGGGCTGGCTGTAGGCACTTTATAATTGGTTCCAGGGGTACACGGGCAGCAGTGGTCTGGTCAGTGGAGGACTAGTGGAAGGAGGGACCGCAGACAGGCTTCAAAGGCCTAACATAAAAAAATGGGCTGGCTGTAGGCACTTTATAATTGGTTCCAGGGGTACACGGGCAGCAGTGGTCTGGCCAGTGGAGGACTAGTGGAAGGAGGGACCGCAGACAGGCTTCAAAGGCCTAACATAAAAAAATGGGCTGGCTGTAGGCACTTTATAATTGGTTCCAGGGGTACACGGGCAGCAGTGGTCTGGCCAGTGGAGGACTAGTGGAAGGAGGGACCGCAGACAGGCTTCAAAGGCCTAACATAAAAAAATGGGCTGGCTGTAGGCACTTTATAATTGGTTCCAGGGGTACACGGGCAGCAGTGGTCTGGTCAGTGGAGGACTAGTGGAAGGAGGGACCGCAGACAGGCTTCAAAGGCCTAACATAAAAAAATGGGCTGGCTGTAGGCACTTTATAATTGGTTCCAGGGGTACACGGGCAGCAGTGGTCTGGCCAGTGGAGGACTAGTGGAAGGAGGGACCGCAGACAGGCTTCAAAGGCCTAACATAAAAAAATGGGCTGGCTGTAGGCACTTTATAATTGGTTCCAGGGGTACACGGGCAGCAGTGGTCTGGCCAGTGGAGGACTAGTGGAAGGAGGGACCGCAGACAGGCTTCAAAGGCCTAACATAAAAAAATGGGCTGGCTGTAGGCACTTTATAATTGGTTCCAGGGGTACACGGGCAGCAGTGGTCTGGCCAGTGGAGGACTAGTGGAAGGAGGGACCGCAGACAGGCTTCAAAGGCCTAACATAAAAAAATGGGCTGGCTGTAGGCACTTTATAATTGGTTCCAGGGGTACACGGGCAGCAGTGGTCTGGCCAGTGGAGGACTAGTGGAAGGAGGGACCGCAGACAGGCTTCAAAGGCCTAACATAAAAAAATGGGCTGGCTGTAGGCACTTTATAATTGGTTCCAGGGGTACACGGGCAGCAGTGGTCTGGTCAGTGGAGGACTAGTGGAAGGAGGGACCGCAGACAGGCTTCAAAGGCCTAACATAAAAAAATGGGCTGGCTGTAGGCACTTTATAATTGGTTCCAGGGGTACACGGGCAGCAGTGGTCTGGCCAGTGGAGGACTAGTGGAAGGAGGGACCGCAGACAGGCTTCAAAGGCCTAACATAAAAAAATGGGCTGGCTGTAGGCACTTTATAATTGGTTCCAGGGGTACACGGGCAGCAGTGGTCTGGCCAGTGGAGGACTAGTGGAAGGAGGGACCGCAGACAGGCTTCAAAGGCCTAACATAAAAAAATGGGCTGGCTGTAGGCACTTTATAATTGGTTCCAGGGGTACACGGGCAGCAGTGGTCTGGCCAGTGGAGGACTAGTGGAAGGAGGGACCGCAGACAGGCTTCAAAGGCCTAACATAAAAAAATGGGCTGGCTGTAGGCACTTTATAATTGGTTCCAGGGGTACACGGGCAGCAGTGGTCTGGCCAGTGGAGGACTAGTGGAAGGAGGGACCGCAGACAGGCTTCAAAGGCCTAACATAAAAAAATGGGCTGGCTGTAGGCACTTTATAATTGGTTCCAGGGGTACACGGGCAGCAGTGGTCTGGTCAGTGGAGGACTAGTGGAAGGAGGGACCGCAGACAGGCTTCAAAGGTCTAACATAAAAAAATGGGCTGGCTGTAGGCACTTTATAATTGGTTCCAGGGGTACACGGGCAGCAGTGGTCTGGTCAGTGGAGGACTAGTGGAAGGAGGGACCGCAGACAGGCTTCAAAGGCCTAAAATAACAAACAATAGGCTCATGGCAGTTTTACAGCGGTTACATGGATACACGGGCAGCTTGGTGGTGAGTGGAGGAGTAGTGCAAGGAGTGTCTGTCCCAGTACTCCCAAAATATAAATAGATGTTAATGTCTCGCAAAACAACCAAAACAAAAAAAAAGGTGGCATACTTAGGTACAGGGGTGGGCTCATCTGCTGAGTTTCTGACATAGTAATTTGGCAGTAACTATTTAATGGTGCCAATATAGGACACAGACACAGACTACTTTAAGTTGCATCATAGATGTCTACAAATTTGTATTGTCAGTGCCAGACATTGAATGATGTCAGCGAATAGACTAAAGATTGGTGGAGCTGTGCGACATAATTTTGCACGTGGTAGAGCACATTTTGAGCTGGGGTAGGGGGGAACTCTCTTGAGGCCGGCGGGACCGCCCCAGGGCCCCTCATGTTACAACGGTGTGTCTGACGTTGGGTGCGCACCACCACCACCAGAGACACTACATTGTACTATGAGGGACCCAGTAGCAATGCCGTCAACCAAAAGCGAGCACACCCACCTCTTCAGACAAACAGCAGTCTCACGGGTGCTTGCGCCAAGTCGCGATACCACGGCCCCGTGTGGGGAGTTTTGCCATTTAGGGAGGTGTAAACATGTCGTATGCTGTACAATCAGCTGCAGCAAATTAGACATTAGAAAAGTAATTCACAGGCAAGAGCTTTTCATAGGAAAGCTAGGTGTCGGCCGGGCAAGGTGGGGCAAAAGATTTCGAAATCCAGTTGTGGTTCATTTTAATGAATGTTAGATCGTCAACATTTTGGGTAGCCAGACGAGTCCTTTTTTCGGTTAATATTGAACCTGCAGCACTGAATACTCTTTCTGATAGGACACTTGCTGCCGGGCAAGCAAGCTCCTGCAATGCATATTCTGCCAATTCTGGCCAGGTGTCTAATTTGGAGGCCCAGTAATCAAATGGGAATGACGGTTGAGGGAGAACATCGATAAGGGATGAAAAATAGTTAGTAACCATACTGGACAAATGTTGTCTCCTGTCACTTTCAATTGATGCAGCAGTACCTGTCCTGTCTGCGGTCATAGCAAAATCACTCCACAACCTGGTCAGAAAACCCCTCTGTCCAACGCCACTTCTGATGTGTGCACCCCTAACACTCCTAGTCTGCTGCCCCCTGGAGCTCGTGTGAGAACGATCACGTGCGCTGTGTGCTGGGAATGCCTGAAGCAAACGGTCAACAAGAGTTGATTGTTTGGTTGCTAATATTAGTTCCAAGTTCTCATGTGGCATAATATTTTGCAATTTGCCTTTATAGCGTGGATCAAGGAGGCAGGCCAACCAGTAATCGTCATCGTTCATCATTTTCGTAATGCGTGTGTCCCTTTTTAGGATACGTAAGGCATAATCCGCCATGTGGGCCAAAGTTCCAGTTGTCAAATCTCCGGTTGTGATTGGTTGAGGGGCAGTTGCAGGCAAATCTACGTCACTTGTGTCCCTCAAAAAACCAGAACCCGGCCGTGACACGCAACCAATTTCCTGTGCCCCCGGGAAAGGTTCGGCATTAAAAATATACTCATCCCCATCATCCTCCTCGTCCTCCACCTCCTCTTCGCCCGCTACCTCGTCCTGTACACTGCCCTGACCAGACAATGGCTGACTGTCATCAAGGCTTTCCTCTTCCTCTGGTGCAGACGCCTGCTCCTTTATGTGCGTCAAACTTTGCATCAGCAGACGCATTAGGGGGATGCTCATGCTTATTACGGCGTTGTCTGCACTAACCAGCCGTGTGCATTCCTCAAAACACTGAAGGACTTGACACATGTCTTGTATCTTAGACCACTGCACACCTGACAACTCCATGTCTGCCATCCTACTGCCTGCCCGTGTATCCTCCCACAAATAAATAACAGCACGCCTCTGTTCGCACAGTCTCTGAAGCATGTGCAGTGTTGAGTTCCACCTTGTTGCAACGTCTATGATTAGGCGATGCTGGGGAAGGTTCAAAGACCGCTGATAGGTCTGCATACGGCTGGCGTGTACAGGCGAACGTCGGATATGTGAGCAAAGTGCACGCACTTTGAGGAGCAGGTCGGAGAACCCAGGATAAGTTTTCAATAAGCACTGCACCACCAGGTTTAAGGTGTGAGCCAGGCAAGGAATGTGTTTCAGTTGGGAAAGGGAGATGGCAGCCATGAAATTCCTTCCGTTATCACTCACTACCTTGCCTGCCTCAAGATCTACTGTGCCCAGCCACGACTGCGTTTCTTGTTGCAAGAACTCGGACAGAACTTCCGCGGTGTGTCTGTTGTCGCCCAAGCACTTCATAGCCAATACAGCCTGCTGACGCTTGGCAGTAGCTGGCCCATAATGGGACAACTGGTGTGCAACAGTGTCATCTGCCGATGGAGTGGTAGGCAGACTGCGTTCTGTGGAAGAGCTGTAGCTTCTGCAGGAGGACGAGGAGGAGGAGGAGGAGGGGGTGCGAACGCCTACAGCCAACTGTTTCCTAGACCGTGGGCTAGGCACAACTGTCCCTAAATTGATGTCACCTGTGGACCCTGCATCCACCACATTCACCCAGTGTGCCGTGATGGACACATAACGTCCCTGGCCATGCCTACTGGTCCATGCATCTGTAGTCAGGTGCACCTTTGTACTCACAGATTGCCTGAGTGCATGGACGATGCGCTGTTTAACATGCTGGTGCAGGGCTGGGATGGCTTTTCTGGAAAAAAAGTGTCGACTGGGTAGCTCGTATCGTGGTTCAGCGTACTCCATCAGGGCTTTGAAAGCTTCGCTTTCAACTAACCGGTAGGGCATCATCTCTAACGAGATTAGTCTAGCTATGTGGGCGTTAAAACACTGTGTACGCGGATGCGAGGATAAGTACTTCCTTTTTCTAACCAGAGTCTCATGTAGGGTGAGCTGGACTGGAGAGCTGGAGATCGTGGAACTTTCGGGTGTGCCGGTGTACATGGCAGACTGAGAGACGGTTGGAGACGGTATTGTTTCCGCCGGTGCCCTAGATGCAATATTTCCTCCTACAAAACTGGTGATTCCCTGACCCTGACTGCTTTTGGCTGGCAAAGAAACCTGCACAGATACTGCCGGTGGTGCGGAAAATGGTGGCCTTACAGTGACGGAAGGGATGTTGCGTTGCTGACTAGCTTCATTGGCCGAGGGTGCTACAACCTTGAGGGACGTTTGGTAGTTAGTCCAGGCTTGAAAATGCATGGTGGTTAAGTGTCTATGCATGCAACTAGTATTTAGACTTTTCAGATTCTGACCTCTGCTTAAGCTAGTTGAACATTTTTGACAGATGACTTTGCGCTGATCAGTTGGATGTTGTTTAAAAAAATGCCAGACTGCACTCTTCCTAGACTCGGATCCCTTTTCAGGGATTGCAGACTGAGCTTTAACCGGATGGCAACGCTGTGCTCCAACAGGTTTTGGCTTTGACACGCGTTTTGGGCCAGATACGGGCCCGGCAGATGGAACCTGTTGCGATGTTGATGCCTGCTGCGGCCCCTCCTCCACCTCCGCTTCTGAACTACTGCCGCCTGCACCCTGTTCCCCCAATGGCTGCCAATCGGGGTCAATAACTGGGTCATCTATTACCTCCTCTTCGAGCTCGTGTGCAACTTCGTCTGTGTCACTGTGTCGGTCGGTGGTATAGCGTTCGTGGCGGGGCAACATAGTCTCATCAGGGTCTGATTGTGGATCTGTACCCTGAGAGGGCAATGTGGTGGTCTGAGTCAAAGGAGCAGCATAGTACTCTGGCTGTGGCTGTGCATCAGTGCACTCCATGTCAGAATATACTTGTAATGGGCATGGCCTGTTAAGTGTTTCACTTTGTAAGCCAGGGACGGTATGTGTAAAGAGCTCCATGGAGTAACCCGTTGTGTCGCCTGCTGCATCCTTCTCTCTTGTTGTAGTTTTTGCTGAGGAGGACAAGGAAGCGACTTGTCCCTGACCGTGAACATCCACAAGCGACGCGCTGCTTTTACATTTACCAGTTTCGGAAGAGGAGGCAAAAGAGCTAGAGGCTGAGTCTGCAATGTAAGCCAAAACTTGCTGTTGCTGCTCCGCCTTTAAAAGCGGTTTTCCTACTCCCAGAAAAGAGAGCGTTCGAGGCCTTGTGTAGCCTGACGACGAAACTGGCTCCACAGCTCCAGACTTAGGTGGAATATTTTTATCCCCACGACCACCTGATGCTCCACTACCACTACCATCATTACCAGCTGACAATGAACGCCCACGACGACCTCTTGCACCAGACTTCCTCATTGTTTTAAAATCTTAACCAAAGTAACTTTATTTGTTGCTGTCAAACAACTTACACGGTGAGCTATAACTTCAGTATGATTTCAATATCCCTTAACAGGTTGGTGAGACCACAAGGAAAATCAGGCACAATGGTACACACTCTGTTTTCTGTGGCACAAAATCACAGAGATGACACACACGCAGGACTGTCACTCAAGCACTAATGTCAATATTAATCTCCCACCTAATTTATTTTTTTTTTTTTCTCAGGGAGACTTTAGAAACCAAATAATATTAAAAAAAAAAAAAAAAAAAAGGCTTTCTATGGCCCACAATTAGAGAGAGAGAGGTGGCACACCCAGGAGTCAAGACTGGCGCACAAGCTGAAAGGGCAATATTACTCTCCCACTGTTTTTTTAAGTTTTTTTTTTATTTCAGGGAGACTTTAGAAACCAAATAATATTAAAAAAACCCAAAAAAAAATAGCCTTTCTATGGCCCACTGAATGAGAGAGAGAGGTGGCACACCCAGGAGTCAAGACTGGCACACAAGCTGAAAGGGCAATATTACTCTCCCACTGTTTTTTTATGTATTTTTTGTTTTTTAAGGGAGACTTTAGAAACCCAATAATATTTAAAAAAAAAAAATAAATAGGCTTTCTATGGCCCACTGAATGAGAGGGAGAGAGGTGGCACACCCAGGAGTCAAGACTGGCACACAAGCTGAAAGGGCAATATTACTCTCCCACTGTTTTTTTATGTATTTTTTGTTTTTTAAGGGAGACTTTAGAAACCCAATAATATTTAAAAAAAAAAAATAAATAGGCTTTCTATGGCCCACTGAATGAGAGGGAGAGAGGTGGCACACCCAGGAGTCAAGACTGGCACACAAGCTGAAAGGGCAATATTACTCTCCCACTGTTTTTTTATGTTTTTTTTTTTTTTTTCAGGGAGACTTTAGAAACCAAATAATAAGAAAATAAATAAATAAATAAATAGTCTTTCTATAGCCCACTGAATGAGAGATAGCACACACAGCAGTGGCACACAAGCCCTGACTGAGGCCAATATTTTTCTCCCACTGATTGATGTAGTGTTTTTGTGTTGAGGTAGATTTTAGAACACAAATCAAGGAAAAAAAAAAAAAATGCTTTTTTATGGCCCACTGAATGAGAGAGAGGTGGCACACCCAGGAGTCAAGACTGGCACACAAGCTGAAAGGGCAATATTACTCTCCCACTGTTTTTTTATGTATTTTTTGCTTTTTAAGGGAGACTTTAGAAACCCAATAATATTTAAAAAAATAAAAATAAATAGGCTTTCTATGGCCCACTGAATGAGAGGGAGAGAGGTGGCACACCCAGGAGTCAAGACTGGCACACAAGCTGAAAGGGCAATATTACTCTCCCACTGTTTTTTTATGTTTTTTTTTTTTTTTCAGGGAGACTTTAGAAACCAAATAATAAGAAAATAAATAAATAAATAAATAGTCTTTCTATAGCCCACTGAATGAGAGATAGCACACACAGCAGTGGCACACAAGCCCTGACTGAGGCCAATATTTTTCTCCCACTGATTGATGTAGTGTTTTTGTGTTGAGGTAGATTTTAGAACACAAATCAAGGAAAAAAAAAAAAAATGCTTTTTTATGGCCCACTGAATGAGAGAGAGGTGGCACACCCAGGAGTCAAGACTGGCACACAAGCTGAAAGGGCAATATTACTCTCCCACTGTTTTTTTATGTATTTTTTGTTTTTTAAGGGAGACTTTAGAAACCCAATAATATTTTTTTAAAAAAATAAATAGGCTTTCTATGGCCCACTGAATGAGAGGGAGAGAGGTGGCACACCCAGGAGTCAAGACTGGCACACAAGCTGAAAGGGCAATATTACTCTCCCACTGTTTTTTTATTTTTTATTTTTTTTTTTTCAGGGAGACTTTAGAAACCAAATAATATTAAAAAAACCAAAAAAAAAATAGCCTTTCTATGGCCCACTGAATGAGAGAGAGAGGTGGCACACCCAGGAGTCAAGACTGGCACACAGGCTGAAAGGGCAATATTACTCTCCCACTGTTTTTTTATGTATTTTTTTTTTTTTAAGGGAGACTTTAGAAACCCAATAATATTTTTAAAAAAAAATAAATAGGCTTTCTATGGCCCACTGAATGAGAGGGAGAGAGGTGGCACACCCAGGAGTCAAGACTGGCACACAAGCTGAAAGGGCAATATTACTCTCCCACTGTTTTTTTATGTTTTTTTTTTTTTTTCAGGGAGACTTTAGAAACCAAATAATTTAAAAAAAAACAAAAAAAAAAATAGCCTTTCTATGGCCCACTGAATGAGAGAGAGAGGTGGCACACCCAGGAGTCAAGACTGGCACACAAGCTGAAAGGGCAATATTACTCTCCCACTGTTTTTTTATGTTTTTTTTTTTTTTTCAGGGAGACTTTAGAAACCAAATAATATTAAAAAAACCAAAAAAAAAATAGCCTTTCTATGGCCCACTGAATGAGAGAGAGAGGTGGCACACCCAGGAGTCAAGACTGGCACACAAGCTGAAAGGGCAATATTACTCTCCCACTGTTTTTTTAGGTTTTTTTTTTTTTCAGGGAGACTTTAGAAACCAAATAATATTAAAAAAAAAATAAAAATAAATAGGCTTTCTATAGCCCACTGAATGAGAGATAGCACACACAGCAGTGGCACACAAGCCCTGACTGAGGCCAATATTTTTCTCCCACTGATTGATGTAGTGTTTTTGTGTTGAGGTAGAATTTAGAACACAAATCACGGAAAAAATAAATAGGCTTTCTATGGCCCACAATTAGAGAGAGGTGGCACACCCAGGAGTCAAGACTGGCACACAAGCTGAAAGGGCAATATTACTCTCCCACTGTTTTTTTAGGTTTTTTTTTTTTTTTCAGGGAGACTTTAGAAACCAAATAATATTAAAAAAAAATAAAAATAAATAGGCTTTCTATAGCCCACTGAATGAGAGATAGCACACACAGCAGTGGCACACAAGCCCTGACTGAGGCCAATATTTTTCTCCCACTGATTGATGTAGTGTTTTTGTGTTGAGGTAGAATTTAGAACACAAATCACGGAAAAAATAAATAGGCTTTCTATGGCCCACTCAGTGAGAGATGGCACACACAGGGATGGCACTGTAGCAGAAATGCCAATCTTAATCTCCCACAAAAAAAACAAAAAAAAAACAGGGACTGTCCTACAATTACTATCTCCCTGCAGTAATCTAAGCCAGGTATGGCAGGCAGCAATAGGAGTGGACTGATGCACAAATTAAATAAAAAGTGTGGACAAACAAAAAAGATAGCTGTGCAGAAAGGAAGGAACAAGAGGATATGTGCTTTGAAAAAAGCAGTTGGTTTCCACAGTGGCGTACACACAGCAATACAGCTATCACGGAGCCTTCTAGGGCAGCCCAATGAGCTACAGCGCTGAGGAAAAAAAAAAAAAATAGCTTCCACTGTTCCTGCACACCGAAGGTGGTGTTGGACAGTGGAAATCGCTACAGCACAAGCGGTTTGGTGGTTAGTGGACCCTGCCTAACGCTCTCCCTGCTTCTGACGAAGCGGCAGCAACCTCTCCCTAAGCTCAGATCAGCAGCAGTAAGATGGCGGTCGGCGGGAACACCCCTTTATAGCCCCTGTGACGCCGCAGACAGCAAGCCAATCACTGCAATGCCCTTCTCTAAGATGGTGGGGACCAGGATCTATGTCATCACGCTGCCCACACTCTGCGTTCACCTTCATTGGCTGAGAAATGGCGCTTTTCGCGTCATTGAAACGCGACTTTGGCGCGAAAGTCGCGTACCGCATGGCCGACAAGCACAGGGGTCGGATCGGGTTTCATGAGACGCCGACTTAGCCAAAAGTCGGCGACTTTTGAAAATGATCGACCCGTTTCGCTCAACCCTAGTTATCACTTCTCATGATGATGTTTTCTGAAAGGGGTTCAAAGAGTTTAGATGGAAATCCCAAAACATAAGGTGAAATATAAATTAAACCTACATATAAATAGTATACTTCTAGAAACAATAGAAGGAATATTATTTCAATATACACAGCGAAGGATGTCTTAGTTGGGAATTTCAGCATTGACCCTCTCCTGACCTGCAGTATCTCAGAATGTGGTCAATGCAATAAAATAAAGATAGTTGATTGTGCTTGAAGCTGGGACATTTCCCTGCTGGCTGTAACACACTAGATTTTGCTGATCAGCATAGATGCTCCTCTCATTTTGCTATACTTGGCTGGCGATCATAACGAAAGCTGCATTGCTGTGATCTGCTGGAGCCCTGCCAGATCTCTGTAACACAGGAAAGGAATATCTTGCTTTTACAAGCAACAAATAATCTCCCACATGAAAATCTATTCTTTTCTTGAGAGCAATTTCATATAAATGTATGGCTTACGTTCAAGAGCTAAAAACGTCCAATTCATTTACTGCTACAGATTTGATTGTAGACCGTTAGGTCAAATTTGCAGTGTGTTAACTTGAAAAAAAGAACATTTCATGCATGAAATTGACATGTTGATGGTCATATTGAGAATTTTAATAAAAAAGGGTATTCATGTCCTAAGAAAGATTAGCTGAAGTAGTTTTTAGCACAAAGCTGAAAAAAATATTCCAAATATGTTTGGAGGGTCCTATTAGGCACTGAATGTATGATGACTCTTGAGATTTCTGATATCACTTATATTTTGGTCCCATTGGGCACTGAAGGTACTGTATAATGACTCTTGAGATTTTATATATCACTTCTATTTGATCCCAACGGCATTAAATGTATGGTGACTAGTGTTGAGCATTCCGATACCGCAAGTATCGGGTATCGGCCGATATTTGCTGTATCGGAATTCCAATACCGAGTTCCGATATTTTTGTGATATCGGAAATCGGAATCGGAAGTTTCCAGTGTATGGTTCCCAGGGTCTGGAGGAGAGGAAACTCTCCTTCAGGCCCTGGGATCCATATTCATGTGTAAAATAAAGAATACAAATAAAAAATAGGGATATACTCACCCTCTGACGCGCCCTGGTTGTAACCGCTGCAACCGGCAGCCTCCGTTCCTAAGAATGAGCGAGTGAAGGACCTGCGATGACGTCGCGGCTTGTGATTGGTCACGTGAGCGGTCACATGAGCGGTCATGTGACCAATCACAAGCCGCGACGTCATCGAAGGTCCTTAACTCGGCATTCTTAGGAACGGAGGCACCGCTAAGAGCAGGGGCCACCGGAGGGGTGAGTATATCAATATTTTTTATTTTTATTCTTTATTTTATACATGAATATGGATCCCAGGGCCTTAAGAGAGTTTCATCTCCTTCAGACCCTGGGAACCATTCCGATATTTTATGTCCCATTGATATGCATTGGTATCGGGTATCGGTATTGGCGATATCCGATACTTTTTGGATATCGGACGATCCAATCCGATACCGATACCTTTGCATATCGGAAGGTATCGCTTAACACTAATGGTGACTAAAAAAGGCAGGCAAACCCAAACAGTAAAGCTGATGAACCCCGGTGACCTCACTTAGTGCAACACTCACTGCATGAGAGTCTCACACAGCTAGCGATGTCAGTTCACCCGGGTTCATGAGCTATGAACTCCAGTGAACTTTCTCATGGCAGCTCAGAGCTAGATAATGTTCCTGTCAGTGTGTTCTGGCTGTCGGGTAGAGCAGTCACTGATGTGACTGCTCTCCAAATCATCTAGGTCGCATGAGACAGCATGGATTATCTTCAGGTTGGACAAGTCAGAAATATGGTTGTTTATTATTTTCTTTTCTTCCAATGGACATGGACATTGGTGCATTAGGCATAAAGGTGAGTATTATGGTTGTTAATTATTTTCTGTTTTTTACAGGTGACATGGGCTTCAATGGATTAGGAGTAAAGGTGAGTATAACTGTACTTTTTTATTTTTATTTCAAATAAAGAGTCTGTGTCATTATTTAATTTAAATGATTTTATTCTGGCTGCATCTTTTTTACAATCTAACTATGGGGTTAGTAATGGGGGTGTCTTATAGACATGGAACGCCTGCCAGGGTTGTGGGGTACTCGGTACCAGGTCTGGTACTTAAAGGGATGTGTCACAGCTGTGGTGACCCAGTCCGTGGCCCTGGGTGCCCATGTTAAAGGAAAGGTTTTTAAAGGGGTGCGTGAAATAATAAAAGTTCTCTCTCTGTCCCCTTTTAGGTAGGACACTAACCCATATGACAGGTAACTCAAGCCTTTTTACAGGATCACTATCACAACCTGGGCTCTATCTGTTAGTGTGTCCTCGGGTGTTAATGGTAGTCCACCGGTTTCAACCTTGGGGCATGAAGTTACCCCCACATCCTCGGTCTTCTGGCTACCAGTATCTGCGCTCAGCATGGAGGAAGCCCAGTTACAGCTTCTCTCTCCAGCTCTTCACTCTCCTGTGCTCTTTTTCCCTCCCATGAGCTGCAGAATCACTCATCTGCACGGCTCCAGCTTTCCTTCATCACCCCTCACTCTCCTCTCACCAACTGACTAACTCTCTCCAACAGCCTTGCAACTGACTCCTCCTCCCGACCAGAGAGAGCAGCTCCCCTGAAGTCAGGTGTAAAGCTTCCCCTTCTGGCCTGGAGTCAGAATGGTGTTGAATGTGCTGAAAACCTGTTAAAGGGATCCGTCCTCACTTCCAAGCATGACATCACTCTCCCTGTGAGGAAAGCAGTACCACTGTAACAACCGGATACCTGGGGTGTTACACTCCCCCCGTTAAATCCAGTACTCCTGGACTGGGAAAACAAAAACAACAATAAATTGGTTAAAGACATAGGCAAAACATTTTTGATATGCATATCAACAAGTACAAACTGTTCTTCCTTTCATGGGAGGATGTTTTCTTAAACGTTGCAGGAACATATATACAATTGCAGAAAATAACTTTGCTTCTTTTTATGGGAGGTTTCTTTCTTGAATGTTACATAACACAAGTGCAAACATTTTTCAAGTGCACAACATTACATTAATAACACTTTTACTTCTTGTTCTAGGGCAGGTCCTCAGGCCTGCATCCTCCTGGACTGGAGGCCAGCTGGATCTTCTGATTTGTGGGCACTTGCATGGACTGCACAATTTTGGTTAGTTCAGCCACACTTTTGGTAAGGTCCTGGACCTAGAGATGTAGGTCTGAAGATTCTTTCTTTAAAGTCACTCAGCGTGTGGGACTCCCCCGAATATTGAAGCAACCAGGCCGCTCCCGGTATATAGGGCATGGATAACAGCTCTATGGGGGCAGAAGCTGTGGCTGAGTCTGGCCGGTTTACAGGGAAGGCAGTCACCGCTGGGTCTGCTGCATTTTTGGGGCTGCGACTGCTGCTTGGTCTGGCGGTGTCATGGGGGCTGCAGCTGTGTCTGCCGCTGGCGCTGCATCTCCACCCGGGCTGGACATGTTCCTTCTCCCCCTGTTAACTTCAGCCAGGCCCAGGGCTTTATTACCGTGATCAGTGGCTGCTCCGTAAGCAGGCTGGAAGAACTCCTTCCGGTCTCCAAGTCGGGTCTTCCTGCTTTCCACCCACTCACAACAGAGCTCGCCAGAGATTCACTTTGTGCTTTTTTTTCTGGGTGCCACCCACAATGGCACGCCCCCTTTGCTTCCCACGCACCTTGTGGTGCTGTAATGGCGGCAGTTTTTGGCAGCAATTTTTGAAAATTCTAGCGCGCGCACTGTGTTACACAGTTATGGCGATGATTTAGAGCCCCATTAAAGTCTCTGGTACACAATTTAATAAAGTCTCTCTAGTTTCTCAATAAAGCACAGTCTCTTAGCCACACAAGACTCATTTTAATGGGTTGGTTCATCCTGTTCGTGACGCCAAAATTGAACGCCCACCAAGGCCGTGGGGTACTTGGTACCCCGTCTGGTACTTAAAGGGATGTGTCACGGCCGTGGTGACCCGGTCCATGGACCTGGGCACCCATATTAAAGAAAAGGTCTATAAAGGGGTGTGTGAAATAATAAAAGTTTGTGACGCCACCTGTGGTATTCGGTCAGGGGTGACCAACGCTGCTTAAAGGGGTCCACTGGGGTGATGTTATGGCAGCAGGGATGGTATGGCTTCTCACTGGTGAAGCTGGGTCCCCAGGGCCCCCGGTGTAGTAGGGACAGGAGGTAGGTGGTGTAGAAAGAAACGGAGGACACAGGGTTGCAGTCTCTTAACCTCTTTACTGTATGATTCAGGCAGCCACAGTCCAGGGTACCAGATCACAGGTGCTGGTGGTGGTCCGGCTGGCTTGGAAGCATCTCAGGAATCCCCCTAATGAGGTGGAGTTGGAAGCCAACCTTCTAGCATTGTGTTGTTGTAGTCCCTTGCCTTAGGCCTCAAACAAGGTCCTCACGTTCTCTCCCTGTCCCCTTTAGGTAGGAAACTAACCCGTACAACAGGTAACTCAATCTTTTTATAGGATCTCTATCACGACCCTGGCTTTACCTGTTACTGTGTCCTCGGGTGTTAATGGTGGACAGGTAGCTTGAAATCTAGCTGTCTGCTTTTTTCTGCTGTGGGGCATGAAGTTACCTACACAACCTTGGTCTTCTGGCTACTGGTATCTGCGCTCAGCATGGAGGAAGCCCAGTCTCAGCTTCTCTCTCCAGCTCTTCACTCTCCTGTGCTTCTTTTCTCTCTCAGTCTCTTCACAAGTTGCTATGCTCTCTTTTTCCTTCCCAGGAGCTGCAGAATCACTTGTCTGCATGGACCCAGCTTTCCTTCCTCACCCCTCACTCTTCTCTCACCAACTGACTAATTCTCCCCAACTGCCTAGCAACTGCCTTGCAACTGACTCCTCCTCCCGAGCAGAGAGAGCAGCTCCCCTGAAGTCGGCTGTAAAGCTCCCCCTTCTGGCCTGGAGTCAGAATGACGTTTTATGTGCTGAATACCTGTTAAAGGGATCCTTCCTCACTTCCAAGCATGACATCACTCTCCCCGTGAGGAAAGCATTGCCACTGTAACAACCGGTTACCTGGGGTGTTACAGACACCTCTCCATTATTAACCTGTGGGCTTGATGTCAGTGGCCAGAAAACAGCTGACACAAACCCCTCAAATATTATCCCGCCTGCCACCACACCAGGGCAAGTGGGAAGAGCTGGGCAAAGCACCAGAATTGGTGCATCTAATAGGTGCACCATTTCTGGGGATGCTGCAGGCTGCTATTTTAGGCTAGGTGCCAATATCCATGGTCCCTTACCATTCTGAGAATACTAGCCCCCAGCTGTCTGCTTTAGCTTGACTGGTTGTCAAAAATGTGAGGGACCCCATCACATTTTTTTTTTAATTGTTTATTTAAATAATTAAAAAAAAACACCATGGGACCCCTCTATTCTTGGTAACCAGCCATGATAAAGCTGAGGGATGCAGCCTACAGCGGTCAGTTTTGCCTGTGCTGGTTATCACAAATAGAAGAGACCCCACGTCATTTTTTTATTTATTTATTTGTAGCACATGCACCAGCTGATGAATACTCTTATCAGTGGCGCCTGCTTTTGCTCTCATCAGGGGCATCAGGCATAGGCTTAGGGTACCGTTACACAAAACGATTTACCAACGATCACAACCAGTGATACGACCTGGCCGTGATCGTTGGTAAGTCGTTGTGTGGTCGCTGGAGAGCTGTCACACAGACAGCTCTCCAGCGACCAACGATGCCGAAGTCCCTGGGTAACCAGGGTAAACATCGGGTTACTAAGCGCAGGGCTGCGCTTAGTAACCTGATGTTTACCCTGGTTACCATCGTAAATGTAAAAAAAAACAAACAGTACATACTCACATTCCGGTGTCCGTCAGGTCCCTCGCCGCTGTGCTCTGTTTTCACTTTACGGCTGGCAGTCAGTCAGTGCGGGAAGCAGATGGCCCTGCGCTTAGTAACCCGATATTTACCCTGGTTACAAGCGAACGCATTGCTGGATCGGTGTCACACACACCGATCCAGCGATGACAGCGGGAGATCCAGCGACGAAATAAAGTTCCAAACGATCTGCTACGACGTACGATTCTCAGCAGGGTCCCTGATCGCTGCTGCGTGTCAGACACAGCGATATTGTATGGATATCGCTGGAACGTCACAGATCATGCCGTCGTAGCGACAAAAGTGCCACTGTGAGACGGTACCCTTATGGGAGTAGTACTCTCTCATCAGAGAAAATATAAGACTTTCCTTTGTGTGTGTTTATTGATTTTATCTTACAGGGTTAAGGGTACCGTCACACAGTGCCATTTTCATCGCTACGACGGCACGATTCGTGACGTTGCAGCGTCGTATGATTATCGCTCCAGCGTCGTAGACTGCGGTCACACGTTGCAATACACGGCGCTGGAGCGATAATTTCATGACGTATTTGCGATGTAGAAGCCATTGGTTACTGTGCGCACATCGTATACAACCTGTGTCACACGATGCAATCATGCCGCCACAGCAGGACACTAGCCGACGAAAGAAAGTTTCAAACGATGTGCTACGACGTACGATTCTCAGCGGGGTCCCTGATCGCAGGAGCGTGTCACACACTGCGATATCGTACCTATATCGCTCGAACGTCACAAATCGTGCCGTCGTAGCGATCAAAATTGCACTGTGTGACGGTACCCTTAGTAATGGAGGTGTCTGACTGATACTTCTCCATTACTAACCCCAAGGCTTTGTTTCAGAGCCAGCTGCTGACATCAACCCCTAATCCCATTACCCCAATTTCCATCACACCAGGGCAATTAGGAAGAGATGAGACAAGGAACGAGGTTTGTCTGAGAGTGTTTTTTGTGTTTAAATGTTTTTACACATTGTCCATGTTACATAATAAACTTTTGCATATTTGTTGACATTGTTGGGTGTGCTCATCTATATGTGGTGCTTTCTTCTTGTTGTTTCAGGGCACCAAAATTGGCACAGCTAATGTCATGGGCCAGTTCTGGGGTGTCTGAGGGCTAATATTTTTAGGCTGGGAAGGCACCAATAACTATGGTCCTTCCCAGCCTAATAATATCAGCCCACAGTTGTCTGCTTTGCGTTAGCTGTTGATTAAAAATGGAAGGGACCCCACTCCATAGCGGGATAGATCTATCTATCCCTCTATCTTTCTCTTTAACTAAACTCTTTCCATTTTTTCACTTGCTTAAACAACATTCATTGCTTTACAAAAATGCAGGTAAAAAAATGTAAAATGTGGTAAAATGCAATGTGTGGACACAGCTGGGAGACTTTAAGATTACTGGAGTTCCCAGCTGCTGAGACACCTAGAGGCTCAGAACTAAGGTTACCAGAGTTCACAACCTCCAGATGTTACAGTATCTGAGAACTCTAGTAACCTTAAAGTCTCCCTTAAAGGCTCACTTAAGTTTTCTGGACCTCACAGCTGCCGGGAAGCCTAGGGCTCTGAGAACTCTGGTTACCTGTGGAACGTATGGTGACTCTTGAGATTTACGATATCACTAAATTTTTTTAAGTCAGACACTTAAGTCTACATGATAAGAGTAAGTGAAAAATATATACTCTAGAAGCTGCAGAAGGTCAAAAATTACTTCCCACCCAGTGCGGTGCTTATGTTGTTATGGCATGTTGTACTTGTAGAGCAATGGTATTCTGTGGGCTCAGGAGTTCATCAGTAGCAGGTGTCATTTGTCACATAATGCTGACACCTTGCTTATATGGCTGGGGCTAGCACTAAGGCCGGAGTCACACTAGAAAGGAATACGGACAAGTGCTATGCGAGAAAAAAATCGCATAGCACTGGGACCAATGTTAATCTATGGGGCAGCTCCCATCATTGTTTTTTTTCTCGCCCATATTATAGGATGCTGCAATTTGCACCATATATCGTCCGAGACTCGCCAATGAAAGTCTATGGGTGCGAGAAAAACTCGCACACCACATGGACCATCAGTGTGACTTGCGAGAAATATGCACCGGTGTCCTTTAGAAAAGCCGACAATTCAGTGCGGTGTAATGTAAAATCACACTGACAGGTTAAAATGGAATAGATAAAATAAATGTCTACACATAGTATAGGTATATATATATACATATATATATATATATATATATATATATACGTATATATATATATATATATATATATATATATATATATATATATATCATTGACACATATATACAGTGGGGCAAAAAAGTATTTAGTCAGTCAGCAATAGTGCAAGTTCCACCACTTAAAAAGATGGAAGGCGTCTGTAGTTTACATCATAGGTAGACCTCAACTATGGGAGACAAACTGAGAAAAAAAAATCAAGAAAATCACATTGTCTGTTTTTTTAACATTTTATTTGCATATTATAGTGGAAAATAAGTATTTGGTCAGAAACAAAATTTAATCTCAATACTTTGTAATACATCCGTTGTTGGCAATGACAGAGGTCAAACGTTTTCTGTAAGTCTTCACAAGGTTGCCACACACTGTTGTTGGTATGTTGGCCCATTCCTCCATGCAGATCTCCTCTAGAGCAGTGATGTTTTTGGCTTTTCGCTTGGCAACACGGACTTTCAACTCCCTCCAAAGGTTTTCTATAGGGTTGAGATCTGTAAACTGGCTAGGCCACTCCAGGACCTTGAAATGCTTCTTATGAAGCCACTCCTTCGTTGCCCTGGCGGTGTGCTTTGGATCATTGTCATGTTGAAAGACCCAGCCACGTTTCATCTTCAATACCCTTGCTGATGGAAGGAGGTTTGCACTCAAAATCTCACGATACATGGCCCCATTCATTCTTTCATGTACCCGGATCAGTCGTCCTGGCCCCTTTGCAGAGAAACAGCCCCAAAGCATGATGTTTCCACCACCATGCTTTACAGTTGGTATAGTGTTTGATGGATGCAACTCAGTATTCTTTTTCCTCCAAACACGACAAGTTGTGTTTCTACCAAACAGTTCCAATTTGGTTTCATCAGACCATAGGACATTCTCCCAAAACTCCTCTGGATCATCCAAATGCTCTCTAGCAAACTTCAGACGGGCCCGGACATGTACTGGCTTAAGCAGTGGGACACGTCTGGCACTGCAGGATCTGAGTCCATGGTGGCGTATAGGGTTGAGCGAAACGGATCGTTCATTTTCATAAGTCGCTGACTTTTGGCAAAGTCGGCGTCTCATGAAACCGAGCCGATCCCAGCGTTGCATCGGCCATGCGGTACGCGACTTTCGCGCCAAAGTCACGTTTCGATGACGCTAAAAGCGCCATTTCTCAGCCAATGAAGGTGGACGCAGAGTGTGGGCAGCGTGATGACATAGATCTTAGTCCCCACCATCTTAGAGAAGGGCATTGCAGTGATTGGCTTGCTTTCTGCCGCGTCACAGGGGCTATAAAGGGGCGTTCCCGCCGACCGCCATCTTACTGCTGCTGATGTGAGCGTAGGGAGAGGTTGCTGCAGCTTCTTCGGAAGCAGGGATAGTGATAGGCAGGGTACATAAAGCCACAAACCGCTTGTGCTGTAGCGATTTCCACTGTCCAACACCACCTTTTGATTGCAGGACAGAGGAAGCTACATTTTTTTTCCTCAGCGCTGTAGCTCATTGGGCTGCACTAGAAGGCTCCCTGACCCTGATAGCTGCGTTGCTGTGCCTGTGTGTACGCCGCTGTGAAAACCAACTGCTTTTTTCAAAGCACAAATCCTGTATTTCCTTCCTTTCTGCACAGCTATCTTGTGTGTTTGTCCACACTTTTGTGTGCAGCAGTCCTTTTTATAGCTGCCTGCCATACTTTTCTGAGATAACTGCAGGGAGATAAATATTGGCAAGTCTGCCTCCGTGCCATTGCTGTGGGTGGCATCTCTCTCTCATTGTGTGCCACCGAAAAAACCACTGTGTGATACTTGGCCTTTTTTTTTTTTGGCTAAATTCTCCCTTTTCAAAAAAAATAAAAATTAGTGGGAGATAAATATAGGCAAGTCTGCCTCCGTGCCATTGCTGTGGGTGGCATCTCTCTCTCATTGTGTGCCACCGAAAAAACCACTATGTGATACTTGGCCTTTTTTTTTTTGGCTAAATTCTCCCTTTTCAAAAAAAATAAAAATTAGTGGGAGATAAATATAGGCAAGTCTGCCTCCGTGCCATTGCTGTGGGTGGCATCTCTCTCATTGTGTGGCACCGAAATAAACCACTGTGTGATACTTGGCCTTTTTTTTTTTTTGGCTAAATTCTCCCTTTTCAAAAAAAATAAAAATTAGTGGTAGATAAATATAGCCAAGTCTGCCTCAGTGCCATTGCTGTGGGTGGCATCTCTCTCATTGTGTGGCACCGAAATAAACCACTGTGTGATACTTGGCCTTTTTTTTTTTTTGGCTAAATTCTCCCTTTTCAAAAAAAATAAAAATTAGTGGGAGATAAATATAGGCAAGTCTGCCTCCGTGCCACTGCTGTGGGTGGCATCTCTCTCATTGTGTGGCACCGAAAAAACCACTGTGTGATACTTGGCCTTTTTTTTTTTTTTTTTGGTAAATTCTCCCTTTTAAAAAAAAATAGTTAGTGGGAGATAGATATTGGCAAGTTTGCCTCCGTGCCAGTCCTGTGTGTGCCATCTGTCTCTCATTGTGTGCCACCGAAAAGCACTGTGTAATACTGGGCCTTTTTTGGGGGGGTAAATTCTCCCTTTTAAAAAAAAAATAGTTAGTGGGAGATAAATATTGGCAAGTTTGCCTCCGTGCCAGTCCTGTGTGTGCCATCTGTCTCTCATTGTGTGCCACCGAAAAGCACTGTGTAATACTGGGCCTTTTTTTTGGGGGGGTAAATTCTCCCTTTTCAAAAAAAAATAGTTAGTGGGAGATAAATATTGGCAAGTCTGCCTCCGTGCCATAGCTGTGGGTGGCATCTCTCTCATTGTGTGCCACCGAAAAAACCACTGTGTGATACTTGGCCTTTTTTGGGGGGGGGCTAAATTCTCCCTTTTCAAAAAAAATAAAAATTAGTGGGAGATAAATATAGGCAAGTCTGCCTCCGTGCCATTGCTGTGGGTTGCATCTCTCTCTCATTGTGTGCCACCGAAAAAACCACTGTGTGATACTTGGCCTTTTTTTTTTTGGCTAAATTCTCCCTTTTCAAAAAAAATAAAAATTAGTGGGAGATAAATATAGGCAAGTCTGCCTCTGTGCCATTGCTGTGGGTAGCATCTCTCTCATTGTGTGGCACCGAAATAAACCACTGTGTGATACTTGGCCTTTTTTTTTTTTTGGCTAAATTCTCCCTTTTCAAAAAAAATAAAAATTAGTGGGAGATAAATATAGGCAAGTCTGCCTCCGTGCCATTGCTGTGGGTGGCATCTCTCTCATTGTGTGGCACCGAAATAAACCACTGTGTGATACTTGGCCTTTTTTTTTTTTTGGCTAAATTCTCCCTTTTCAAAAAAAAATAAAAATTAGTGGGAGATAAATATAGGCAAGTCTGCCTCCGTGCCATTGCTGTGGGTGGCATCTCTCTCATTGTGTGGCACCGAAATAAACCACTGTGTGATACTTGGCCTTTTTTTTTTTTGGCTAAATTCTCCCTTTTCAAAAAAAATAAAAATTAGTGGGAGATAAATATAGGCAAGTCTGCCTCCGTGCCAATGCTGTGGGTGGCATCTCTCTCATTGTGTGGCACCGAAATAAACCACTGTGTGATACTTGGCCTTTTTTTTTTGGCTAAATTCTCCCTTTTCAAAAAAAATAAACATTAGTGGGAGATAAATATAGGCAAGTCTGCCTCCATGCCATTGCTGTGGGTGGTGTTGTGAATTAGACTTCTTGGCTCCCTCTGGTGGTTATTAGTGATATGACTCTGGGATTTTCTTTCCTCAGTTTGCACCCACCTGGGTCGTTAGTCCAGGGGTGTTGCTATATAAACCTCCTGGATCCTTAGTCCAGTGCCTGGCATCGTTGTAATCAGATCCTTTTTGTTTGCTCCTATCTGCTGGTCCTGGTTCGTGCAAAATTAAGCTAAGTCCTGCTTCTTTGTTTTTTGGGTTATTTGCTTGCTCTCATTTTTGTCCAGCTTGTACTAAATGTGATTCCTGACCTTGCTGGAAGCTCTAGGGGGCTGGTGTTCTCCCCCCGGGCCGTTAGATGGTTCGGGGGTTCTTGAATATCCAGCGTGGATATTTTTGATAGGGTTTTTGCTGACCATATAAGTTATCTTACTATATTCTGCTATTAGCTAGTGGGCCTCTCTTTGCTAAATACCTAGCTCATCCTTACGTTTGTCTTTTCCTCTTACCTCACCGTTATTATTTGTTGGGGGCTTGTATCCAACTTTTGGGATCTTTTCTCTGGAGGCAAGAAAGGTCTTTATTTTCCCTTCTAGGGTTAGTTAGTTCTCCGGCTGGCGCGAGACTTCTAGAATCAACGTAGGCACGTTCCCCGGCTGCTGTTATTTGTGGTGCTAGGATTAGATATATGGTCAGATCAGTTACCACTGCCCTATGAGCTGGTTTTTGTGTTTGCAGACTTAGAAACTATTTCTGAGACCCTCTGCCATTGGGGTCATAACAGGGTGGCATTTCTCTCATTGTGTGGCACCGAAAAAACCACTGTGTGATACTTGGCCTTTTTTTTTTTTTTTTTTTGGTAAATTCTCCCTTTTCAAAAAAAATAGTTAGTGGGAGATAGATATTGGCAAGTTTGCCTCTGTGCCAGTCCTGTGTGTGCCATCTGTCTCTCATTGTGTGCCACCAAAAAGCACTGTGTAATACTGGGCCTTTTTTTGGGGGGTAAATTCTCCCTTTTAAAAAAAAAATAGTTAGTGGGAGATAAATATTGGCAAGTTTGCCTCTGTGCCAGTCCTGTGTGTGCCATCTGTCTCTCATTGTGTGCCACCGAAAAGCACTGTGTAATACTGGGCCTTTTTTTTGGGGGGGGTAAATTCTCCCTTTTCAAAAAAAAATAGTTAGTGGGAGATAAATATTGGCAAGTTTGCCTCCGTGCCAGTCCTGTGTGTGCCATCTGTCTCTCATTGTGTGCCACCGAAAAGCACTGTGTAATACTGGGCCTTTTTTTGGGGGGGGGTAAATTCTCCCTTTTAAAAAAAAAATAGTTAGTGGGAGATAAATATTGTCAAGTTTGCCTCCGTGCCAGTCCTGTGTGTGCCATCTGTCTCTCATTGTGTGCCACCGAAAAGCACTGTGTAATACTGGGCCTTTTTTTTGGGGGGGGGGGGTGGTAAATTCTCCCTTTTCAAAAAAAAATAGTTAGTGGGAGATAAATATTGGCAAGTTTGCCTCCGTGCCAGTCCTGTGTGTCCCATCTGTCTCTCATTGTGTGCCACCGAAAAGCACTGTGTGATACTTAGCCTTTTTTTTTTTTTGGCTAAATTCTCCCTTTTCAAAAACAAAAGTTGGTGGGAGATAAATATTGGCAAGTCTGCCTCCGTGCCAGTCCTGTGGGTGCCATCTGTCTCAAATTATTGGGGCACAGAAAACCTAGTGTGTAACATTGGGCCTGATTTTCCTTTCAGTGTCAGGCACCTATAAAGGTATATATAATTCCTACAGAAGTTTGAGTTCACCTTATAAGTTGTTTTACAGTAACAAATAGCGTTACTTTGGTTACGTTTTGCAAACAATGAGGAAGTCTAGTGGAAGAGGTCGTGGCCGTGGGCGGTCATTGTCAGCTGGTAATGATGGTGGTGGTGGAGCATCAGGTGGTCGTGGTAAAAGCAGTACAGCACCTAAGTCTCGAGTTGTTGAGCCAGGTTCGTTGTCGGGCTACACAAGGCCTCGAACGCTCTCTTTTCTGGGAGTAGGAAAACCACTTTTGAAGCCGGAGCAGGAGGAACAAGTATTGGCTTTCATTGCTGACTCTGCCTCTAGCTCTTTCGCCTCCTCCTCGGAAAGTGCCAAATGTCAGAGCAGTGCATCATCAGTGGATGCTCCCGGTCAGGAACAAGTCGCTTCCTTGTGTCCTTCACCCAGAACAACAGTGAAGGATGCGTCAGTCGACACAACAGGTTACTCCATGGAGCTCTTTACACATACCGTTCCTGGGTTAGACAGTGAAACAGTTAACAGGCCATGCCCATTAGAAGTTGAATCGGACATGGAGTGCACAGATGCACAGCCACAGCCAGATTACTATGCTGTTCCTTTGACTAAGACCAGAACATTGCCCTCACAGTGTACTGAGCCAGAATCAAACCCAGCGGAGACTATGGTGCCCCGTCACAAACGCTATACCACCGGCTTACACGGTGACACAGACGAAGTTGCACACAACATAGAAGAGGAGGTCATAGATGACCCAGTTGTTGACCCCGATTGGCAGCCATTGGGGGAACAGGGTGCAGGCGGCAGTAGTTCTGAAGCGGAGGAGGAGGAGCCGCAGCAGGCATCAACATCACAACAGGTTCCATCTACCGGGTCCGTATCTGGCCACAAACGCGTGGCAAAACCAAAACCAGTTGGAGGACAGCGTGGCCATCCGGTTAAAGAAGCTCAGTCTGCAATGCCTGAAAAGGTATCCGATAGTAGAAAGAGTGCAGTCTGGCATTTTTTTAAACAACATCCAAATGATCAGCGCAAAGTCATCTGTCAAAAATGTTCAACTACCTTAAGCAGAGGTCAGAATCTTAAAAGTCTAAATACTAGTTGCATGCATAGACACTTATCCACCATGCATTTGCAAGCCTGGACTAACTACCAAACGCCCCTAAAGGTTGCAGCATCCTCGGCCAATGAAGCTAGTCAGCAACGCTACATCCCTTCTCTCACTGTCCACCCCCCATTTCCCGCACCACCTGCAGTATCTGTGCAGCTTTCGTCGCCAGGCCAAAGCAGTCAGGGAATCACCAGGTTTGCAGTAGGAAACACTGCATGTAGGGCACCGGCAAGAATACCATCTCCAACCCTCTCTCACTCACCCATGTCCACCGGCACCACCGCTAGTTCCACGATCTCCAGCTCTCCAGTCCAGCTCACCCTACATGAGACTCTTGTTAGGAAAAGGAAGTACTCATCCTAGCATCCGCGTACACAGGGTTTGAATGCCCACATTGCAATACTAATCTCATTAGAGATGATGCCCTACCGGTTAGTTGAAAGCGAAGCTTTCAAAGCGCTGATGGACTACGCTGTACCACGCCACGAGCTACCCAGTCGGCACTTCTTTTCTAGAAAAGCCATCCCAGCCCTCCAACAGCATATTAAAGACCGCATCGTCCATGCACTCAGGCAGTCTGTGACTACAAAGGTGTACCTGACAATAGATGCATGGACCAGTAGGCATGGTCAGGGACGTTACGTGTCCATCACGGCACACTGGGTGAATGTGGTGGATGCAGGGTCCACAGGGGACAGCAATATTGGGACAGTTTTGCCTAGCCCACGGTCAAGGAAAGAGTTGGCTGTAGGCGTTCGCCCCCCCTCCTCCTCTTCCTCCTCCTCATGCAGAAGCGAGAGCTCGTCCACAGACCGCAGCCGCACATCCACTCCATCCGCGGCTGCCACTGTTGCACACCAGGCGTGCCATTATGGGACAGCTAGTGGCAAGCGTCAGCAGGCTGTATTGGCAATGAAGTGTTTGGGCGACAACAGACACACCGCGGAAGTGCTGTCCGAGTTCTTGCAGAATGAAACTCAGTCATGGCTGGGCACTGTACATCTTGAGGCAGGCAAGGTTGTGAGTGATAACGGAAGGAATTTCATGGCTGCCATAGCCCTTTCCCAACTGAAACACATTCCTTGCCTGGCTCACACCTTAAACCTGGTGGTGCAGTGCTTCCTGAAAAGTTACCCGGGGTTACCCGACCTGCTCCTCAAAGTGCGCAGACTTTGCTCGCATATCCGCCGTTCGCCCGTACACTCCAGCCGTATGCAGAACTATCAGCGGTCTTTGAACCTTCCCCAGCATCGCCTAATCATCGACATTGCAACAAGGTGGAACTCCACGCTGCTCATGCTTCAGAGACTGTGCGAACAGAGGCGTGCTGTTATGTTTTTGTGGGAGGATACACATACACGGGCAGGCAGTTGGATGGCAGACATGGAGTTGTCAGGTGTGGAGTGGTCGAAGCTACAAGACCTGTGTCAAGTCCTTCAGTGTTTTGAGGAATGCACACGGCTGGTTAGTGCAGACAATGCCATAATAAACATGAGCATCCCCCTAATGCGTCTGCTGATGCAAGGTTTGACGCACATAAAGGAGCAGGTGTCTGCAGCCGAGGAAGAGGAAAGCCTTGATGACAGTCAGCCATTGTCTGGTCAGGGCCGTGTGGAGGACGCGGTAGCGGGCGAAGAGGAGGAGGAGGACGAGGAGGATGATGGGGATGAGTACTTTTTCAATGAGGAAGCTTCTCCTGGGCCAACAGAAATTAGTGGAGTTGCAAGGCCGGGTTCTGTTTTTTTAAGGGAGACAAGTGACGTAGATTTGACTGTAACTGCCCCTCCAACCAGCACAAACGCAGATTTGACAACTGGAACTTTGGCCCACATGGCGGATTATGCCTTACGTATCCTCCAAAGGGACACACGCATTAGTAAAATGATTAGCGATGATGATTACTGGTTGGCCTGCCTCCTTGACCCTCGCTATAAAGGCAAATTGCAAAATATTATGCCACATGAGAACCTCGAACAAATCTTAGCAACCAAACAAGCTACTCTGGTAGACCGTTTGATTCAGGCATTCCCAGCACACAGCGCCGGTGACGGTTCTCACACAAGCTGCAGGGGGCTACATGGCAGAGGTGTTAGAGGTGCACAGATCAGAAGTGGCGTTGGACAGAGGGGTTTTCTGACCAGGTTGTGGAGTGATTTTGCAATGACCGCAGACAGGACAGGTACTGCAGCATCTATTCAAAGTGATAGGAGACAACATTTGTCCAGTATGGTTACTAACTATTTTTCATCCCTTATCGATGTTCTCCCTCAACCGTCATTCCCATTTGATTACTGGGCATCAAAATTAGAGACCTGGCCTGAATTGGCAGAATATGCGTTGCAGGAGCTTGCTTGCCCAGCAGCTAGTGTGCTATCAGAAAGAGTATTCAGTGCTGCTGGTTCAATATTAACCGAAAAAAGGACTCGTCTGGCTACCCAAAATGTGGATGATCTCACCTTCATTAAAATGAACCACTCCTGGATTTCAAATTATTTTGCCCCACCTTTCCCGGCTGACACCTTGCTTTCCTATAAAAAGGTCTTTCTTGTGGACTGGTTTTACTGAGTCTTTCAATCTCTTAATTTGCAGCAGCTGTTTGACCAGCATACGACATGTTTACACCTCCCCCAATGGGAAAACTCCACCCACGGGGCCGTGGTCTCGCCACTTGGTGCAAGCACCCGTTAGTTACAGTGCTGTTTGTCAGAAGAGGTGGGTGTGCTCGCTTTTGGTCGACGGCACTGCCACTGGGTCCCTCATAGTACAATGTAGTGTCTCTGGCGGTGGTGGTGCGCACCCAACGTCAGACACACCGTTGTAACATGAGGGGCCCTGGGGCGGTACCGCCAGCCACAAGAGAGTCCCCCCCCCAGCTCAAAATGTGCTCGACCACGTGCAAAATTATCTCGCACAGCTCCACCAATGTTTAGTCTATGCGCGGACATCCTTCAATGCTGGCTGGCACTGTCAAACAATGCCAATTTGTTGACATGTATGATGCTAGTTAAAGTAGTCTGGGTCAGTGTCCTATATTGACACCAGTAAATACTAATTTACTGCCAAATTACTTTGTCAGAAACTCAGCAGATGAGCCCACCCCTGTACCTAGGTATGCCACATTTTTTTTTGGGGGGGTTGTTTTGCGAGACATTAACATCTATTTATTTTTTGTGAGTACTAACTGTGTCAGACACTCCTTGCAATCCTTCTCCACTGACCACAATGCTGCCTGTGTATCCATGTAACGGATGTAAAACTGCCATGAGCCTATTATTTGTTATTTTAGGCCTTTGTTAGCCTGTCTGCGGTCCCTACTTGCAATACTCCTCCTCCACTGACCACTGAGCTGCCTGTGCATCCATGTAACGGATGTAAAACTGCCATGAGGCTATTATTTGTTATTTTAGGTCTTTGTTAGCCTGTCTGCGGTCCCTACTTGCAATACTCCTCCTCCGCTGACCACAATGCTGCCTGTGTATCCATGTAACGGATGTAAAACTGCCATGAGCCTATTATTTGTTATTTTAGGCCTTTGTTAGCCTGTCTGCGGTACCTACTTGCAATACTCCTCCTCCGCTGACCACTGAGCTGCCTGTGTATCCATGTAATGGATGTAAAACTGCCATGAGCCTATTATTTGTTATTTTAGGCCTTTGTTAGCCTGTCTGCGGTCCCTACTTGCAATACTCCTCCTCCGCTGACCACTGAGCTGCCTGTGTATCCATGTAAAGGATGTTAAACTGCCATGAGCTTATTATTTGTTATTTTAGGCCTTTGTTAGCCTGTCTGCGGTCCCTACGTGCAATACTCCTCCACTGACCACACCAATGCTGCCCGTTTACCCCTTGAACATATTTTACAGTGCATAGAGCCTATTTTTTTATTTTATTTAATATTAATAAAGCCATGCTGGACTATGCTGTACCACGCTATGAGCTACCCAGTTGACAATTCTTTTGCGAGAAAAGCCATCCCACCCCTCCACCAGCATGTTAAAGACCACATTGTCCTTGCATTCTGTCAATCTGTGAGTCCAAAGGTACACCTGACAACAGACACATGGACCTGTAGGCATGGCCACGGAAGGTTACGTGTCCTTTGTGGTGCAATGGGTTAATGTATTGGATGCATGGTCCACACAGGGGACAGCCTGGTATGTCTGTCTGCAGTCCCTAATTGAAGTTGTCCTCAACTGAATAAAGCTGTGCTTCTACCTTCTGGCTCTGATTAAGCTATTTAAAAAAAAAATGTGTTTAAGGCCTACTAACGGTGTCTGCCCCTGCCTGGTGTTGTCCTCAACTGAATAAAGCTGAGCTTCTACCTTCTGGCTCTGATTAAGCTATTTAAAAAAAAAAAAATTGTGTTTAGGGCCTACTAACGGTGTCTGCCCCTGCCTGGTGTTGTCCTCAACTGAATAAAGCTGAGCTTCTACCTTCTGGCTCTAATTAAGCTATTTAAAAAAATAAAATGGTGTTTAGGGCCTACTAACGGTGTCTGCCCCTCCCTAGTGTTGCCCTCAACTGAATACAGCTGAGCTTCAACCTTCTGGCTTTTGGCCTATAGTATCAGATATTAAACTGCATTTGGCCTCCAACTTTGGTTACGGCCTACTAACGGTGTCTGCCCCTCCCTGGTGTTGCCCTCAACTGAATACAGCTGAGCTTCAACCTTCTGGCTTTCAGCCTATAGTATCAGATATTAAACTGCATTTGGCCTTCAACTTTGGTTACGGCCTACTAACGGTGTCTGCCCTTCCCTGGTGTTGACCTCAACTGAATAAAGCTGAGGTTCAACCTTCTGGCTCTCATTAAGTGCTGTGTTTTTAAAAATTGGTGGTTAGGGCCTACTAACGGTGTCTGCCCCTCCATGTTGTTTGTCCTCAACTGAATAAAGCTGAGCTTCAACCTTCTGGCTTTTGGCCTACAGTAGCAGATATTAAACTGCATTTGGCCTACTAGTGTGGTTGGGCCCTTAAAACAGTGTCTGCTGCTCTTGGGTTTGCTACTCCACTGAACAAAGCAATGCTGCCTGTTTAGTCCTGTTACCAATTTTGAACTGCATTTAGCCTACTTTATTCTTTGGCCCTATATCTGTTTCCTCCTCATCCTGCCCATTGCCCAGCCACTGCTAGATGAGTCTGCTGGTACATTGACCTAGACCACTACATTCCCCTTGCACTGTACACAGCCAGAATCTGACCCTGCTGAAAGTAAGGTTCCCCTTCCCGCATGTTATACCACCTTACACAAGGACAAAGAGGAAGGTGCAGATGAAAGTGCAGGTTCCTTCATCAGGTGGGGGGGGCATACTCGTTGGCGACGTCACTGGCACAGGGCCCCTCAGAGTACACAAAAGTGTCGCTGCTGGTGGGAGGCGCCCCCGCCATGCAAACACACCGCCGTACTTTGAGGGGTCCTGTGCCAGTGCCAATGCGAGCGAGTGGGCCCCCCCTGCTTGCTCAGGATCACAGCACTTGCAACGTTGAAATACTTACCTCTCCCTGCTCCACCGCCGTGACATAGTCCACATTTCCTGGGCCCACTAAAGCCTTGAACCAGCCATACCCCCCACAACTTTTGCCAAATGACCCCCAATTTCCTATGCCCAACTATTATTATAAAGTTAACTAAGATTGACAAGCTTCAGAAAACAAGAATGGATGTGTTTGGCATTAAAATGGGCACTGTAGGTGTTTTCCTGGCCTCCACTCACTGCCGACTATGCTTCCCCATTGACTTGCATTGGGTTTCGTGTTTCGGTCGATCCCCGACTTTTAGCGATAATCGGCCGACTGCACTCGACTCGACTCTGGACAAAGTCGGGTTTCACAAAACCCGATTCGATCTTAAAAAAAAGAAAGTCGCTCAACCCTAGTGGCGTAGTGTGTTACTTATGGTAGGCCTTGTTACATTGGTCCCAGCTCTCTGCAGTTCATTCACTAGGTCCCCCCGCGTGGTTCTGGGATTTTTGCTCACCGTTCTTGTGATCATTCTGACCCCACGGGGTGGGATTTTGCGTGGAGCCCCAGATCGAGGGAGATTATCAGTGGTCTTGAATGTCTTCCATTTTCTAATTATTGCTCCCACTGTTGATTTCTTCACTCCAAGCTGGTTGGCTATTGCAGATTCAGTCTTCCCAGCCTGGTGCAGGGCTACAATTTTGTTTCTGGTGTCCTTTGACAGCTCTTTGGTCTTCACCATAGTGGAGTTTGGAGTCAGACTGTTTGAGGGTGTGCACAGGTGTCTTTTTATACTGATAACGAGTTTAAACAGGTGCCATTACTACAGGTAATGAGTGGAGGAAAGAGGAGACTCTTAAAGAAGAAGTTACAGGTCTGTGAGAGCCAGAAATCTTGATTGTTTGTTTCTGACCAAATACTTATTTTCCACCAGAATATGCAAATAAAATGATAAAAAAACAGACAATGTGATTTTCTGCAATTTTTTTTCTCAGTTTGTCTCCCATAGTTGAGGTCTACCTATGTTGTAAATTACAGACGCCTCTCATCTTTTTAAGTGGTGGAACTTGCACTATTGCTGACTGACTAAATACTTTTTTGCCCCACTGTATATATATATATATATATTTCATAGAAAGCTAGATAGCAGAATAGCTGATAATTCTATTGTCGGGTTCTGTAAAATCATTACATAACCCTACAGGATATGATGGTTTACATACAGTAAACCATTGCATATCCATAGATTTTTATATGTCCCTCACTAATAATGTTAGTAGTGTTTGTAAAATTTTGGAGCTGTAGGTGTTAAATTAAAGAATTAATTCACGGAAAAAACAGGCGTGGGCTCCCATGCAATTTTCTCTGCCGGAGAAGGAAAGCCAGTGACTAAGGGCATATATTAATAGCCTAGAGCTGTGGGCTGATATTAATAGCCTGGGAAGGGGCCATGGATATAGCCCCATCCCAGATTAAAAATATCAGCTCTCAGCTGACCCTAAAATGGCACATCCATAAGATGCGTCAAATCTGGCATTTAATTTCGCTCTTCCCACTTGCCCTGGTGCAATGGCAAGTGGAGTGATAGTTGAGGGGGTAATGTCACCTTTGTATTGCCAGGTGACATCAAGCCCAGAGGTTAGTAATGGAGAAGCATGTATAAGATACCCCATTACTAACCCCATAGTGATATTTTATTGAAAAAAACACACAACTAGTGTTGAGCGATAACGTCCGATACTTGAAAGTATCGGTATCGGAAAGTATCGGCCGATACCGGCAAAGTATCGGATCTAATCCGATACCGATACCCGATACCAATACAAGTCAATGGGACTCAAGTATTGGACGGTATCCTGATGTTCCCAGGGTCTGAAGAAGAGGAAACTCTCCTTCAGGCCCTGGGAACCATATTAATGTGTAAAATAAAGAATTCAAATAAAAAATATTGATATACTCACCTCTCCGATGCAGCCTGGACATTACCGCTGGTAACCGGCAGCCTGCTTTGTTTAAAATGAGCGCGTTCAGTACCTTCCATGACGTCACTGCTTCTAATTGGTCGCGTGCCGCTCATGTGACCGCCACGTGACCAATCAGAAGCCGTGACGTAATTCTCAGGTCCTAAATTCCTAGAAGGGAATTTAGGACCTGAGGGATGACGTCGCTGCTTGTGATTGGTCGCGTGGCGGTCACATGAGCGGCACGCGACCAATCAGAAGCCGTGACGTCATGGAAGGTACTGAACGCGCTCATTTTAAACAAAGCAGGCTGCCGGTTACCAGCGGTGATGTCCAGGCTGCGTCAGAGAGGTGAGTATATCAATATTTTTTATTTTAATTCTTTATTTTACACATTAATATGGTCCCGATACCGATTCCGGATACAACAAAAGTATCGGATCTCGGTATCGGAATTCCGATACGGCAAGTATCGGCCGATACCCGATACTTGCGGTATCGGAATGCTCAACACTACACACAACTAGAATAAAGTCCTCCTTTATTGACTCTAAATTAAACCATACTCACATCAATGCCCAGTCCACTGAAGCCAATGTCCCCTGTAAATGAGTTAAAATAATAAAACAAACATTTTCCTCACTTGTCTGAAGTGAAATGATAATCCTTAATGTCTCACTGCGACCCTGCAGTGTGTAGCACTGAGCTGAGGTGAGAAAGTTAATCGTAGTTCATCAGCTGATAAGAATAAGAATCCATCCCTTCTTTAACCTCTCCCACTCTCTCCACTCATCAAACATGTCCCTTCCACTCATCATACAGCACCACTAGCCAAAGTCCTAACAAAAACATTAGTTGAAAATTGATCATTTACCGAACTTTGGCCAAATTTTGCTGATTTTGATGAAAATGCTTTGGAATCCGAACACGAATCCGAAAGTGCAAGGTTCATGCTAACTTTCAGATTGGAAAACCTTTTCGGAACAAGTTTGCTTATCTCTAATGCTGTTATCTGGTCGTGTGGAAAAGCCGAGTTTAATTTAGGCTTTGATCATTGGTAGTAGAGTGAGCCTGTCAGCACTTTCTGTTGACAGGTGAAAGCACCTGTCTGTTATCACCCCACAGAGGCACTAAAAACCCACTCATACAAGATTCTAGCAGCAGGGCAACACAACACCTGCAATGCTTAGAGGGACATATCATGCCAGGTGTCCAACTTTGAGACCTAATAGCTGAAGGTCACAGAGGAATTAGGGAGTATGCTGGTTTGGTCGACAAGGTATTGCTTGACCAGCTTTAAAAACTTTTCTGTTCTTGTCAAAAATACCTGGTAATAAAGGCATGGATGCTGGGAGGGTGTCATTAATTTGATCCTTGCCTTTTGCAGTGTACCCCTGTCTCTGCTGTATCTGACATGTGTCTCCCTCATCTCTCCTCCTTGCCCCCTTCCGCCAGCGTTGTCTGATGGGATTTTTTTCAACATATTTTCCACAATGGCCTTCTGGTGTAACACCATTTTAGAAGAGCTCTCCATATCAGGAAGAAGAGATGCAAAGTTCTCATTGTAGCTTCAGTTCAGTAGGTTGAATAACACTATTTTATTTAGACAAGATGAAAGTAACGCAAGCGTCAAGGAAAAGGTAGCTGTACATAAAGTCTGACATATGTGCCAAGGTCCATACAATACAATTTGTGCAGGTATCTCTGAACAATAGAACAATGTAGCACAGCTCCAGAGTTTGCTAAGTCTTTATGAAGGTCTTTCCAGTCTGATTTGCCTCTCTAGCAATCCTATAAGCAGTTCTCACTGAAATGTTGCTTGGTCTTCCAGAGCTTATCTTGACCTCCACTGTTCCTGTGAACTGCCATTTCTTAACCCCTTAAGCCCCGAGGGTGGTTTGCACGTTAATGACCGGGCCAATTTTTACAATTCTGACCACTGTCCCTTTATGAGGCTATAACTCTGGAACGCTTTGACGGATCTTGGCGATTCTGACATTGTTTTCTCGTGATATATTGTACTTCATGTTAGTGGTAAAATTTATTCGATATAACTTGCGTTTATTTGTGAAAAAAATGGAAATTTGGCGAAAATTTTGAAAATTTCGCAATTTTCCAACTTTGAATTTTTATGCCCTTAAATCACAGACATATGTCACACAAAATACTTAATAAGTAACATTTCCCACATGTCTACTTTACATCAGTACAATTTTGGAACCAAAATTTTTTTTTGTGACGGAGTTATAAGGGTTAAAAGTTGACCAGCAATTTCTCATTTTTACAACACCATTTTTTTTTAGGGACCACATCTCATTTGAAGTCATTTTGAGGGGTCTATATGATAGAAAATACCCAAGTGTGACACCATTCTAAAAACTGCACCCCTCAAGGTGCTCAAAACCACATTCAAGAAGTTTATTAACCCTTCAGGTGTTTCACAGGAATTTTTGGAATGTTTAAATAAAAATGAACATTTAACTTTTTTTCACACAAAATTTATTTCAGCTCCAATTTGTTTTATTTAACCAAGGGAAACAGGAGAAAATGGACCACCAAAGTTGTTGTACAATTTGTCCTGAGTACGCTGATACCCTATATGTGGGGGTAAACCACTGTTTGGGCGCATGGCAGAGCTCGGAAGGAAAGGAGCGCCATTTGACTTTTCAATGCAAAATTGACTGGAATTGAGATGGGACGCCATGTTGCGTTTGGAGAGCCCCTGATGCGCCTAAACATTGAAACCCCCTACAAGTGACACCATTTTGGAAAGTAGACCCCCTAAGGAACTTATCTAGATGTGTGGTGAGCACTTTGACCCACCAAGTGCTTCACAGAAGTTTATAATGCAGAGCCGTAAAAATAAAAAATCATATTTTTTCACAAAAATGATCTTTTCGCCCCCAATTTTTTGTTTTCCCAAGGGTAAGAGAAGAAATTGGACCCCAAAAAATGTTGTGCAATTTGTCCTGAGTACGCTGATACCCAATATGTGGGTGTAAACCATTGTTTGGGCGCATGGCAGAGCTTGGAAGGGAAGGAGCGCCATTTGACTTTTCAATGCAAAATTGACTGGAATTGAGATGGGACGCCATGTTGCGTTTGGAGAGCCCCTGATGTGCCTAAACATTGAAACTCCCTACAAGTGACATCATTTTGGAAAGTAGACCCCCTAAGGAACTTATCTAGATGTGTGGTGAGCACTTTGACCCACCAAGTGCTTCACAGAAGTTTATAATGCAGAGCCGTAAAAATAAAAAATCATATTTTTTCACAAAAATGATTTTTCGCCCCCAATTTTTTATTTTCCCAAGGGTAAGAGAAGAAATTGGACCCCAAAAAATGTTGTGAAATTTGTCCTGAGTACGCTGATACCCCATATGTGGGTGTAAACCATTGTTTGGGCGCATGGCAGAGCTTGGAAGGGAAGGAGCGCCATTTGACTTTTCAATGCAAAATTGACTGGAATTGAGATGGGACGCCATGTTGCGTTTGGAGAGCCCCTGATGTGCCTAAACATTGAAACCCCCCACAAGTGACACCATTTTGGAAAGTAGACCCCCTAAGGAACTTATCTAGATGTGTTTTGAGAGCTTTGAACCCCCAAGTGTTTCACTACAGATTATAACGCAGAGCCGTGAAAATAATTTTTTTCTTCTTTTTCTCAAAAATGATTTTTTAGCCCCCAGCTTTGTATTTTTACAAGGGTAACAGAATAAATTGGACCCCAAAATTTGTTTTCCAATTTGTCCTGAGTACGCTGATACCCCATATGTGGGGGGGAACCACTGTTTGGGCGCATGACAGAGCTCGAAAGGGAAGGAGCGCCATTTGGAATGCAGACTTAAATGGATTGGTCAGCAGCCGTCACGTTGCATTTGCAGAGCCCCTGATGTACCCAAACAGTACAAACCCCCCACAAGTGACCCCATATTGGAAACTAGACTTCCCAAGGAACTTATCTAGATTTGTTTTGAGAACTTTGAACCCCTAAGTGTTTCACTAAAGTGTATAGCGCAAAGCCGTGAAAATAAAAATTCTTTTTTTTTTTCACAAAAATGATTTTTTAGCCCCCAGTTTTGTATTTTCACAAGGATATCAGGATAAATTAGACCCCAAAAGTTGTTGTCCAATTTGTCCTGAGTACGCTGATACCCCATATGTGGGGGGGAACCACTGTTTGGGCGCATGACAGAGCTCGGAAGGGAAGGAGCGCCATTTGGAATGCAGCCTTAAATGGATTGGTCTGCAGGCGTCACGTTGCATTTGCATAGCCCCTGATGTACCCAAACAGTACAAACCCCCCACAAGTGACCCCATATTGGAAACTAGACCTCCCAAGGAACTTATCTAGATGTGTTGTGAGAACTTTGAACCCCCAAGTGTTTCACTACAGTTTATAACGCAGAGCCGTGAAAATAAAACATCTTTTTTTTCCCACAAAAATGATTTTTAGCCCCCCAAATTTTTATTTTCCCAAGGATAACAAGAGAACTTGGACCCCAGAAGTTGTTGTTCAATTTGTCCCGAGTACGCTGATAACCCATATGTTGGGGTAAACCCCTTTTTGGGCGCACGGGAGAGCTCGGAAGGGAAGGAGCACTGTTTTACTTTTTCAACGCAGAATTGGCTGGAATTGAGATTGGACGCCATGTCCCGTTTGGAGAACCCCTGATGTGCCTGGACAGTGGAAACTTCCCAATTCTACCTGAAACCCTAACCCAAACACACCCCTAACCCTAATCCCAACTGTAACCCTAACCACACCCCTAGCCCTGACACACCCATAATTCTAATCCCAACCCTAATCCAAACCGTAAATGTAATCCAAACCCTAACCCTAACTTTAGCCCCAACCCTAACTTTAGCCCCAACCCTAACCCTAACTTTACCTCCAACCCTAACCCTAACTTTACCTCCAACCCTAGCCCTAACCCTACCCCTAACCCTAACCCTAAACGTGACTGAAATACGTGGCACTGAAATACGTGGCACTGAAATACGTGGCACTGAAATACGTGGCACTGAAATACGTGATACGTGGCACTAAAATACGTGGCACTGAAATACGTGGCACTGAAATACGTGGCACTGAAATACGTGATACGTGGCACTGAAATACGTGGCACTGAAATACGTGGCACTGAAATACGTGATACGTGGCACTGAAGTACGTGGCACTGAATTACGTGGCACTGAAATACGTGGCACTGAAATACGTGGCACTGAAACACGTGGCACTGAAACACGTGGCACTGAAATACGTGATACGTGGCACTGAAATACGTGGCACTGAAATACGTGGCACTGAAATACGTGGCACTGAAATACGTGGTACTTAAATACGTGGCACTAAAATATGTGGCACTGAAATATGTGATACGTGGCACTGAAATACGTGACACAAATACGTGGCACTGAAACACGTGGCACTGAAATACGTGATACGTGGCACTGAAATACGTGGCACTGAAATATGTGGCACTGAAATACGTGGCACTGAAATACGTGGCACTGAAATACGTGGCACTGAAATACGTGGCACTATGACTGTCAGAAAATGTTCATTAAACGGTTAGGGGTGAGGTTAGGGGTAGAGTTAGGGTTAGGGTTTGGATCCCTTTATCACCTTGATGGTGGTGGGTGGCTTTTCAGTGTGTTTTCTGTTTTTTTTTCGTTAAAAACGCATGCGTTTTTAACGCAAACAAACGCATGTGCTTAAAAACGCAAGAAAATACTGCAGGCTGTATTTCTGAAAATGAACACATGCAGAAAAAAACCGCATGCGTTTGAAAACGCGACCAAACGCGTACAAAAAAACGCATGCGTTTTCAATGTTAAATATAGGGAAAAAACGCATGCGTTTTTTTGTGCAAAAAACGCTGCAGACAAAAACGCAAGTGTGAAACCAGCGACACTTTTTATAGCAAAAAAGTTTTTGCGTCTCCACATTTTGAGACCTATAATTTTTCCACATTTTGCTCCACAGAGTCATTTGAGGTCTTGTTTTTTGCGGGACGAGTTGACGTTTTTATTGGTAACATTTTCGGACACGTGACCGTTTTTGATCACTTTTTATTCCGATTTTTGTGAGGCAGAATGACCAAAAACCTGCTATTCATGAATTTCTTTTGGGAGAGGCGTTTATACCATTCCGCGTTTGGTAAAATTGATAAAGCAGTTTTATTCGACGGGTCAGTACGATTACAGCGATACTTCATTTATATCATTTTTTTATGTTTTGGCGCTTTTATACGATAAAAACTATTTTATAGAAAAAATAATTATTTTGGTATCGCTTTATTCTCAGGACTATAACTTTTTTATTTTTTTGCTGATGATGCTATATGGTGGCTCGTTTTTTGCGGGACAAGATGACGTTTTCAGCTGTACCATGATTATTTATATCAGTCTTTTTGATCGCGTGTTATTCCTCTTTTTGTTTGGCGGTATGGTAATAAAGCGTTGTTTTTTGCCTCGTTTTTTTTTTTTTTTCTCTTACAGTGTTTACTGAAGGGGTTAACTAGTGGGGAAGTTTTATAGGTTGGGTCGTTACGGACGCGGCGATACTAAATATGTGTACTTTTATTGTTTTGTTTTTTTTATTTAGATAAATAAATGTATTTATGGGAATAATATATATTTTTTTTATTATTTATTTAGGATTTTTTTTTTTTTTTTTTTTACACATGTGGAAAATTTTTTTTTTTACTTTGTCCCAGGGGGGGACATTACAGATCATTGATCTGACAGTGTGCACAGCACTCTGTCAGATCGACGATCTGCTGTGCAGGGCTGCAGGCTTACCAGCGCCTGCTCTGAGCAGACACTCGGTAAGCCACCTCCCTCCCTGCAGGACCCGGATGCCGCGGCCATCTTGGATCCGGGACCTGCAGGGAGGAAGAAGGTAGGAGACCCTCGGAGCAACGCGATCACATCGCGTTGCTCCGGGGGTCTCAGGGAAGCCCGCAGGGAGCCCCCTCCCTGCGCGATGCTTCCCTATACCGCCGGTACACTGCGATCATGTTTGATCGCGGTGTGCCGGGGGTTAATGTGCCGGGGGCGGTCCGTGACCGCTCCTGGCACATAGTGCCGGATGTCAGCTGCGATAGGCAGCTGACACCCGGCCGCGATCGGCCGCGCTCCCCCCGTGAGCGCGGCCGATCGCGTATGACGTACTATCCCGTCACCGGGAATTAAGTCCCAGGTCACCTTGACGGGATAGTACGTCATATGGGATTAAGGGGTTAATTACATTTCAAACTGAGGAAATTGCAACTTGAATATGTTTTTCTATCTTCTTATAGCTTTCTTCTTATTTGTGGGCCTCCACCATTTTAATTTTCAAAGTGCTAGGCAGCTGCTTAGAAGAACCCATGGCTGCTGTTATCTGGCATAGGATTAGAGGAGGCTGGGTTGTTAAAAAGCTCGAACATTTTCATCACCTGGCCTTACTTAACTATAACAGTTAAAAAGACATACACCTAACAGGCAAATTAAGGTTTGAAACCTTGGTCAAAATTGTCTGAGCACACAAATCACCCAAACTTTTGCATTGGCCAATTTTCTTCTTTGTAATTTTTAAAATGTAAAAAATGACAATATAATTTTTTTTGCCTAAAATCAAAGGAAATATGACATTTAACTATAACCCTTTTAGTGAACTTTTCATCTTAAACTTGCTTAACTGTTCACAACAACAGTACATTTTTTTTACCAGGGGTGCCCTAACTTTTACATGCCACTGTAACATTGTGGGTTATAGTTAATTTAGTAACAAAATATGTAATTGGTGGAGAAAGGTTGAACTTGATGAACCTAGGTCTTTTTTCAGCCTATGTAACTATTTAAACCATTCCAGCAAAATCTGAAGTCCAATTCCCTTCAGAGCTTTTCACTGTGCCTCAAAAGTATGGTTCATTTTCTCCTATTATCTCTTTTGAAAATTGAAAACTTGAAGCCAAAACAACATTTTACTGGAAAAAATGGTAATTTTCTATTGACTAAGCCTAATGTTATACAATTCAGTGAATCGACTGAGGGTTAACAATACTTACACCTTAAAGATGAATTCCTCAAGAGCTATAGTTTCCAAAATGGGGTCACTTATGGGACTTTCTTCTGTTTTAGCATAGTCGCAGAGCTGTAGGAGAGATCAGCGCAACATAGGGTCTTATCCGAGGAGTATGGCAGGTGATAAAATAAAAATTACACTCACCTTTTATGAGTATCTATGAAGCATGTAATAAAGCACATCAACTGTAGCAGATCCACGGGTCAGTAAATGACCAACCCATATCCAGGAAAGAAAGGACAGGTTTGTGGATGATTTCTGTGCTTGCTGATCAATGATGAGATGTATATCCCAGATTGTCAAATGGATAGACTTCTATCATACTTCTTTTCTGGATTCTGTTTGGGCATGTCAGGGGCACTTCAATTGTGACATGGCATCCGTAATCTATTCCAGCCAGTTTTGCGTTCCAAAAGTAAAATCGCACTTCTTCCCTTCTGAGTCCTGCTGTGCACACAAGCAGTCGTTTCCCACCACGTATGAGATATCATCGTACTCAGGAGAAATTTAACAAAAAATTGTATGGTCCAATTTCTCCTGTTACCCTTCTAAAAATTACAAATTTGGCACTAATGCAACATTTTTGTGGGTAAAATATATTTTTTTCATTTTCACGTCTCATTGTTATAAAATTCTATGAAGCACCTGAGGGTTTAAGGCAGTCACCACACCTCTAGATAAATTCCGTGAGGGGATTATTTTCCAAAAAGGGGTCAGTTTAGGGGGGTGTCCACTGCTTAGGCACATCATGGGCTCTGCAAACGTGAGATGGCGTCCGCTAACGATTACAATCAATTTTGCTTTCCAAAAGTCATATGGCGCTGCTTCCCTTCTTAGCCCTGCCATGCACCGAAACAGTAGTTTTCCACCATGTATTGAGTACAGATATACTCAGAAGAAATTGAACAATTCATTGTATAACACATTTTTTCCTCTCACTCTTGTAAAAATTAAAAATTTGGGGCTAAAGGACCATTTTTGGGAGAAAAATTAAATGTTCATTTTTTCCTTCCATATTGCATTAAATCCTGTGAAGCACATAAAGGGTAAACAAGCGTCTTCCATTTTGTTTTCAGCACTTTGAGGGTGCGGATTTTAAAATGGTTTCACTTTTTGGGTATTTTTGTCACATAGGCCCCTCAAAGCCACTTAAAATATGATATGGTCCCTTAAAAAATGGTTTTGTAAATTTTGTTGGAAAAATTATAAATTGTTGACAAACTTTTAAACCTTATAACTTCCTAGCAAAAAAAGAATGTTTACAAATCGATGCAGATGTAAAGTGGATATGTGGGACATGTTATTTTTAACTATTTTACGTGTTATAACTGTCTTGTTTAAGGGCATAAGAACAAAAAATTTGAAAATTGCTAAATTTGCCCCCTATTTTCACAAACAAATGCAAAAAATATCGACTTAAATGTATCTGTAACATGATGTACAATATGTGATGAAAAGAACAGTTTCAGAATTACTAAAATGAAAAATTTTGCCTGGTCAGGAAGGTGAAAACAGGCTCTGGGGTGAAAAAGTTTATGGGCAGCAGAGGCAACTTTTTTTTACAAAGTTGATATTTTTTTAAGTAACTAAAATAATATAAAAACACTATACAAGTATTTTTGCCACACAATGAAAGATGTAAAAAAGAAAATAAAAAACAAAAACACTGAACTTTTAGGAAGGCAAAGTTTGACCAGCTTAGAGATGCCCTTAATCTGGTAGACTGGGACAATATCCTCTGAAACAAGAATGCAGATAATAAATGGAAAATGTTTAAGAACATCCTAAATAAGCACTGTAAGCGGTTTATACCTTGTGGGAATAAAAGGACAAGAAACAGGAAAAACCTAATGGGGCTAAACAAAGAAGTAAGACAGGCAATTAACAGTAAGAATAAAGCATTTAAACTACTAAAGCAGGATGGCACCTTTGAAGCTCTAAAAAGCTATAGGGAGAAAAATAATTTATCTAAAAAACTAATTAAAGCTGCCAAAAAGGAAACAGAGAAGCACATTGCTAAGGAGAGTAAATCTAATCCCAAACTATTTTTCAACTATATCAATAGTAAAAGAATCATAATTGAAAGTATAGGCCCCTTAAAAACTTGTGAGGAAAGAATGGTTGTAGATGACGAGGAAAAAGCTAATATATTAAACACCTTCTTCTCCACGGTATTCACAGTGGAAAATGAAATGCTAGTTGAAATGCCGAGAGACAAAGAAAACCCAATATTAAGGGTCACCAATCTAACCCAAGAAGAAGTGCGAAACCGGCTAAATAAGATTAAAATAGATAAATCTCCGGGTCCGGATGGCATACACCCACGAGTACTAAGAGAACTAAGTAATGTAATAGACAAGCCATTATTTCTTATATTGAGGGATTCTATAGTGACGGGGTCTGTTCCACAGGTCTGGCGCATAGCAAATGTGGTACCAATATTCAAAAAGTGCTCTAAAAGCGAACCTGGAAATTATAGGCCCGTAAATCTAACCTCTACAGTTGGTAAAATATTTGAAGGGTTTCTGAGGGATGTTATTCTGGATTATCTCAATGAGAATAACTGTTTAACTCCTTATCAGCATGGGTTTATGAGGAATGGCTCATGTCAAACCAATCTAATCAGTTTTTATGAAGCAGTAAGCTATAAACTGGACCAATATGAATCATTAAACCTGGTATATCTTGATTTTTCCAAAGCATTTGATACTGTGCCACACAAGAGGTTGGTACACAAAATGAGAATGCTGGGTCTAGGGGAAAATATTTGTAAATGGGTAAGTAACTGGCTTAGTGATAGAAAGCAGAGGATGGTTATAAATGGTATATTCTCTAACTGGGTTGCTGTGACCAGTGGGGTACCGCAGGGGTCGGTGTTGGTACTAGTGATGAGTGAGCACTAAAATGCTCGGGTGCTCCTTGCTCGGGTTCAAGCAAATTGGAATATTCAGGTACTCGGACAGAACTACGAGCCCAATGTAAGTCTATGGGAGACCTGAGCATTTCTACCGCGATCCCCCCGGGGGTCCTTTTAAGGTCTAAAAAGGTCTGAAAATGATGAAAACACTGCTTAAATAGCACAGAACATCATGGGGATCACCCCTGGAAGCATTTCTGACTCCTAGGTCACAGTTGTATACAATGTTGTCATAGTTTCATGCCATTTTTATAGGTTCACCAAAAAGCATACAAAAACGAAACCAAAATGGATTATGCTGGGAAATATGTTAAGGTTCATCCTTTCCAGGGTAATGACTTGTATATAAGGCAAAATAATTAACCCCAGACCAAAATGTTCCTCCACCACATGGGCTATGTTCACACGCAGTGTTTTTGAGGCGTTTTTCAACTTTAACATTGCTTCCAACCAATACAAATGCATTCACTGGGAAATGTCATTGTAACATTTAACAACCCTAGCTGGCCATGTGGTGTATGACACATAAGTAGTGTTGAGCATTCAGATACCGCAAGTATCGGGTATCGGCCGATATTTGCTGTATCGGAATTCCGATACCGAGATCCGATACTTTTGTGATATCGGGAATCGGTATCGGGATCGATATTAATGTGTAAAATAAAGAATAAAAATAAAAAATATTGATATACTCACCTCTCCGACGCAGCCTGGACCTTACCGATTTAACCGGCAGCTTCCGTTCCTAAGAATGAGCGCTTGAAAGACCTTAGATGACGTCGCAGCCTGTGATTGGTCGCGTGAGTGGTCACGTGACCGCCACGCAACCAATCACAAGCCGCGACGTCATCTAAGGTCTTTCAAGCGCTCATTCTTAGGAACGGAAGCTGCCGGTTACATCGGTAAGGTCCAGGCTGCGTCGGAGAGGTGAGTATATCAATATTTTTTATTTTTATTCTTTATTTTACACATTAATATGGATCCCAGGGCCTGAAGGAGAGTTTCCTCTCCTTCAGACCCTGGGAACCATACAGGATACCTTCCGATACTTGGTGTCCCATTGACTTGTATTGGTATCGGGTATCGGTATCGGCGATATCCGATACTTTTCGGGTATCGGCCGATACTTTCTGATACTTTCAAGTATCGGACGGTATCGCTCAACACTACACATAAGCAGACCCATCTCATTTAATTTATGAAGGAGAGACTCTTAAACTCACAAAGCCTAGTTTTAGAGGGGCATCAGGCGGCAATAGTATTCTTAAAGGGTCATTATTAAAGAGTGGGTCTCCAATGCTGTTATTGCCTATGCAGTGAGTGACTTGGCTGCCAAGAATCACGAGATCTTCCTGAAAAAATGTTGCATTGACAGTAAGGCCTGCCCTGCTACCAAGTCATATGCACCCCAAGAAGCCTTTGAAACCACATACTGGATTGCCACAGAAAAATCCACTTTACATTATTCATTTTGTTCTCCCATACTGTTTTCTTATGTATTGACTGCAAGGCCTGCCCTGCTACCAAGTCATATGCACCCAAAGAAGTATTTGAACAAAGGTACTGGATGGCCACAGAAAAACCCACTTCACATTCTCCTGTTGGTCCTGCCATACTGTTTCCTTATGCATTGAATGCAAGGGCCGCTGTAGTGAATTCCGTTCTTGGGCTCCATCCTGTGGTCAAGAATGGTATTTTTGGGAGTTCTGCTCTTGGGCTCCCTCTGGTGGTTTCAAGTGGAACTTAGCAGCTGCTTTCACTAATCGGTGCCCTGGCCTTGTTATTTAACTGGGCTTTAGGCTGTAGTTAATGCCAGCTGTCAATGTTTCTTCCTGTGGATTCAGTCCTTTCCTGGAAGTTCTCTGTTGGCCAGTCCATTTCAGCTTAAGATAAGTTCTGCTAGTTTTTGGGTGTTTCCCTGCTTATAACCTTCTGTTCAGTTTAAGTTATGTCTCTTTTGTCCAGCTTGTCATTATGAAGTATTCCGGCTAGTTGGAAGCTCTGGGGTCGCAGATTTGCTCCTCAACACCGTGAGTCGGTGGGGAGGTTATTTTTATAAACTCTGCGTGGACTTTTAGTTTTTACACTGACCGCACAGTAGCCTTTTCTATCTGTCTATTTAGATAGTGATGGCCTCCTTTGCTAAATCTAGTTTCATTTCTGAGTTTGTCATTTCCCTCTCCACTCACCGTCAATATTTGTGGGGGGCTGTCTTTCCTTTGGGGGTTTCTCTGAGGCGAGATAGTTTTCCGTTTCCATCTTCAGGGGTAGCTAGTTCTTAGGCTGTGAAGAGGCATCTAGGCAGAGATAGGTACGCTCCACGGCTATTTCTAGTGTTGGTGTTAGGAGTAGGGATTGCGGTCAGTAAAGCTACCACCTCCCCAGAGCTAGTACGTTATTTGTTTTATCCACCAGGTCATTTCAGTTCTGCTCCGTAATCACCAGGTCATAACAGTGTTTCCTGTCAGTGGAGCTGCCACCTCCTCTGAACTTGTCCATGATTGGTTTTACCCACCAGGTCATCTCAGTACTGCTCCATAACCACCAGGTTATAACAGTACAGCTGGCCCACAATGTGTTAAATGCATCTCAAAAGAGGGAAAAGAAAGTTCTGAGTCATTGGTTTTTTTTTTCTTGTTGCCTGTTTTGTCTTTTTTTTCCCTTTGATTTTTGGATGGTGCAGGAGCTTGGTGCTGATATGGAGGTTCAGGGTCTGTCTGCGCATGTTGATCACCTCGCTGCAAGGGTACAGAGTATCCAAGACTTTGTTGTTCAAACTCCTGTTTCTGAGCCTAGAATTCCTATCCCTGATTTGTTTTCTGGGGATAGATCTAAGTTTTTGAACTTTAAAAATAATTGCAGATTGTTTTTTGCTCTGAGACCCCGTTCCTCTGGTGACCCCATTCAGCAGGTGTAGATTGTTATTTCTCTGCTGCGTGGCGACCCGCAGGACTGGGCATTCTCCCTTGAGCCAGGAAATCCTGCATTGCTCAATGTAAATTCATTTTTTCAAGCACTTGGACTGCATTATGACGAACCTAATTCTGTGGATCAGGCAGAAAATTTTTTACTGGCTCTGTGTCAGGATCAGGAAGCAGTAGAAATATATTGTCAGAAATTTAGAAAGTGGTCTGTGCTTACAAAATGGAATGAGGATGCCCTGGCAGCTATTTTCAGAAAGGGTCTTTCTGAAGCCCTTAAAGATGTTATGGTGGGGTTTCCCACGCCTGCTGGTTTGAACGAATCAATGTCTCTGGCCATTCAGATTAATCGGCGCCACGTGAACGTAAGATGGTGCACCATATGGCGGTGTCCTCTGGGCAGAGTTCTGAGCCTATGCAATGTGATAGGATTTTGATGAGAGCAGAACGGCAGGAGTTCAGACGTCAGAATGGGCTGTGTTTTTACTGTGGTGACGCTACTCATGCTATCTCTGACTGCCCGAAGCGAACTAAGAGGGTTGCTAGGTCGGTTACCATCAGTACTGTACAGCCTAAATTTCTCTTGTCTATTACCCTGATTTGCTCATTGTCGTCCTTTTCTGTAATGGCATTTGTGGATTCTGGCACAGCTCTGAACTTAATGGACCTAGAATTTGCCAAGCGCTGTGGTTTTTCCTTGGAGCCTTTGCAGAGCCCTATTCCCTTGAGGGGGATCGATGCTACGCCATTGGCCAAGAATAAACCTCAGTACTGGACACAGTTAGCCATGAACATGGCTCCAGCACATCAGGAAAATATTCGCTTTTTGGTGTTGCATAATTTGCATGATGTGGTTGTGCTGGGGTTTCCATGGTTACAGGTACATAATCCAGTGCTGGATTGGAAATCTATGTCTGTGACTAGTTGGGGTTGTCAGGGGATACATAATGACATCCCCCTGATGTTAATTTCCTCGTCCCCTTCTGAAATTCCTGAGTTTTTGTCGGATTTCCAGGATATATTTGAGGAGCCTAAATTCAGTCCTCTGCCTCCTCATAGGGACTGTGATTGCGCTATTAATTTGATTCCTGGCTGTAAGTTCCCTAAGGGTCAACTTTTCAATCTGTCTGTGCCAGAGCATGCCGCTATGCGGAGTTATCTAAAGGAGTCCTTGGAGAAGGGGCATATTCGCCCGTCTTCGTCACCGTTGGGAGCGGGGTTCTTTTTTGTTGCCAAGAAGGATGGCTCCTTGAGGCCCTGTATAGATTATCGCCTTCTCAATAAGATCACGATCAAATTCCAGTACCCTTTGCCTTTGCTCTCTGATTTGTTTGCTCGGATTAAAGGGGCTAGCTGGTTTACTAAGATTGACCTTCGAGGGGCGTATAATCTTGTTCGCATCAAACAGGGTGATCAATGGAAAACAGCATTTAATACACCCGAAGGCCATTTTGAATATCTTGTGATGCCTTCCGTGCTCTCTAATGCTCCATCTGTGTTTCAGTCTATTATGCATGATATTTTCCGGGAGTATCTGGATAAATTCATGATTGTATATTTGGATGATATTTTGTTTTTTTCTGATGATTGGGAGTCTCATGTGAAGCAGGTCAGGATGGTATTTCAGATTCTCCATGCTAATACACTGTTTGTGAAGGGGTCTAAGTGCCTTTTTGGAGTTCAGAAGGCTTCTTTTCTGGGGTTAATTTTTTCTCCCTCGGCTATTGAAATGGACCCTGTAAAGGTCCAGGCTATTTTTGATTGGACTCAACCCACATCTGTGAAGAGCCTTCAGAAATTTTTGGGCTTTGCTAATTTTTATCGCCGCTTCATTGCTAATTTTTCTACTGTGGTTAAACCTCTGACCGATTTGACCAAGAAAGGTGCTGATGTGGTGAATTGGTCCTCTGCGGCTGTGGAGGCCTTTCAGGAGCTTAAGCGTCATTTTACTTCTGCCCCTGTGTTTCGTCAGCCAGATGTTTCTCTCCCTTTTCAGGTTGAGGTTGACGCTTCTGAGATTGGGGCAGGAGCTGTTCTGTCTCAGAGAAGTTCTGATGGCTCTGTGTTGAAACCGTGTGCTTTCTTCTCCAGAAAGTTTTCGCCTGCTGAGCGTAATTATGATGTCGGCAATCGGGAGTTGTTGGCTATGAAGTGGGCATTTGAGGAGTGGTGACATTGGCTTGAGGGAGCTAAGCATCGTGTTGTGGTCTTGACCAATCATAAGAATCTGATTTACCTTGAGTCTGCCAAGCGGTTGATTCCTAGACAGGCTCAGTGGTCTTTGTTTTTCTCCCGTTTTGATTTTGTGGTCTCGTATCTTCCGGGATCTAAGAATGTGAAGGCTGATGCCCTGTCTAGGAGTTTTTTGCCTGATTCTCCTGGAGTCCGTGAGCCGGCTGGTATTCTCAAGGAGGGGGTGATTCTTTCTGCTATCTCCCCTGATTTGCAGCGGGTGCTTCAGGAGTTTCAGGCTGATAGACCCGACTGCTGTCCTGTGGGGAAATTGTTTGTTCCTGATAGATGGACTAGTAAGGTGATTTCTGAGACTCATTGTTCGGTGTTGGCCGGTCATCCTGGGATCTTTGGTACCAGAGATTTGGTTGCCAGGTCCTTTTGGTGACCTTCTTTGTCACGGGATGTGCGTTCCTTCGTGCAGTCCTGTGGGACCTGTGCCCGGGCTAAGCCCTACTGTTCTCGTGCTAGTGGGTTGCTTTTGCCTTTGCCTATCCCTGAGAGGCCCTGGACGCATATTTCCATGGATTTTATTACTGATCTTCCTGTTTCTCAGAAGATGTCTGTCATCTGGGTGGTTTGTGACCGGTTTTCTAAAATGGTCCACTTGGTACCTTTGCCTAAGTTGCCTTCCTCCTCTGATTTGGTTCCTTTGTTTTTCCAGCATGTGGTTCGTTTGCATGGTATTCCAGAGAATATTGTGTCTGACAGAGGTACCCAGTTTGTTTCTAGGTTTTGGCGGTCCTTTTGTGTTAGAATGGGCATTAATTTGTCTTTTTCTTCGGCATTTCACCCTCAGACAAATGGACAGACGGAGCGAACCAATCAGACCTTGGAAACCTATTTGAGATGCTTTCTGTCTGCTGATCAGGATGATTGGGTTACCTTCTTGCCGTTGGCCGAGTTTGCCCTTAATAACCGGGCTAGTTCGGCTACTTTGGTTTCGCCTTTTTTTTGTAACTTCGGTTTTCATCCTCGTTTTTCTTCAGGGCAGGTTGAGCCTTCGGACTGTCCTGGGGTAGATTCTGTGGTGGATAGGTTGCAGCGGATTTGGACTCATGTGGTGGACAATTTAACATTGTCTCAGGAAAAGGCTCAACGTTTTGCTAACCGCCGTCGGTGCGTTGGTCCCCGGCTTCGGGTTGGGGATTTGGTCTGGTTGTCTTCTCGTCATGTTCCTATGAAGGTCTCTTCCCCTAAGTTCAAGCCTCGTTTTATTGGTCCTTATAGGATTTCGGAAATTATCAATCCGGTGTCTTTTCGTTTGGCCCTTCCAGCTTCTTTTTCCATTCATAATGTGTTCCATAGATCTTTGTTGCGGAGATATGTGGTACCTATGGTTCCCTCTTTTGACCCTCCTGCTCCGGTGTTGGTGGAGGGGGAGCTGGAATATGTGGTGGAGAAGATTTTGGATTCTCGTCTTTCAAGGCGGAAACTTCAGTATCTGGTCAAGTGGAAGGGTTATGGCCAGGAGGATAACTCTTGGGTTTTTGCCTCCGATGTCCATGCTGCCGATTTGGTACGTGCTTTTCATTTGGCTCCTCCCGATCGGCCTGGGGGCTCTGGTGAGGGTTCGGTGACCCCTCCTCAAGGGGGGGGGGGTACTGTTGTGAATTCCGTTCTTGGGCTCCATCCTGTGGTCATGAATGGTATTTTTGGGAGTTCTGCTCTTGGGCTCCCTCTGGTGGTTTCAAGTGGAATTTAGCAGCTGCTTTCAATAATCGGTGCCCTGGCCTTGTTATTTAACTGGGCTTTAGGCTGTCGTTAATGCCAGCTGTCAATGTTTCTTCCTGTGGTTTCAGTCCTTTCCTGGAAGTTCTCCGTTGGCCAGTCCATTTCAGCTTAAGATAAGTTCTGCTAGTTTTTGGGTGTTTCCTTGCTTATGACCTTCTGTTCAGTTTAAGTTATGTCTCTTTTGTCCAGCTTGTCATTATGAAGTATTCCGGCTAGTTGGAAGCTCTGGGGTCGCAGATTTGCTCCTCCACACCGTGAGTCGGTGGGGAGGTTATTTTTGTAAACTCTGTGTGGACTTTTAGTTTTTATACTGACCGCACAGTAGCCTTTTCTGTTGTGAATTCCATTCTCGGACTCCCTCCTGTGGTCATGAATGGTACTTTGGTGAGTTCTGTCCTTGGACTCCCTCTGGTGGCTTTGAGTGGAACTGCTGGTCCTTGAGGTTGGCTTTCTCAGCTGCTCTCGTTTATTGCTATGCTGGCTTCCCTATTTAACTCCACTCAGATCGTTACTTCATGCCAGCTGTCAATGTCTCAGTATTGGTTCAGATCTCTCTTGGATTTCTCTGATGACCTGTCTACTCCAGCAGAAGCTAAGTCCCTGCTAGTTCATTTGTTGTTACTGCTTCTTGAATATATTTCTTAGTACTGCTTAATTCTAGTCCAGCTTGCTATCATGATATTTCCTTGCTAGCTGGAAGCTCTGGGGGTGCAGAGTTGCACCTCCACACCGTGAGTCGGTGTGGAGGTCTTTTTGCATACTCTGCATGGTTTTTGTAGTTTTTTGTGCTGACCGCATAGTTCCCTTTTCTATCATCCTCTGACTATTTAGTGAAGACTGGCCTCCTTTGCTAAAACCTGTTTCATTCCTGTGTTTGTGACTTTCCTCTTAACTCACAGTCAATATATGTGGGGGCTGCCTTTTCCTTTGGGGAATTTCTCTGAGGCAAGGTAAGGCTTATATTTCTATCATTAGGGGTAGTTAGCTCTTAGGCTGTGAAGAGGCGTCTAGGGAGAGTTATTTCTAGTGTGTATGATAGGAGTAGGGTTTGCGGTCAGCAGAGTTCCCACTTCCCCAGAGCTTGTCCCTATTTCTAGTTTAACCATCAGGTCATTCCGGGTGCTCCTAACCACCAGGTCCATAACACTTTTCTATCTCTGTCTATTTAGATAGTGTTGGCCTCCTTTGCTAAATCTAGTTTCATTTCTGAGTTTGTCATTTCCCTCTCCACTCACTGTCAATATTTGTGGGGGGCTGTCTATCCTTTGGGGTTTCTCTGAGGTGAGATAGTTTTCTGTTTCCATCTTCAGGGGTAGCTAGTTAGGCTGTGAAGAGGCGTCTAGGCAGAGATAGGTACGCTCCACGGCTATTTCTAGTGTTGGTGTTAGGAGTAGGGATTGCGGTCAGTAAAGCTACCACCTTCCCAGAGCTAGTACGTTATTTGTTTTACCCACCAGGTCATTTCAGTTCTGCTCCGTAATCACCAGGTCATAACAGTGATTACTGTCAGTGGAGCTGCCACCTTCGCTGAACTTGTCCATGATTGGTTTTACCCACCAGGTCATCTCAGTACTGCTCCATAACCACCAGGCCATAACAGGCAGCCTTGACCCAAATTTACACGCACCCCAATCCCCCTTGAAAGAAACATGGAGGAGGGCATCATAAAAAAACTGTCCCACTACAAAGGAGTGGGTCTCCTAGACTCGTAATGCCCATACACTAAGTGTATGGGGTGACAAACATTTTCTCCTGGGGGGTACACATCAATATACTGTGTAAATATTTTTATTACGGGCATCATAAACACCCTTTAGCAAACACTAGAGTGGCTGTAGCAGCACAGAACACATTAACTCTGGTGATCTAATGGTGGTGGATGATGAGACATGGAGAATGGCCTCATTAAAAAATAGGCCCAATTTAAAGGAGAGGGTCTCCTAGACTTGGAATGCCCATACACTTAGGGCATCATAAACACCCTTCCAAAAAACTAGAGTGGCTGTAGCAGCACGGAACATGTTAACCCTGGTGATCTAGTGGCAGTGGATGATGAGACCTGGAGGAAGGCCTCATTAGAAATACTGTATTGGAGGTTACGCTTCACTGTCATTTGGTGGTGTAGAGAATCCTTGCCCAATACAGCCCTTGTTCATTTTTATAAGAGTCAGCCTGTCTGCATTTTCTGTTGACAGGTGAATGCGTTTATCTGTGATAATTCCACCAGCGACACTGAAAACCCGCTCTGACAAAACGCTAGTGGCAGGGCAGGCCAGGACCTCCAAGGTGTAGAGAGACAGTTCATGCCACGTGTCCAGCTTGGATACAAAATAATTAAAAGGCACAGAGGAATCACAGAGGACGTTGGTATGTTCAGTAAGGTACTTCCTCAGCACCTTAGAAAACATTCCACTCCTTGTGACATTACTCCATGCCTCAGGGCCAGGGAGATGGGAGGGTCTGAGAAAACTGTCCCATAATTTTGCCAGTGTTCCCCTGCCTCTGCTGGATTGGAGTTGTGTCTCTCTCGCCTGAACTCCTTGGTTGTCCAACAAACTGTTATGTCTACCTCCATCGTTTTGAGATGGGAATTTTTTGCTAATTCTGCAACAATGGCCCTCTGGTAATGCAGCATTTTAGTACACCTGTCTGCCTCTGGAAGAAGAGATTGAAAGTTCTCCTTGTAGCATGGTTCTAAAAGTGTCACTACCCAGTAATGACTGTCACCCAAAAATTTTACAATACAAGGGTCACAGGAAAGGCAGCGCAACATGAAGTTAGCCATGCATGCCAGACTGGTAACAGGCAAGCCTTCTGCCTCCTCACCAACAGGACAACTGACCAAGGTGTCCTCCTCCTCCTCTTCTTCCTCTCTGTCCTCAGGCCATCCACGCTGAACACACGGTAGGACAGTTGTGCTTGCAGTACCGTCTACAGCGCATGAAAGTAGCTCCTTTTCTTCCGCCTCCTCCTCTTCCTCATTGTCAAACAATCCACATTGGGATGACATGAGGCTGGGCTGTGTATAATCACCCTGTATGGTTCCTTGCTCCTTGTCCTCCTGCTCCGCCTGCAATGCATCTTCTTTCATCGTGAGCAGAGATTTTTTCAGAAAACAGAGAAGTGGGATGGTGATGCTAATTATGGCGTCATCTCCACTCACCATCTTGGTGGACTCCTCTAAGTTTTGGAGGATGTTACATATGTCTGACATCCATGTCCACTCCTGACGTCTTATGTGTGGAGTCTAACCTGAATAACGACGGCCTTGTTGATGCTTGTATTCAACAATTGCCATCTTCTGCTCACAAATCCTTTCCAACATCTGCAGTGTTGAGTTCCAATCGCTGCTGAAGCACGGCAAGGGCGGCTGAAGCTGTAGCTGTCTTTCTAAAATGGGCACACAGGTGGTGTACTTTCACAAGCAGATCCAGCAGCTCTGGGTAGCCTTTCAGAAGCCGTTGAACAACGAGGTTAAGCACATGGGCCAGGCATGGTATGTGTGTCAGTTCGCCTCACCTCAGAGCCGCCACCAGGTTCCTGGCTGGCTGGAGGTTCAGCGATGTCAGCCACAGATCAGCCTGCTCTTCCAGAGCTGTCCACAACTCTTCAGCATTGTGTGGTTTGTCACATAAGCAGATTAGCTTCAGCATAGCCTGTTGCCACTTTTATACTACTTTCTGGCAATGGTATCTCATCATCGTCCACCTCTTGTGACCGTGGCTTCTTAAATATTTGGTCATCACTACATGGAATCTCATCTTGCCCAGCTTCAAGAGGACAGGGCGAGAGGGCCGAATCTATAAATGGAAAAGTGAACAGCTCTTCGGAGTGTCCGAGTGTGGGATCAGTTGTCTCAGGGCACTCAGTATGGTGAAAGGAAGGAGGATCAGGGTGAGCAATATGCAGTCCAGATTCAAGGCTACTCAGACTTGACCATGTGGAAGACAGGGTGCTGGTGGTGGTGGCCAAGTAGCTGGAAGTATTTTCCGCTATCCGACAAACAACAGTTTCACACTGCTCTGGCTTCAATAGGGCTGTCTTGCTGCGGTACCCTAGAACTTCGGACACTAAGGTCCAGCCAGAAGATGTGGGTGTTTTTTGTAGCCCAATTTCAGCTTGCCCATGGCCTCAACCTCGGCATCACCATCGCGTCCCCTTCCCCATCCACGCACCTTGCCCATTGTAAATGGACTAGAATATTTTACACGTTCACTACAAATGGCTGAATTGGGATCAAACTTGTTTGTGATACGTGTGCAGGAAAACAGCACTTTAAACTATCTGAATGGTAGTTAAAAATGTTTTTATGGTTAACAAATTGGTGTCAATAAGTAGGATAACAGAAAGTAAATACACTAGAATATATAGCCCTAAAATGGCCAAATTTTTAGCACAGATAGATGAGGACTATCACAGAGATACCACACTGCCAAATATGTGGCCTGTATTTTTTATTTTTTTAATGCAAAATAGTGCTGTACATAAGTAGAGTAACAGACAGGAAAAACACTGGAATACTGGCCTAAAATGGCCAAACTTGGAGCATGCAGATATATGAGGCCTGTCACGGAAATACCACACTGCCAAATATGTGGATTGTATTTTTTGGGGGGTCTGCAAAATAGTGCTGTATATAGCTAGAGTAACAGACAGAAAAAAAGTGGAATTTATGCCTAAAATGCCCAAATTTTTAGCACACGGATGTATGAGGCATGTCACAGATATACCACACTGTAAAATATGTAGCCTATATGTATTTTTTTTTTTGCTTCAGCAAAATGGTGTCATGAAATTGTGTAAGACACTCCAAAAAATTCTACTCTACCGTACCACAAAAAAATTAAAGATTTTTCTGCGCACTCATAAGTGATTTTTGTGACCCCTTTAAAATTGCTGGATTTTCAAGCTGTGCTAGGAAAATGATCTGGCTGTATTGTGCAGTGTCAAAAAGCAAATGGAGGAAAAAAAGGGCTCTGGATTGCTTTGCAATAAAATAATCTCTATTAACCTGGCAAAAAAAAATCCTAGCCAATTATACCTGGGGCTAGGTATATACGGTCAATATATGCTATAGGTAGCAGCAGCAGATAGTAATGGAATGAACCCTCTTGATGTATACAATGATATCTATATACACACATACAGTGCCTGCAGGCCTTGCACTGATATGTATAGAGCCACATACACTCCCCTGCCTACCTAACACTGCAACCTATATACACCGGAATTAGTCCTTAGAAGGACTGTTGGTTTAACTGGATTTGAGTAGTTTAGGATGGTAGACCCCACACTGACTAAGAAATCCCCAAATCTGACCCTATCTCAGCAGCAGCTCTCCCTACAATGTCTGATTTCGGATCTGAATGCACCGAGCAGGGTGGCGTCCAGTCTCTTCTACCCCTGATGATGCTGTGAGGCCAGCCAATCACTGCAAGACCACAACAAAGATGGCTGCGGCGATACAGTGCCTGGCAGACAATCCCTGCATGTTGATTGAGTCTCTAAAGACCGCCAAAAATGCAGGGTGGAGACCAGAGTTCCCGCCAAGTAATCCCGGAAATGCTCGGTGCTCGCCGAGTACGAGTAGAGTGATACTCAGGCGAGTAACGAGTAGTGGCGAGCATGTTCACTCATCACTAGTTGGGACGTATTCTCTTCAACATATTTATTAACGATCTGGTAGAAGGTTTACACAGTAAAATATCGATATTTGCAGATAATACAAAACTATGTAAAGCAGTCATACAAGAGAAGATTGTATTCTGCTACAGATGAATCTGGATGAATGGAAACTTGGGCCTAAAGGAGGCAGATACGGTTTAACAATGATAAATGTATGGTTATACACATGGGAAGAAGGAATCAACATCACCATTACACACTGAATGGGAAACCACTGGGTAAGGCTAGTTTCACACTAGCGTTTTGAGGAGCTGCGGACTTCCTCCGTGAAGCCCCGCCCTCAGCTGCACCTCTGCCGCTAGCTTCGCCTACTTCTGCATGTGGTCTGCATGCAGCCTGTGTACCTATCTTTAATATTAGGTACGCAGGTTGTGCGGCTGTATGTGGATGCTTCCGCATGCGTCGTTTTGACCATGTGGAGAAAAAAAGAAATTGCTACCAGCTGCGTCCTACGCTGGTTGCTGCATCATCAAAACGACACATGCGGAAGCATCCGCACACAGCCGCACAACCTGCGTACCTGATGTTAAAGATTGGTACGCAGGCCACATGCAGGCCGCATGCAGAAGTAGGCGGAGCTAGTGGCCGAGGGCGGGGCTTCACGGAGGAAGTCCGCAGCCCTCTGCAGCTCCTCAAAACGCTAATGTGAAATCGGCCTAAATCTGACATGGAGAAGGAGTTGAGGATCCTAGTTAATGATAAATGTACCTGGTGCAGCCAGTGCCAGACAGCAGCTGCCAAGGCAAACAGGATCATTGGGTGCATTAAAAGAGGTCTGGATACACATGATGAGAGCATTATACTGCCTCTGTACAAATCCCTGGTTAGACCGCACATGGAGTACTGTGTACAGTTTTGGGCACCGGTGCTCAGGAAGGATATAATGGAACTAGAGTGAGTACAAAGGAGGGCAACAAAATTAAAAAAGGGGATGGGGGAACTACAATACCCAGAGAGATTAGCAAAATTAGGATTATTTAGTCTAGAAAAAAGATGACTAGGGGGCGATCTAATAATCATGTATAAGTATTAGTGTTGAGCATTCCGATACCGCAAGTATCGGGTATCGGCCGATACTTGCGGGTATCGGAATTCCAATACCAAGATCCGATACTTTTGTGATATCGGGAATCGGTATCGGGATTAATATCAACGTGTAAAATAAAGAATTAAAATAAAAAATTGGGATATACTCACCTCTCCGACGCAGCCTGCACCTTACCGAGGGAACCGGCAGCCTTCTTTGCTTCAAATGCGCGCGTTTACTGCCTTCCGTGACGTCACGGCTTTTGATTGTTCGCGTGCCGCCCATGTGACCGCGACGCGACCAATCACAACAAGCCGTGACGTAATTTCAGGTTAAGCAAAGAAGGCTGCCGGTTCCCTCGGTAAGGTGCAGGCTGCATCGGAGAGGTGAGTATATCAATATTTTTTATTTTAATTCTTTATTTTACACAGTAATATGGATCCCAGGGCCTGAAGGAGAGTTTCCTCTCCTTCAGACCCTGGGAACCATCAGGGATACCATCCGATACTTGAGTCCCATTGACTTGTATTGGTATCGGGTATCGGTATCGGATTAGATCCGATACTTTGCCGGTATCGGCCGATACTTTCCGATACCGATACTTTCAAGTATCGGACGGTATCGCTCAACACTAATAAGTATATAAGTTGACAATACAAATATCTCTCTGAGGATCTGTTTATACCAAGGAATGAGATGGTCACAAGGGGGCTTCTCTGCATCTGGAGGAGAGAAGGTTTTTCCACCAACATAGAAGAGGATTCTTTACTGTTAGGGCAGTGAGAATCTGGAATTCCTTGCCTGAGGAGGTGGTGATGGTGAACTCAGTCGAGGGGATCAAGAAAGGCCTCAGTATTTCGCTGCCTCAACGCGTCTTCCAAGGAATTTACGTTTTACTCTACAGTCCATAAATCATTTTTGAGAATTGACTTGTTTCTGACCAATATATTTTCGTTATCCAAATTTACAAAAATTGACATATTAGATAAATTCTTTTCGGACCACTCCCCAATTATGGGTGAATTTATTCTTGGTTCCTCCCTCAATAATACCTTTCTATGGAAATCGAATCCAACCCTTTTTAAAATTCCTGAATACAAGGAAATCATAGATAAGACAATAGCCAATTATTTCAAAGAAAACTCATCAGAGGACATAGACCCGTTTGTCCTATGGTGTGCACATAAGGTAGTATTGAGGGGTTGCCTGATCCAACTTTCATCCAGGCTTAAAAATAAAAATGGGAAGAGATTCCCTCCCTGCAGTCTCAAATAAAAATAAAAGAGAATTTACAGAAAAACTTAACTTAAACTCCTCAGAAATCCACCGGGAGATTCTAGAAGAAATTACAATTTTCATCAATAAACTGAAATCCCCAAAATCACCTGGGCCGGTGGGTTCACAAACGACTATTTCAAGACTTTCTCTAACATTATCACCCCTCAATTAAAACTCTTATTTGATCACGCTTCCACAACTGGATCCTTCCCCAGAGAAATGCTACAAGCAAACATAATTATGATTGCCAAAGATAAGGATGATTCAGACAGTGTCCAAAACTACAGGCCTATATCCTTAATCAATGGGGATATCAAAATCTATTCCAAAATCTTAGCCGATCGAATAAAAAATTTTCTTCCCTCACTTATTAAAGATGACCAAATCGGGTTTACCACAGGAAGGCAGGCTTCAGATGGCACAAGAAGGATATTAAATATATTAAACATAGTTAAATCCCTGAATACCCCCTCTCTTTTTGTAACCTTAGGCGCAGAAAAGGCCTTTGATAGAATTAATTGGAATTACCTCAAAGCAACTTTTTTTAAAATTCGGATTCAATTATAAATTTATATCTTCCATTTTTGCACTATACTCAGACCCAAATGCCAAAGTTTATACCAATAACCATCTATCTAAATTGTTCCCCATAACAAATGGCACAAGACAGGGGTGCCCCTTATCACCTTTGCTCTTTGACCCGGCAATGGAGCCATTGGCTGAAAAGGTTCGATTAAATAATTCAATTACATGATTTAATACTCCACACCGCCAGCATAAAATTACCTTATTCGCTGATAATATCTTTTCAACAAATTAAGGACCCTTTAAAATCAATTACTGCCCTTAAATCAGATTTGGACTCCTTTTTGAATATTTCATACTTTAAAATCAATCCTCAGAAATTTTAAATCCTACCTTGTTGCCTCAACCATAACTTGACCCAAGAAATTAAACAGCATACTAATTATCTATGGGAAGAAAAGAAAAGAGAACGCGCATATAGGAATCACATTAACAAATAAATTCCAATTGTTAATCCCGACGAATATAGACAACCTGACTAAAACCTTATCCAAAGACTTTGCCCGCTTTAAATTCTTAAACTTGTCTCTATTAGGTAAAATCCTGGTGGTGAAATCCATCATTTTGCCAAAAATTCTATACTTATTTTGAACCCTTCCTGGATGATTTATTCCTCCTCCTTAATAAAGATACAAACCTAATAAAATCCTTTATTTGGAATAACAGAAAGGTGAGGGTAGCTAACGACGTTCTTTATAAAAAGAAAAGCAGGGGAGGTATTGCCTTGCCAAATATCCTGGCCTATTACCAGGCCTCTATGATTAGGCATAGCCAAAACTGGTTTTGTGACAATTCCCAGGTACCCTGACTGACCTAGAAATGACTCAAAACAATAACATGTCTTTACAAGACTCCTTTTTTTTAGATATTTACTAAGACCAGCTCAAAAGGAGCATCATCAACCCATTTTCAAGCGGTTTTGTCAGCATGGAAGTCACTGACTAGGCCAGGGAGGGGAGGTTCGAGGCTAAGGCTAGGTTCACATTGCGTCAATGGCAATGCGCTGATGGGATCCGTTATACAGCGGCACTAACGCTATGAATCGGATGCGTTAGCGCACCCATTGACTGTAAACCCTGCCTAAGTCAAATTAAGAACTGTCCCATGTCTTTAATAGCTATAATTTATAACATTTCAATCCCATCTATTTGGTGGGAAGCTGGAATAAATACTGTAGGCTACACTTACATCATTCTATTCATACAGCGAAATCAAATGTATTTATCACCTGCCTTCCTCCTAATTTTTATTTTATTTAATCTTAAAAGAAAATATCCAAAAATTACCAAGTAGACCCCTAAACTTAGACATAATTTCTTCCCTATTCAAAAACAGTAATCATAAAAACAGATGGAGTCTTAAAAACATCTACAGCCTCTTCAATAAAGATACTAATGAGACTAAAAATATCTTCGAAGATGGTAATCTGACTTAAATAGAGTTTTTTCAATGGAAACATGGGAAAATGCTATCAAGCACACTTATGCGTCAAATATTTCCATTCCCCTCCATGAGTCCTTTTATAAACTGATCTGGAGGTGGTATTTCACACCGATACGACTTTCACACATCAATGGAGATAATTCCCGCCTTTGTTGGAGAGGATGTGGATCACCTGCTAACTTATATCACATTTTGTGGACATGCCCCCCAAAAAACTCTGGAAAGACGCTATACTACATATTAATTCTCTTACACATATCAAACTCATAGTTACGCCACAAATGGCGCTCTTCTAGATAGGACTCGAGAGTGTTGACCCTTCAATTAAATATATAATTATTCATATCTTCATGGTGATTCCTGGTGATTCCATAGAGATCACAAATTGAAAGACATATTCCCAGAACTACCACTTCTCTCCTACAAACAGCCCCCTAAGTTAAGGAATCTGCTTGTCAGAAGTGTCCTCTCATCACCATCAGTGACTGGCACATTCCCCTTTAACAATAAAAAATGCAAAACGTGTCCCCACATATTACCAACAGATATAGTCCATATACCAAACACAAATCAGGACTATAAGGTCATGGACTCTTTTTCTTGTATATCCTCCAACGTGGTGTACATGATATAACGTACGAGGTGCCCTGGAAGTATCTACATTGGGGAAACTATGCAAAAACTACAAACTGGGATGAATCTGCACAGACACACAATCAGGAATGAAATGGACGCACCTGTGGGAAAACATTTCTCTGGACCTGGACACAGTATGACAGATTTAAAAGTCTTAATACTGAAAGGTCATTTTAAGAACCACAGGGAAAGAAAAATTTGGGAATACAAACTAATGAATATGTTTAATTCGTTGACACTAGGACTCAATTTAACACCTGGATTTATGAGTCACTACATGGATACAATTCACACCTCCACCAGACGGACTCCAGATAACTAAGAACATTATTCCCACTGCCTCTCCATTTGTAAGAGAATGCCTAATTTGATAACCTTGGCTGATCTATGGACTCATCACACTTCCCACCCCCTAACAAATGTCCTGCTTAAAGGCCCCGTCTCACTAAGCGATTTACCAACGATCACGACCAGCGATATGACCTGGCCGTGATCGTTGGTAAGTCGCTGTGTGGTCGCTGGGGAGCTGTCACACAGACCGCTCTCCCCAGCGACCAACGATCAGGGGAACGACTTCGGCATCGTTGAAACTGTCTTCAACGATGCCGAAGTCCCCCTGCAGCACCCGGGTAACCAGGGTAAACATCGGGTTACTAAGCGCAGGGCCGCGCTTAGTAACCCGATGTTTACCCTGGTTACCAAAAAAAACAAACAGTACATACTCGCCTTTCGGTGTCCGTCAGGTCCCTTGCCGTCTGCTTCCTGCTCTGACTGAGATCCGGCCGTACAGCGAGAGCAGAGCGCAGCGGTGACGTCACTGCTGTGCTCTCACTTCTCACTGTACGGCCGGCAGTCAGTGAGAGCAGGAAGCAGACGGCAAGGGACCTGACGGACATCAGAAGGCGAGTATGTATTGTTTGTTTTTTTTTTACATTTACGCTGGTAACCAGGGTAAACATCGGGTTACTAAGCGCGGCCCTGCGCTTAGTAACCCGATGTTTACCCTGGTTACCAGTGAAGACATCGCTGGATCGGTGTCACACACACCGATTCAGCGATGTCAGCGGGGCCTCAACGACCAAAAAAAGGTCCAGGCCATTCCGACACGACCAGCGATCTCGCAGCAGGGGCCTGGTCGCTGGTACGTGTCACACATAGCGAGATCGCTATGGAGGTCGCTGTTGCGTCACAAAACTAGTGACTCAGCAGCGATCTCGCTAGCGATCTCGCTATGTGAGACGGGGCCTTAAGTATTCTTTAAATGTTGTGCTTGTTTCTTATTAATCTATTTGTAATCTTGCTTGAAGAAGGAGCCACTGTGCTCTGAAAGCTTGCAAACATATTATTTTCTGGTTAACCAGTAAAGGTATCACTCCTAGAATACTTCTGTCATCATTGGGCAGAAAAGTATTCACATCAAATTTTCTGGCTAACACGGTACCACAATACAATTTGTTATTGTACTTCCTGGTGATTAAAAATTCAATTGCATTGCGGTGGAAAAAATCTCAAACACCAAAATTTTCGGATATTATTAATACAATTCAACTCCACAGCTCCACTGAAAAAAGGTTCGCTTTGAATAACAATTTCCTCCATAAATACCATATAAAATGGGATTTGTGGAACGCAAAATATCTTGCATTGTAGAAAGAATTTGACCTCTGGACTCTTTAGTCGATTTAGACTTGTAATAAATTTTCAGCTTTATTTATTTATTTTGAAACATTACGCTTGTTATAATTACTAATGTTCATATATGGTTATTCTAAGGCTAAATATCTATGTAAATAGTTTGAATTCTCTAATTTTTCTTTTAAGATACCCTGTCCTTGTCTTTCCTCTCCTTTCCCCATACTTACCCTCCTTCTATATAACTGTTTGAAAAGTTAATAAAAATATTTGAAAAGAAAGGTCTGGATGTCTTCCTGGAGCATAACAATATTGTATGTCACAGTTATTAGGTTCTTTAGAAGGACGTAGACCTGGGAATTTATTCTGATGGAATATAGGCTGAACTGGATGGACAAATGTCTTTTTTCAGCCTATGTCACTATGTTACTATATATTGAATATTGTGATTGGTGGATCCTGTGTTAAAATCTGTGTCTAGAGGTGCAATCTGTTAGAGTAATCTTACCTGTAGTAATAAGTAGATTTGTTGAATTGAAGTATTGTAGTTTTTTTTGTTAATACTGATTGTTATATTCAAAAAATAGCTAAAATGTAAAAAAAATAATAAAGTGAAAAAACTAAAAACCTGATCCAAACAATAGGTCATTTTCTGGCTTCCCTTAAAGGGATTAATGTAGTTGTGATTTTTTTTATTGAAATTGCATTGCATGATTAGGATTGTGAGGCAGTATTTTATTTTATTTATTGTGACTTGGAATAAAAAATTCTTACATGTTAAGCATGCCGAGATGAGGAGACTTTTAAGCCCCAATGCTCCTCTGGGAAATATGCAAATTGTCTCTTCAGAGAGGAAGAGGACTACTGTGTTATGACCCCAATGGCGAGGGTCTCAGAGGAACGTGGAAGTCTGCAGAATACAAAAATCCAGCTCATAGGGCAGTGGTAACTGGGTTGACCATATATCTACTCCTAACGCCAACACTAGAAGTAGCCGGGGATCATTCCTACGTTGATTCTAGATGACACGCGCCAGCCGGAGAATCTAGCTACCCCTAGTAGAGGAAAACAAAGACCTTTCTTGCCTCCAGAGAAGGGGACCCCAAAGCTGGATAGAAGCCCCCCACAAATAATGACGGTGAGGTAAGAGGAAATGACAAACACAGAAATGAACCAGGTTTAGCACAGAGAGGCCCGCTTACTGATAGCAGAATAAAGAAAGGTAACTTATATGGTCAACAAAAACCCTATCAAAATCCACACTGGAAATTCAAGAACCCCCGAACCGTCTAACGGTCCGGGGGGAGAACACCAGCCCCCTAGAGCTTCCAGCAAAGGTCAGGATATAGATTTGGAACAAGCTGGACAAAAATACAAAACCAAAACAAATAGCAAAAAGCAAAAGGCAGACTTAGCTGATATAACTGGAACCAGGATCAGTAGACAAGAGCACAGCAGACTAGCTCTGATAACTACGTTGCCAGGCATTGAACTGAAGGTCCAGGGAGCTTATATAGCAACACCCCTAACTAACGACCCAGGTGCGGATAAAAGGAATGACAGAAAAACCAGAGTCAAAAAACTAGTAACCACTAGAGGGAGCAAAAAGCAAATTCACAACAGTACCCCCCCCTTAGTGAGGGGTCACCGAACCCTCACCACGACCACCAGGGCGATCAGGATGAGCGGCATGAAAGGCACGAACTAAATCGGCCGCATGAACATCAGAGGCGACCACCCAGGAATTATCCTCCTGACCATAGCCCTTCCACTTGACCAGGTACTGAAGCCTCCGCCTGGAGAGGCGAGAATCCAAGATCTTCTCCACCACGTACTCCAACTCGCCCTCAACCAACACCGGAGCAGGAGGCTCAGCAGAAGGAACTATAGGCACAATGTACCGCCGCAACAAGGACCTATGAAATACATTGTGAATAGCAAACGACACAGGAAGATCCAGACGAAAAGATACAGGATTAAGGATTTCCAATATCTTGTAAGGCCCAATAAAACGAGGTTTAAATTTGGGAGAGGAGACCTTCATAGGAACAAAGCGGGAAGAAAGCCACACCAAATCCCCAACGCGTAGTCGGGGACCCACACCGCGGCGGCGGTTGGCAAAGCGCTGAGCCTTCTCCTGTGACAACTTCAAGTTGTCCACCACATGATTCCAGATCTGCTGCAACCTATCCACCACAGAATCCACCCCAGGACAGTCAGAAGGCTCCACATGACCCGAAGAAAAGCGAGGATGGAAACCAAAGATGCAGAAAAAAGGCGAAACCAAGGTGGCGGAACTAGCCCGATTATTAAGGGCAAACTCAGCCAACGGCAAGAATGTCACCCAATCGTCCTGATCAGCAGAGACAAAACACCTCAAATAAGCCTCCAAAGTCTGATTGGTTCGCTCCGTCTGTCCATTAGTCTGCGGATGGAAAGCAGACGAAAACGACAAATCAATGCCCATCCTACTACAAAAGGATCGCCAGAACCTGGAAACGAACTGGGATCCTCTGTCTGACACAATATTCTCAGGGATGCCGTGCAAACGAACCACGTTCTGGAAAAACACAGGAACCAGATCGGAAGAGGAAGGCAGCTTAGGCAAAGGAACCAAATGGACCATCTTGGAGAAGCGATCACATATCACCCAGATAACGGACATGCCCTGAGATAGCGGAAGATCAGAAATGAAATCCATGGAGATATGTGTCCAAGGTCTCTTCGGGACAGGCAAGGGCAAGAGCAAACCGCTGGCACGAGAACAGCAAGGCTTAGCTCGAGCACAAGTCCCACAGGACTGCACAAATGACCGCACATCCCTTGACAAGGAAGGCCACCAAAAGGACCTGGCCACCAGATCTCTGGTGCCAAAAATTCCCGGGTGACCTGCCAACACCGAGGAATGAACCTCGGAAATGACTCTGCTGGTCCACTTATCCGGGACAAACAGTCTGTCAGGTGGACAAGACTCAGGCCTATCAGCCTGAAATCTCTGCAACACACGTCGCAGATCCGGAGAAATAGCTGACAAGATAACTCCATCTTTAAGAATACCAAAAGGATCAGCGACTCCAGGAGCATCAGGCACAAAGCTCCTAGAAAGAGCATCGGCCTTCACATTCTTTGAACCTGGTAAATACGAGACAACAAAATCAAAGCGGGAGAAAAACAATGACCAGCGGGCCTGTCTCGGATTAAGGCGTTTAGCAGACTCGAGATACATCAGATTTTTGTGATCAGTCAAGACCACCACACGATGCTTAGCACCCTCGAGCCAATGACGCCACTCCTCAAATGCCCATTTCATGGCCAACAACTCCCGATTGCCCACATCATAATTTCGCTCGGCAGGCGAAAATTTCCTAGAGAAAAAGGCACAAGGCTTCATAACAGAGCAACCAGGGCCTCTCTGCGACAAAACGGCCCCTGCCCCAATCTCCGAAGCATCCACCTCAACCTGAAAGGGAAGTGAGACGTCAGGCTGGCACAAAACAGGCGCCGAAGTAAACCGGCGTTTCAACTCCTGGAAAGCCTCCACGGCAGCAGGAGCCCAGTTAGCTACATCGGAGCCCTTCTTGGTCATATCCGTCAAAGGTTTCACAATGCTAGAAAAATTAGCGATAAAACGACGGTAGAAGTTAGCGAAGCCCAAGAACTTCTGAAGACTCTTAACTGACGAGGGCTGAGTCCAATCAAGAATAGCTCGGACCTTGACTGGGTCCATCTCCACAGCAGAAGGGGAAAAAATGAACCCCAAAAAGGGAACCTTCTGTACACCAAAGAGACACTTTGAGCCCTTGACATACAAAGAATTTTCACGCAAAATTTTAAAGACCAACCTGACCTGCTCCACATGCGAATCCCAATTATCAGAAAAAACCAAAATATCATCCAGATAAACAATCAAAAATTTATCCAGATACTTCCGGAAAATGTCATGCATAAAGGACTGAAAAACTGAAGGCGCATTGGAGAGCCCAAAAGGCATCACCAAGTACTCAAAATGACCTTCGGGCGTATTGAATGCGGTTTTCCATTCATCACCTTGCTTAATGCGCACAAGGTTGTACGCACCACGAAGGTCTATCTTGGTAAACCACTTGGCACCCTTAATCCGGGCAAACAAGTCAGACAACAGCGGTAAAGGATACTGAAATTTGACAGTGATCTTATTTAAAAGCCGATAATCAATACAAGGTCTCAAAGATCCGTCCTTTTTTGCCACAAAAAAGAATCCCGCACCAAGAGGGGAAGAAGACGGACGAATATGTCCTTTTTCCAGAGACTCCTTGATATATGAACGCATAGCGGTATGTTCAGGTACCGACAGATTAAACAGTCTTCCCTTAGGAAATTTACTGCCTGGGATCAAATCTATAGCACAGTCACAGTCCCTATGAGGAGGCAGTGCACTGGACTCAGACTCACTGAAGACATCCTGATAATCAGACAAATACTCCGGAACTTCCGAAGGCGTAGAAGAAGCAATAGACACAGGCAGGGAATCCTCATGAATACCACGACAGCCCCAACTTGAGACTGACATAGCCTTCCAGTCCAGGACTGGATTATGGGTCTGTAACCATGGCAGCCCTAAAACGACCAAATCATGCATTTTATGTAAAACCAGGAAACGTATCACCTCGCGGTGTTCAGGAGTCATGCACATGGTAACCTGAGTCCAATACTGCGGTTTATTTGCTGCCAATGGTGTAGCATCAATACCCCTAAGAGGAATAGGATTTTCTAATGGTTCAAGAGTAAATCCACAGCGCTTAGCAAATGAGAGATCCATGAGACTCAGGGCAGCACCTGAATCTACAAACGCCATGACAGGATAAGATGACAGTGAGCAAATCAAAGTTACAGACAGAATAAATTTAGGTTGCAAATTACCAACGGTGACAGGACTAACAACCTTAGCTATACGTTTAGAGCATGCTGAGATAACATGTGTAGAATCACCACAGTAGTAGCACAAGCCATTCCGGCGTCTATGAATTTTCCGCTCATTTCTAGTCAGGATTCTATCACATTGCATTAAATCAGGTGTCTGTTCAGACAACACCATGAGGGAATTTGCGGTTTTTCTATCACATTGCACCGAATTAGGTGTCTGTTCAGACAACACCATGAGGGAATTTGCGGTTTTGCGCTCCCGCAACCGCCGGTCAATTTGAATAGCCAGTGCCATAGTATCATTCAGACCTGTGGGAATGGGAAAACCCACCATAACATTCTTAATGGCCTCAGAATGGCCATTTCTAAAATTAGCGGCCAGTGCACACTCGTTCCAATGTGTCAGCACGGACCATTTCCGAAATTTTTGGCAATACACTTCAGCCTCGTCCTGCCCCTGAGACATAGACAGCAAGGCCTTTTCTGCCTGAATCTCAAGATTGGGTTCCTCATATAGCTGATATAACTGGAACCAGGATCAGTAGACAAGAGCACAGCAGACTAGCTCTGATAACTACGTTGCCAGGCATTGAACTGAAGGTCCAGGGAGCTTATATAGCAACACCCCTAACTAACGACCCAGGTGCGGATAAAAGGAATGACAGAAAAACCAGAGTCAAAAAACTAGTAACCACTAGAGGGAGCAAAAAGCAAATTCACAACACTACTGTAGTTCTCTAGTGCCACCTATACGAAGTAACAAACCTAAAAGTCAATGTCGACCCTTTAACGAGCCTGCCCACCTTCAATGGCACTACCTCTATGGTTTACCCTGGTGATATTTTAAGGACAGTGTAACTCATGAACATAGACCGCTACACAATACACAGAAATAGAGCTGGCCCATTCTTGCCATTGAAAACACCCAGAAGCTGAACGAAAACCTCAACACAAGTTTTATTTTTTAATGAAAAAGGGCCACTTCCAAAATTTATGAAGAACAGGTAGAGGGTAAGCAATATTTACTGACCTGTGGAATTTTTTCCAAATAAAATGTTATAAATAATGCCTGAAACTGGTTTCAAAGTTGGAAGCAAATGGTTTCACTTAGTTTATTTAGGAGCCTGTTAAATATTGTGGCTCTATAAACATCTAGTCGGTATCGAGCACTTAGACGGGGTGTTAGGACATGTAAAAACCTTGGCAGTGTTGTTACAAAAGCATTTATACTATTATAAAGCCAGCGTGCATAAAGAACGTTTCAATTCATTTTATATGATGTTATATTTAGATTAATTTCAGTAAATTCATTCTTTAGCATTGGTTAAACACAGATGTTCAAGAGATAAAAGGTTCTGTAGTCAATCACCGCACTAGAACATCAAAGGGGTTTTCCCATCTTATAAAGTGATGGCATATTGCTAGAAACTCTTGTACCCCAACTGATATTAAGAATGCAGTCTGAAACCCAAAAGTAAATTTCAATTAATAAATCTTTAAAAACTAATAACTTTTGTAATTTAAGTCATGGACGTTTCATCTGAGAATCCCAGTGCATCATAGGATACTCAAATGAATCACATCTGCTGTCACTCCCCTTTTCATCCTGAAATGAAGCATCATCAGGGAGCTGGGACAACCTGAAACTCTCCTTGATTTGTTTGCTGACCTGAAACGAAGTGTCATCTGTGATGCTCATTTTAGGGGCTAGTCCCTGCTCTGCCCCTGCAGTGTCTCCCTTGTGCAGTGTCTCCCTCTGTGCCCAGTGCGATGGGCACAGCATCCAGTCTGCCATCTGCTTAGCAGAATAGTAATAATCAGGCAGCAAGTGACACTTTGTTTCAAGGCGGCAAGCAAAGCAAGGGGATTGTCGGGATGTCCCAGCCCCACCTGGTGTCACTGCAACAAATGAAGCAAGGGGAGTGATGGGATGTCAGAGCCCCCCAATACACTTATTTTCAGGGCAGAAAATGAAGCACGGGGATTTCCAAGCCCTCCCACTGATGACGCAGGTCCCTGAAGAAGCTCTGGGCGAAACACGCGTTGGGGCGCATGAGGGAGAACTGACCAGCTCACACTGCACCGTTCGGCTTTCCTGGTAACTAACTATATTAGGTATAGTGCTGCATTGTACTTTGAACTTTATGAACTGAAAAACTACATGTTTGGTCATCATTGGCCTGGGAATTTCTGATATAGATAGGGATAATTTTTATGCATTGCCATCACCTTTATAATCTATAACAGGAATGATAAACTCTTTATATATGTGTGCATAGCACTAGGTCCCTTATAAACTATAGTATAGATCTACTACATCATAACACTGGGGTTATTAGCATGAATATTGCATAATCTGAAATTTAGCAGCTTCATGGACATTGCATTTAATATAGCCGATATTGTAGTGTTGTTAGGTCAGGTTTCTTCTTGTTTGGACACTTTGTTATTTATATCGTCTGGTCTTGTTGTATTATCCTATAATGATTAATGATTGAATAAAGATTTATACATTTTATACATTCTTCTTGCGGCTACTAGCATATAAGTCCGCTTCGGATTACACATTGTTTTGAAGTACCATAGCCATTAAATAAGGGCAATGTTTGATGTTTTACTAAACGGTGATTGTCCAGCGTCATAAATGGAAAGGATTACAGCAAGAGATCACGCTGTTCAATCAGTTGCTGCAGAGTAGTGATTGGGCAGCATCATAGAGGGGATGGACTAAACCCCCTCAAAGAAATCTCTTGTAAAACACCTTGCTAGACCAAAAGCATACTTGGTGCAAGTGCATGCATTCTATATCACAGGATCCAAAAATAGGATTGGCACTAAAATCTTAAAAAAAAAGTACAGCAACAATTACTTCCTGATATCGGAGAGTGCCCATCCAGATGCCATGAGGAGAGGCATACCTAAGGGTCAATATACCCTCCTTAGGAGGAATTGTTCAAGTACTAAAGATTTTTGAACACAGGCATGGGATCTACGAAACAGGCTGGGAGACAGTGGATACCTAGATAAAGTGTTCAGTGTGACTTTTGAGAATGCAATGAAACAGAGTGATCTCCTTGTACCAAAGTGCAACCAGAGACTGAAAAACTGATCTGAACTTTTGGTGAAGCTAACAAAGAAGTCAAAACAGAAAGTTGCAACCTGAGTTTTTTTTATTATTTTTTTTTTTGGGGGGGGAGGTTCTGTTTCCTCTTATTGTGCCTTTGATTTTATTTTTATGTTAAGAGTTTTCTCTTACAATATGTCTACAATGCACTCTTGGCCAAGGTCTGGGCAGACACTGGTGGGGCAAGCTCCATGGAAGCCAGCTGTACACTATGAAAGATAAAAAGCTCTCGTTGCAGGAAAACAGCATTATAGGAGAAATACAGCAGATGGGAAAAGCAAGTAAATTGCAAACTTGTTTATTTTCATGCTCTCTAACTAAATGGTGTAATTAACTTGAAAATACCCCTTTAAGGGTTGTGTAATGAGTTATATGAAAGAAAAACAAGCATGTATTCATGTTCGTTGTTTTATACAACCTCTGGGCTTATTATTTAGGGCAGTGCTGTGCGTATTATTAACTCTATGATTTATTTTATGTTTTTAATAAATAGAGAACAATGCCAGCACTATCATGACCTGTTCTAGATTCCGACCGCTATCTGAGAACTGAGAAGTGTATTAGTTCTCAGTTAAATTTAGCTTCTAGCTATAAGCACCTGGGTCGTCATCACATACCAGAGAAACTAGAAACCTGTCTTATGATTGTTTACAAGACATTATATTGGGTGATTGTCTTGACTCACGATCAATACGTCTTTTGTTCTGCTAGATTAGGATTCCAGTGGAGGGAAAAAATGGGATGCATTACACATTAGAATAAATATTCTCTCTGGTAAAATAAATGTGTATTCCTTGAAAATGATAAATTGGAACTAGACAAGAATGGGAAGGTCTTCAGGCTAGATTTTTTTTCAACAACATTGTCTAGAATATGATAAAGATGAAATTCTTCATTCAGGTGAAACATCTTATGTAAATAATTAAAAATAGGATATACTTGTCACGATTCCACCTTTTAGTGTGTCTGAACTCAGTGAATTATTGTCTGCCATTCAGTCTACAGAAGTGTTGTGCTGAGCTGTTAGCATTTGATGGACAGCTCAGTTGTCCATTGGGATGCTGGGGCATACTGAGCTGCTTGCGTCTTCATTGACAGTTTAGTCATCCAATCGGAGTGAGGTGTTGCCTGAGCTTCTTCCAAGTGTCTCCTATTTGGATAATTACCTGGCTATGTAGCCGGAGCTCTGCCTCAGACTAGTACCAATTGTAGCTTCTTGCTCACTGGTGTATATTTGCCTTGTTTCACTGAGCTCAATGCTCTGATCTACTGCTGCCTGACCTAGGACCATGCTCTGACCATCCGTTTGCCTCAACCCGCCGCTTGATCCCCTATCTTCCTTGTATTTTGACCCCTGGTCCATGAACTGACTATTATTTTATATCACCTCTATGTCTATGATAAGCCCTCCTGGTTTTTCATCCCTGGACCATGACCTGTCTATTCATTTGTATCACCCCTCCTTCTATGACATACCTACCTCCTGGCTTTTGACTTTAGACCTTTTTGATTACCCAGCATCACAGCCTGTCTGTGAGTAGGGACTAGCGTCACATAATAATTGGCCATATACCTTTTTTTTCTCTCCTCCCGCCAGTATAGAACCAATTCGCACAGTTTGTGATCAAGTGATAAATTTGCCTCACATGGTTCAGGATCTGGCCAGGGAGCACCAGAGATTAGAAGAGTCACAGTCTCAGCTGCAGGTTCAGTTTACTAGTGTGATGGATGCTACCAAGAACCCTCTGCTGTCAGCAATAACTATGATGGTGGTAACTTCTGATGTACAGTCTCCCTGATAAATTTTTTTGGGGAGAGAGATCAGTTCAGGAAGTTTAGGGAAAGCTGTGGGTTATTTTTTACATTGCGACCCGCTATCTAGGGGAAGAGTTCCAAAGGGTGGGAATACTGTGAGACTTGGGCATTTTCTATGTCTTTGTCTCGACTAGCTCCAGAATAATAATCTTTAATAATAATCTTTATTTTTATATAGCGCTAACATATTCCGCAGCGCTTTACAGTTTGCACACATTATCATCGCTGTCCCCTTTGGGGCTCACAATCTAAATTCCCTATCAGTATGTCTTTGGAATGTGGGAGGAGACCAGAGTGCCCGGAGGAAACCCACGCAAACACGGAGAGAACATGGTCTTCAGTTAACACCTTTTTTGATGTGTTAGGGTTAATTTATGATGAACCAAACAGGTTCAAGGTTGCAGATGCAAAGATCATGATACTGATACAGGGGGGGTGCATCGCTGAGGATTTCTGTACCGAAATCCAGAAATGGTCCATGGAATTGCTGTGGAATAAGGTAGTCCTCAGGTGCCAGTTCCACAGAGGCCTTTCAGATACACTCAAGGTTGCTCTGGCTTTATGTTCTCCACCTTGTTTCTTGATGGAGACCATGAACCAGGCTATTCATTTGGATTTCAGAATATGGGAAAGGCGTGATGAGTGACAGTGGTCATTCCCCCTGAATCTGTCCACTTCTCTAAGGAGGAACCGATGGAGGTTGGAGCTCCCAGCTCTCAGGCTGTTGAAAGGAGACATCGGCACAATCTTGGACTCTGCTTCCACTGTGGTCAAACTGGGTGTTTTCTTCAGGTCTGCATGATATGCTCTCAAGCAAGCAAGCCGACAGGAAATGTCTAATTCTGGGTGATTGTCGAGGAGGTGACCCAAACTTTCAGGTACCTTTATACCCCTCTGATAAAGTACTGCTTACCGTGGAACTATGTTTTCAGATCCTGTAGTTATCTACATTTTGCTTTCATTAACTGTGGGTCTGCTGCCAACTACATTGATTCAGGACTGGTACTTAATTTAGGATTAGGGACAGTTACATTAGAAAGACCCATTCAAATTGTCAAAATTGACAGGACACCATTGCTCCAGAACTTGGTCCAGCTGGCAACAGTGGAATTCACATTTAAAGTTGTAACACTTCACTCTGAGTCCAACTCATGCTATATTATGGATATTTTACCTGCTGGGCTGGTGTTGGGGTTTTCTTGGATCCATATTCACAATCCTGTTATTGATTGGTGTCAGAAGGACATTGTTAAATGGAGCCCCAACTGGCATACTAGATGTCTTATTCCTGTACAAATTTGCTCCACTAGTCAGGAGGGTCTGCCGGCATACCTGAAAGACTTCAGAGATGTGTTCTTGGAAAAAGAGGTAGAGCTGTTATCTTTCCATCCTCCTTATGATTGTGTTATTAATCTAATCCTTAATGCTAAATTGACTAAAGCTTACCTGTACAATTTGTAGGGACCTAACGTACCGCCATGAAAGAACATCTAAGTGAAAGTTTAAGGAATGGTCATATCGGTCCTTCCTCCTCGCCTATAACTGATGATTTCTTTTTTGTGAAGAAGAAAGATTGGAGTCTCGATTTCAGTAAATTAAAGAATATTATGGTTAAGAGTGCTTACCCACTTCCACTCATCCCCAAACCTATAAATCAGCTTACTGGGGCTAAGTAGATTTCTAAACTTGATCTTAGAGGGGTTTATAATTTAATATGTATCCGGAAGGGTGATGAGTGGAAGACAGCATTATTAAAGTCTCAGGGTCTATTTGAAAATCTTGTCATGTCTTTTGGTTCAATCAATGCGAAAGCAGTCTTTTAAAATTTTATGAATTAAATTTTTTTCTGATATTATCGTAAGGTTTATTGTGATATACCTTGATGACATTCAAATTTTTCTCTCCTTATATGGATTTGCACTATGAGCATGTTCATTTTGATTTACAAAAGCCTGGGAAAATTCATTGTTTTCGAGATTGTAAAAATTTACTTTTTCTGTTCAAGAAATATCGTTCATTGAGCTCATTGTTTCTGCTGAAGGGTTTAAGATGGATCTTGGGAAGGTGCAGGCTATTATTGATAGGGTTCTAACTTGTGACCTTAAAGCATTGCAAAGTTTTCTAGGATTCGACAATTACTAAAGAAAATGTATAATGGGTTTCTCTCAGATCATTAAACCTCTTACTTATCTCACTCACAGGGGGGCAGATCTTAACCTTTCATGACATGTGCAGTACTAATACTGCGCATGTCGTGTCTCCCCCTTTGATATGGGCTCCGGCGGTGAGCCCACATCTTTCCCGGCACATGTCAGCTATTTTGAACAGCTGACATGTGTCCAGAACAGCCACGGGAGGAATCGCGATCCATCCGCAGCTATTAACCCATTAAATGCTGCTGTCAAACTCTGACAGTGGCATTTAACGTGCGCTTCCGGCAATCGCACCTGAAATCCCGTCCATCGGTGACCCCATGTCACGTGACCGTGGGTCACCGATGGGTTGGCATGACAACCAGAGGTCTCCTGCAGACCTCTATGGTTGTCAATGTCGGATTGCTATGAGCTCTACTCGGTGAGTAATTCTGCTACTTACAAGCAATCTAATCATTTGTATATAGCAGAGCTGATCGGGTTATGTCAGCTTCTAGTCTCCCATGGAGACTATTGAAGCATGCCTAAAGTAAAAAAAAAATGTTTTTAAAAATGTTAAAAAAAATATATATATAAAAGTTAAAATCACCCCCCTTTAAAATAAAACATTAAAACAATCAACATACACATATTTGGTATCGCCGAGTTCAGAATCGCCCAATCTACCAATATAAAAAAATAATTAACCCAATTGCTAAATGGTGTAACGAGAAAAAATTCAAAAAGCCAGAATTACTTTTTTTGGGGTCGCCACAAGATCACATTAAAATTCAATAATGGTCAATCAAAAGATTTTATCTGCACCAAAATGGTATCACTAAAAATGTCAGCTTGGCACACAAAAACTTATAATGACCTGGTGAATCATAATAAGAGGTCAGTTTTAACATTTGGTGAACATGGTAAAAAAAATCTAAAAAAAACAGTTGTGGAATTGCACTTTTTTTGCAATTTCACCACACTTGGAATTTTATTTTCTGTTTTTGAGTGAATGATATGGTAAAACCAATGGTGTCTTTCAAAAGTACAACTTGTCCCACAAAAAACAAGCCCTCATTTGGCCATATTGAGGGAAAAAATAAAAAAGTTATGGCTCTGGGAAAAAGGGAAACAAAAAACAGAAATGTAAAAACGAAAAAGGGCTCCTTCGCGAAGGGGTTAAGGTTTGGTCACCGGATGCTATCAGGGCCATTAATAATTTAAAAGAGTGCTTCATGTCCACTCCCATTTTGATCCAATCTCCAGAAATCATTCATCGTGGTGATGGATGCCTCAGAGGTTGGGGTGGGGGCAGTCTTGTCTCAAGGTCCAAAAACTCTGACCAACTTGCTGCCATGTGCATTTTTTTCTAGGAAATTTTCATCTGCAGGGAGAAATTATGATGTTGGGAATCACAAGCTGCTCTCTGTCAAATAAGCTTCTGAAGAATAGAGACATTTTTTGGAGGAAGCTATTCATCAGGTCACTGTTGTGATGGACCATAAAAAATTAGCCTATATTGAATTTGCTAGATGTTTAACCCCAAGACAGGCCAGGTGGTCCTTATTTTTTTCTAGATTCAATTTTTCCATCACTTTCAGGGCTGGGTCCAAGAATGTTAGGACTGACGCTTTGTCACCCATTCACTCCATTCTTCCTCAGGGTATTGTGATTTCTATGGTTTCCTCAGTGTTGGAAGCAGAGATCCATGAGGTCCAGTCGTTGCCTCCTTCCACTACTCCAGGAACTAAATAATTTGTGCCTGTATGTCTATGATTACGTCTGTTGCAGCAGTTTCTTGATTCCGTCTTGAGTGGTCACCCTGAGGTCAATGCTATGTTGAAAGCTATTGCTAGACTTTTTTGATGGCCATCCATGTTCAATGATCTTAAAGATTTTGTATCGGCTTGTGAGGTTTGTGCTCATGCTAAAGTTTTTCATGACCGGCTGGCTAGAGAATTGGCTCCATTGCTAATTCTAGAAAGATTGTGGACTCATTTGTCATGGATTTAATTACATATTTGCCTTTTTTTTGGAAGGGAAGACTGTTATTTGGGTGGTAGATGACCGATTCAGCAAACAAGCACAATTTGTTCCTTTATCAGAATTATCCAATGCTGAAATACTTTCCAGGTTGTTTATTGATTATAAGATTGCATGGAATTCCTTTGAACATTGTATCTGATAGGGGGTGCAATTTGTTTCCAAGCTATGGAGAGCATTTCGTAAGAAATTGTGGATAGATTTGTCGTTTTCCTCTGCCTACCAACCTGAAACCAATGGACAGACACGAAAGACGAATCAATCATTCGAACAAATTTTTAGGTATTTTGTTGTGGCTCAGCATGAGGACTTGTCCTCATTCTTACCTCTTGCTGAGTTAGTCTTTAACACCTGGGTTAACCAGTCTACTGGAACCTCACTTTTTTGTAATTACTGTATGGTTTTCTTCCCCATTTTGATGAATTCTTTAGGATGGAGTAGAGGTTACAAAATAAAAACTTGGGGATGTCTGGAGCAGGATTCAGAAGAACATTGGGGTGGCTCACATTGGAGTGGCTCACCTTCTCCAGAAATGGATGGTAAATAGGAAACATTCAACAGGTACCATCTTGTCACAATAGGTAACAAGGTTTGGTTGTCATCCAAAAATATTAAAGTGAAAGTGCCTTTGGCGAATTTGGGTCCTATGTTTATTGATCCATATGAAATTTTGGAGGTACTTAATCTGGTGGCTTTTAGATTAAAACTCCCTCCATCTATTCTCATCCTGAATGTGTTTCATAGATCACTTTTAAAGGAGCTTGTCCCTTCAGTTTTGTCTCCCTCATCCCTGACCCTGCCTCCTCCGGTTTCTGTCAATGACAATTTAGAGTACAAAGTACAAAAAAATGGATTATACTCGGAATCTCCGTGATTCTCTCCAGTATCTCATCCATTGGAGAGGATATGCATCGGACAAGAGATCTTGGGTTCCAGCTCAAGCCATAAACGCCAATTGTCTGGTTAGGATTTTCCATCATACATTTCCTCCACCTAAAAGTTTTAGTGTGTCTGAATGCAGGTAATTAATGTCTGCCATTCAATCTAGAGCAGCAGTGTGCTCAGTTGTCCACATTTGATGGACAGTTCAGCTGCTCAATTGGGTACTGGGGTGTGCTGAGATGTCTGTCTTGCAAAACAGTTTAGTTATCCAATCAGATTGGAGTGTTGCCTGAGTTTCTTCCAGGTGTCTCCTGTTCGGATAAGTAGCCAGCTCTCTGCCTCAGACTAGTGCAAATTGTAGCTTCTTGCTCACTGGTGTATGACTGCCCTGTTTCACTGTGCTCAGTTCTCTGGTCTACTCCTGCCTGACCTAGGACCGCACTCTGACCATCTGTTTGACTTGACCTTTTGCTTGATCCCCTATCTTCCTAGTATTTTGACCCCCGGACCATGGTCTGACTATTGCTTTGTATCACCCCTCTGTCTATGATGTACACTGCTGGCTTTTGACCCCTGGACCATGACCTGACTATTCATTTGTATCACCTCTCTGTCTATGACGTACCTACCTCGCTTTTGACTTTGGACCTTTTTGATTGCCCAGCCTCTTGGCCTGTCCATGAGTAGTGGCTAATGTCACAATACTGCCTGAGTGTGATATTTTGTATTACAGTCGAAGTGCAACCCTAACATTCTCATCCGTTGCTGTCACCCGCAACATCAGAAAGTTCTGCTTCTACTGCTTCATGATTCAATCCTTCCAATGATTAATATATCAACATAACCTCATGTAATGTAATGCTACCAAGAAAGTACAAAGGTAGAATTTTCTGCTCTTGCTAACTCTTTACATACTGTAAAACACATTTGTACCTGTACTGTAGAGGTTTTTTATACTAAATAATAATAGACAGAACCTAAGTTAAAAGCAAAATGTGCAAATACCCTATAAAGAATAAAGAGTAAGAGTACATGTCAATAACATGGGGTACTTAGTTAACACTGTTTTGATTAAAAAAGCATAAAAGCCATCCCACCGCGACAAGGGGTACTTAATCGGGTCGGTACCTAACTTTTGTAGTTCACCTCACTATGTGTCAGCAGACATCAAAATAGATTGCAGGAAAGCAGGACCTGGATCCCAAATGTTCAGACACCTCTGTTAGGTGCCAGGATTCTTCCTCTTCACAGGATGGATCCCAAGCCTAATCTTCTCCTGCAGACCCCTATTCAGTTTCGACCGCAGTGAATGCTGCTGAGCAAAGACATTGGTCTCAGCGCCTTGCTCAGATCCGGGCTGTATGCTTGGTTACTGTTGCCTCTCCAGGTTCAGCTATAGCAACTGGCAATACTCAGCAGCGAGCAGTCACTCTTGAGATTAAGTCCTGGTTTCGCTCTACTTAGCATGCTCGTGGGTGGACTTCTCATTGGTGGTCACCCGTCACATGCTCAGGTCCTGGTCCGGCTCCAGATTGGCCAGTGAGTAAGGTCCTGTCAGATGGACAGAAACTATAAAAAGATCTTTGGCGTGCCCGTCAGTGCGCTAAGATCACTTATGTTTGGTGTATGTGAGGAACCCAATGGTAGTGTGGACTCGGCTATATGTGCTCAGGGCAGGCTTAGTGCATTTAGAATTCCGGCCTCTCTGGAGAGGAGTTCTGTGAGTGCTTGGGGTTCACTACCGATTCCCGTGCCCCAGTGGGGTTTGCGTACTCCTGTGATGCTAACAGGGTATGCGATTAGCGCCATATCAGTGCCTATAAACACAGCTCTGCTGCAGAGTTTCTTTTCCGTCGCTGTGTGCGATTGGCACAGCTATGTGCTTTTCCGCTGAGTGACATTTAACTCAGTGCGAATCAGTTTCGCTCGCTGCTTGTTTCGCCATTTTCCTCCTAGCTGCAGAATACCATCCCTGCACGGTGGACCCAGGGTGGTGAACGCACTTTATTATTTTATTTTATTTAGTGCATTCCGCCAACTCTAACAGTATCTTAGCACCAGGGTCTGGCTAGCAATGGCGGACCAGCAGCAGCTTCCACTGAGTTTCCTGCATCTGGAGAGCAGGTTGTCCACATTAGAGCGAGCAACCTCAGCTGTGGATTCATCAACAGTAGCAGCACAGATAGTTAGAAAAACTACCAGGGTTTCAGCTGCGTTGCCTGTAGAGTTTTTGCCACACTTTCCGCTCCCTGATAAGTTTTCTGGGGATAGCAAAGCTGGCAGAGGATTCGTGAACCAATGCTCAATCTAGCTGGAGCTACTAGGTTCACGTTTCTCGTCTGAGTAGGTCAAAGTGGGATTTGTGGTGTCTTTCTTAACAGACAGGGTGCTGGAGTGGGCTACGTCGTTATGGGAACGCAAGGACCTGGTGGTTGAGAGCGCTTCTCAATTTTTGAGTGCCCTGAAACAGGTCTTTCTGTGACCTTAGGTTACCCATGATGCCGCACTCCAACTCCTGACCCTGATGCAGGGCCCTTCACCGACAAGCCAGTTTGCCATTCGGTTCCGGACAATAGCTTCCAAACTGGAGTGGCCAGATAAGGTTTTGATTTCGGTGTTTTGGAAGGGTCTAGTAGACCATGTCAAGGATGCACTAGCCACGAGGGAGATTCCCACTACACTGGAGGATTTAATATCTATCTCCACTCGAATGAAGGTTGGAAGGAGACCAGTGTAGACAAAGGATTCGGCTGGCACCAACTTTTGCCAATCCTCTGGGGTCTCCTACTCGAGCCAATGAACCGAGTGAACCTCCAGGGGGTCATCGCACAGATACTAAAGTCCGTTTCATTCGTCCTTCGCCAACCTGTCTTGACAATGTGCAGGCTGGTCATGTCACCAATCGGCATTCCAGGCACCAGAGGGAACGTCCGTCTCTAGTGGCAATTAGAGGAGGTGCTCCAGACTCTTCGGACATGTCCTCCAAAATTACATTTAAGGTGACAATGTCCTATTGGTCGGCCTCTCTCTCTACAGAGGCTTGCGTGGACTCTGGCGCAGAGGGTAATTTTATTTTGTCCTCTTTCGTCCTACGGCGTGCAATACCCCTAGTGATTCAGTGCTGCCCTATCAGATCACCCATCAAACCATTCCCCTTTTCCTCGAGTTTTCTCCTAATCACCAGGGGTTAATCTCCTTGTTATTCATGCCCGAGGGTATTCATGAGCTGTTGCTGGGTATGCCCTGGTTGCGCCATCATTCACCCCATACTGATTGGGCTACTGGGAGTATACAAGGATGGAGTAGGTCATGCAAGGGACAGTGTCTCAAGGCCCAAGTCCTGGTTGGGTCAACCAAGGTAGCAGCAGATCTAACCTCGCTCCCCAAGCACTACTGGCAGTATGCGGATGTGTTCTCAAAGAAAGCCACGGAGACACTTCTTCCCCATCGTCCTTATGACTGCCCGATAGACCTCATACCGGGAGCAGAGCCACCCCATGGGCGTGTATACCCCTTGTCGCTCTCGGAGACTGAGGCAATGTCGGCATACATAAAGGAGAATCTGGCAAGGGGATTTAGTAGGAAATCTGTGTCTCCTGCTGGAGCAGGGTTTTTCTTCCTCCAGAAGAAGAATGGAGAACTCTGTCCTTTCATAGATTATAGGGGCATGAACGCCATCACCATTAAAAATATATTTCCTCTGCCACTTATCTCCGAGCTGTTTGACAGACTGCAGGGTGCGAGGATATTTACTAAACTAGAACTGCAAGGCACCTATAATTTAATATGCATTCGAGAGGGTGACGAATGAAAGACAGCATTCAACTCTCAGGATGGGCATTATTAACCCCTTCATGACCCAGCCTATTTTGGCCTTAATGACCTTGCCATTTTTTGCAATTCTGACCAGTGTCCCTTTATGAGGTAATAACTCAGGAACGCTTCAACGGATCCTAGCGATTCTGAGATTGTTTTTTCGTGACATATCGGGCTTCATGTTAGTGGTAAATTTAGGTCGATAATTTCTGAGTTTATTTGTGAAAAAAACGGAAATTTGGCGAAAATTTTGAAAATTTTGCAATTTTCACATTTTGAATTTGTATTCTGTTAAACCAGAGAGTTATGTGACACAAAATAGTTAATAAATAACATTTCCCACATGTCTACTTTACATCAGCACAATTTTGGAAATAAATTTTTTTTTTGCTAGGACGTTATAAGGGTTAAAATTTGACCAGTGATTTCTCATTTTTACAACAAAATTTACAAAACCATTTTTTTTAGGGACCACCTCACATTTGAAGTCAGTTTGAGGGTTCTATATGGCTGAAAATACCCAAAAGTGACACCATTCTAAAAACTGCACCCCTCAAGGTGCTCAAAACCACATTCAAGAAGTTTATTAACCCTTCAGGTGTTTCACAGCAGCAGAAGCAACATGGAAGGAAAAAATGAACATTTAACTTTTTAGTCACAAAAATGATCTTTTAGCAACAATTTTTTTATTTTCCCAGCGGTAAAAGGAGAAACTGGACCACGGACGTTGTTGTCCAATTTGTCCTGAGTACGCTGATACCTCATATGTGGGGGTAAACCACTGTTTGGGCGCACGGCAGGGCTCGGAAGGGAAGGAGCGCCATTTGACTTTTTGAATGAAAAATTGGCTCCAATCTTTAGCGGACACCATGTCACGTTTGGAGAGCCCCCGTGTGCCTAAACATTGGAGCTCCCCCACAAGTGACCCCATTTTGGAAACTAGACCCCCCAAGGAACTTATCTAGAAGCATAGTGAGCACTTTAAACCCCCAGGTGCTTCACAAATTGATCCGTAAAAATGAAAAAGTACTTTTTTTTCACAAAAAAATTATTTTTGCCTCAATTTTTTCATTTTCACATGGGCAACAGGATAAAATGGACCCGAAATTTTGTTGGGCAATTTCTCCTGAGTACACCAATACCTCACATGTGGGGGTAAACCACTGTTTGGGCACATGGTAAGGCTCGGAAGGGAAGGAGCGCCATTTGACTTTTTGAATGAAAAATTATCTCCATCGTTAGCGGACACCATGTCGCGTTTGGAAAGCCCCTGTGTGCCTAAACATTGGAGCTCCTCCACAAGTGACCCCATTTTGGAAACTAGACCCCCCAAGGAACTCATCTAGAGGCACAGTGAGCACTTTAAACCCCCAGGTGCTTCACAAATTGATCCGCAAAAATGAAAAAGTACTTTTTTTTTCACACAAAATTTCTTTTAGCCTCAATTCTTTCATTTTCACATGGGCAACAGGATAAAATGGATCCTAAAATTTGTTGGGCAATTTCTCCTGAGTATGCCGATACCTCATATGTGGGAGTAAACCACTGTTTGGGTGCACGGCAAGGCTCGGAAGGGGAGGCGTGCCATTTGACTTTTTGAATGGAAAATTAGCTCCAATCGTTAGCGGACACCATGTCGCGTTTGGAGAGCCCCTGTGTGCCTAAACATTGGAGCTCCCCTACAAGTGACCCCATTTTGGAAACTAGACCCCCCAAGGAACTTATCTAGATGCATAGTGAGCACTTATAACCCCCAGGTGCTTCACAGAAGTTTATAACGCAGAGCCGTGAAAATAAAAAAATAATTTTTCTTTCCTCAAAAATGATTTTTAGCCCAGAATTTTTTATTTTCCCAAGGGTAATAGGAGAAATTGGATCCCAAATGTTGTTGTCCAGTTTGTCCTGAGTACGATGATACCCCATATGTGGGGGTAAACCACTGTTTGGGCGCACGGCAGGGCTCGGAAGGGAAGGCACGCCATTTGGCTTTTTGAATAGAAAATTAGCTCCAATCATTAGCGGACACCATGTCGCGTTTGGAGAGCCCCTGTGTGCCTAAACATTGGAGCTCCCGCACAAGTGACCCCATTTTGGAAACTAGACCTCCCAAGGAACTAATCTAGATGTGTGGTGAGCACTTTGAACCCCCAAGTGCTTCACAGAAGTTTATAACGCAGAGCCGTGAAAATAAAAAATGTGTTTCCTTGCCTCAAAAATATTTTTTTAGCCCAGAATTTTTTTATTTTTGCAAGAGTAACAGGAGAAATTGGACCCCAAAAGTTGTTGTCCAGTTTCTCCTGAGTACGCTGATACCCCGTATGTGGGGGTAAACCACTGTTTTGGCACACGTCGGGGTTCGGAAGGGAAGTAGTGACGTTTTGAAATGCAGACTTTGATGGAATGCTCTGCGGGCATCAGGTTGCATTTGCAGAGCCCCTGATGTGCCTAAACAGTAGGAACTCCCTACAAGTGACTCCATTTTGGAAACTAGACCCCCAAGGGAACTTATCTAGATGTGTGGTGAGCACTTTGAACCCCCAAGTGCTTCACAGAAGTTTACAACGCAGAGCCGTGAAAATAAAAAATCATTTTTCTTTCCTCAAAAAAGATGTTTTAGCAAGCAATTTTTTATTTTCACAAGGGTAACAGGAGAATTTGGACCCCAATATTTGTTGCCCAGTTTGTTGTGAGTACGCTCATACCCCATATGTGGGGGTAAACCACTGTTTGGGCGCACGTCAGGGCTCGGAAGGGAAGTAGTGACATTTGAAATGCAGACTTTGATGGAATGGTCTGCGGGCGTCACATTGCATTTGCAGAGCCCCTGATGTGCCTAAACAGTAGAAACACCCCACAAGTGACCCCATTTTGGAAACTAGACCCCCGAAGGAACTTAACTAGATGTGTGGTGAGCACTTTCAACCCCCAAGTGCTTCACAGAAGTTTATAACGCAGAGCCGTGAAAATAAAAAATAATTGTTCTTTCCTCAAAAATTATGTTTTAGCAAGTAATTTTTTATTTTTGCAAGGGTAACAGGAGAAATTGGACCCCAACAGTTGTTGCCCAGTTTGTCCTGAGTACGCTGGTACCCCAAATGTGGGGGTAAACCACTGTTTGGGCGCACGTCGGGGCTTGGAAGGGCGGGAGCACCATTTGACTTTTTGAACGCAAGATTGGCTGGAATCAATGGTGGCGCCATGTTGCGTTTGGAGACCCCTGATGTGCCTAAACAGTGGAAACCCCTCAATTCTAACTTCAACACTAACCCCAACACACCCCTAATCCTAATCCCAACTGTAGCCATAACCCTAATCACAACCCTAACCCCAACACACCCCTAACCACAACCCTAACCGCAACACACCCGTAACCCTAATTCCAACCCTAATCCTAACCCTAATCCCAACCGTAACCCTAATCCCAACCCTAACCACAACTGTAACCCCAACACACCCCTAACCCTATCCGTAACCCTAACCACAAGCCTAATATTAACCCTATTTCAAACCCTAGCCCTAATTCCAACCCTAACTCTAATTCCAACCCTAACCCTAAGGCTATGTGCCCACGTTGCGGATTCGTGTGAGATTTTTCCGCACGATTTTTGAAAAATCTGCAGGTAAAAGGCACTGCGTTTTACCTGCGGATTTACAGCAGATTTCCAGTGTTGTTTTGTGCGGATTTCACCTGCGGATTCCTATTGAGGAACAGGTGTAAAACGCTGCGGAATCCGCACAAAGAATTGACATGCTGCGGAAAATACAACGCAGCGTTTCTGCACGGAATTTTTCGCACCATGGGCACAGCGGATTTGGTTTTCCTTAGGTGTACATGGTACTGTAAACTTGATGGAAAACTGCTTCGAATTTGCAGCGGCCAATCCGCTGCGGATCCGCGGCCAATCCGCTACCGATCCGCTGCGGATCCGCGGCCAATCCGCTGCGGATCCGCTGCCGATCCGCTGCGGATCCGCGTCCGATCCGCTGCGGATCCGCGGCCGATCCGCTGCGGATCCGCTGCCGATCCGCTGCCGATCCGCTGCGGATCCGCTGCCGATCCGCTGCGGATCCGCTGCCGATCCGCTGCCGATCCGCTGCGGATCCGCTGCCGATCCGCTGCCGATCCGCTGCGGATCCGCTGCCGATCAGCTGCCGATCCGCTGCGGATCCGCTGCCGATCCGCTGCCGATCCGCTGCCGATCCGCTGCGGATCCGCGGCCGATCCGCGGCCGATCCGCTGCGGATCCGCGGCCGATCCGCTCTGTGTGCACATGCCATAACCCTACCCCTAACCCTACCCGTAACCCTAACCCTACCCCTAACCCTACCCCTAGTTCTAACCCTAGTTCTAACCCTAACCCTAGTGGAAAAAAAAAAAAAAAATTCTTTATTTTATTATTGTCCCTATGGGGGTGATAAAGGGGGGGGGGTTATTTATTATTTTTTTTATTTTGATCGCTGTGATAGAACCTACCACAGCGATCAAAATGTACCTGTAAGGAATCTGCCGACTGGCAGATTCGGCGGGCGCACTGAGCATGCGCCCGCCATTTTCCAAGATGGCGGCGCCCAGCGAGGAGACGGCCGGACACCGGGAGGATCGGTAAGTATGAAGGGGTGGTGGGGGGGTGGATCGGAGCACAGGGGGGGTGATCGGAGCACAGGGGGGGGATCTGAGCAAGGAGGGAGCGGACAGGAGGACGGGGGAGCCGGCAGGCGGACGGAGGGGACCGGAGGACTAACGGAGGGCTGGGGGGGCGATCGGTGGGTGTGGGGGGGGTGACTTCAGGTTTTCCAGCCATGGCCGATGATATTGCAGCATCGGCCATGGCTGGATTGTAATATTTCACCAGTTTTTTAGGTGAAATATTACAAATCACTCTGATTGGCAGTTTCACTTTCAACAGCCAATCAGAGCGATCGTAGCCACGGGGGGGTGAAGCCACCCCCCCTGGGCTGAAGCACCACTCCCCCTGTCTCTGCAGATCGGGTAAAATGGGAGTTAACCCCTTCACCCGATCTGCAGGGACGCGATCCCTCCATGACGCATACGCTGCGTCATAGGTCGCTTTGGCACCGACTTTCATGACGCAGCGTATGCGTCAAAGGTCGCTAAGGGGTTAATACTTAGTAATGCCATTCAGTCTTTGTATTGCTCCAGCTGTGTTTCAGGACTTTGTAAATGACATCTTTCAGGAGATGTTATCCACCTCAGTGGTTATCTACTTGGATGACATTCTTATTTTCTCTCCTGATCTGAGTGCTCATCGCAGAGATGTTGCCAGAGTTTTTGAGCTCTTGCGTGCCAACTCTCTCCAAGGCCAAACTTGAAAAGTGTCTCTTTGAGCAGGAGTCTTTACCATTACTTGGCTATATCATCTCAGCCAAGGGTTTGGCTATGGATCCTGCCAAGGTGGAATCGGTGTTGAACTGGGAGGAACCACATTCCTTTAAAGCGGTGCAGCGCTTTATGGGATTTATTAACTACTACCGCCAGTTCATTCCCCACTGCTCTACTCTGGCGGCTCCTTTGGTAGCTCTCATTAAGAAGAGAGCTAACCCTAAGCTATGGTCCAAGGAGGTCTCTGAGGCCTTTGTCTCCTTAAAGTCCCATCTTGCTAGGGCTCCTGTGTTACATCAGCCAGATGTGGATAAGCCCATTATTCTGGAGGTGGATGCCTCTTCTGTCAATGAGAGAGCTGTATTATGCCAGAAGGATGCTAACGGTAGGAAACGGCCCTGCTTCTTCTTCTCTAAGTCTTTCTCACCGGCAGAGAAGAATTACTCCATCGGGGACAGGGAGCTACTGGCCATGAAGTTGGCCTTCTCTGAATGGAGATATCTCCTGGAGGGAGCTCGGCATCCCTTCCAGGTGTTCATGGATCATAAGAATCTGCTCTATCTGCATACGGCCCAATAGCTAAATTCTCGCCAGGCCAGGTGGTCTCTATTCTTCTCCCGATTTAAGTTTACCATACACTTTCTCTCTGGGGAGAAGAATTTATGGGCTGACGCCTTGTCCCGTTCCGTCGTCTCTTCCAAAGAAGGAGACGAACCACAGCTAATCATTCCTTCAGAGAGTCTGTGAATGGTGGCTCCGGTTTTGCTTGAATCAGTGCCACCGGGCAAGACTCTTGTACCACCGAACCAGCGGCCGGAAGTCTTCTCTTGGGCTCACACATCTAAGTTGGGTGGGCACTTCGGGACCAAGAGGACTACTGAGTTTCTGGTGATGTCTTATTAATGGCCGCGGATGGCACATGACATTAGGGACTACATTCAGGTATGTGCTTCTTGTGGATATAAAAGCTAAAAACAGTTTGCTCCAATACAAGAGACAATAATATTATGAGAGAAAGAAATTCTCAAAAAATATATAAAATCTATCTTACCCTATCAGGTATCCTAATTACTGCTCCCTACCTGACAGCGGAGGTTGACACCCTAAGTTTCTGCGGTAGGCGCTCCCACTCCTCGACAATTGGCCCTAATAGCCCTACTTACACCCTATAATCCCTAATTGAGACCAACTAATTACCAGAAAAAATTAAACAAATATAAAAAATCAAAAAAATGAAAAAATAAAATAGAAAAAAGCAAAAAAATAAACTCAGCAAAAAAACACAATTGTTTTTATCATATTAGACAAAAAGGTCCCTAATAGGGCGTAACAAAACCCAAATATTGGATAATAATATCTATGTCTCGTTTAGATGAAAATATCAGTGTCTTGTTTATCCAACAAATATACAAGCGGGCCACTTCATCTCACATTGCTCTATATAGTCATGTCTATCCAGAGTTTTCAAAAAATCAAATGACACCCCAAAAAAATAGTAATAATAATGTGTGGTGTCCTTAATAGGACTACAGCCCACAAAAACAAAAACATCCCCACAGGGGACCACCAGAGCAGATTGAACAGTCAAAAAATAATAACACCCCACAGTATAATACTGTAATATACGCTTCTACTCATCTGCATCCCAGAAGCGTTGTGGGTCCTGTAATCATCCAACCCTGCTGGTCTCCTGCCGGGATATTCTCCCTAGATTGCCCGACGCGTTTCCCCCCCGTGGGAATCCTGGGGGTTCATCAGGGGACATGGAACAATGCCACAAAAAAAGATAGAGATGCAGGAGTGTATTGCATACCTTTGCCGTGTTATATACCAGTCGGTTTCCTACACGTGGGGATAAACCACGCCCACTCCCCGCGCACCCGGACGTGCGTCATTGGAACGCAAAAGCGCCACCAGACGCCTCATATGACGTCCCAAGCAGAGACACATACTGACGGAATCACCCTAAATCGATGGATACCTCTGCGCCTGCGTGTAACCACATCGGGAAGTGCGTCACTGGAACGCAACAGCGCTCCAGACGCCTCACATGACATACAGCGCGACGTGTATCGAGGGGATCACCCTCAATTCCTATGACACACCACGCATGCGTGCAGCTACAGCGTAGTGGTGTGCATCACTACGGGGCAGTATACTACATACCCCAATAAGAACCACGTATGTACGAGATCAAACCACCACACAACCGAATGCGGAGTAAGAGGGGCACAATTTACATAGTATCAATCAGGAGATTGTGCATCAGTCCCCTCACTCCTCATATGCAGGCACACATGATGCACAAAAAATATTTATCTCAATAGAAAACCCAGCATCAGCCAGGAAGTAAATGTATTATGCCCAGATACCAGAAACTAGCACCCGTTGGACGCCCAACACGACAACATAATGAACCAGCACTCCAAAAAACATAATAGAATGAACAAACATAAAAGAACAAACTAATACATAAAAAAGGAAATTAGTATCCCCATTCATTATAAGGGTACAAATCTACCCGACAGGTTAGATAATCATAGGGGCCCAGATGGTTTTCAGATGAAGCTCACGAAGGAAATCTGCTCATTGAGGCCCAGAGGACTCACCGACCTCAGCAGATAGATCCATCTCATTTCCCGTTGTAGGATTCTCCTATCCCAATCCCCCAACCTCACCGAAGGGGAAATCACCTCAATTACCCTGAAGACAAGGGACGCGGGATCCCCCCCATGTATCTCGTTCACATGTCGTGCCACCGGGGTATCCCTCTTGTGTCTAATATCCCCTAGATGTTCCCCTACACGTACACGGAGTTCCCGCTTTGTCTTCCCCACATAGTCTTTTGGGCAAGAGCAAGTACACACATAGACCACTCCCACTGTCCTGCAATTTGCAAAACACCTCATCTGAAATGACCTTCCAGTAGCCGAGCTACTAAAAGTATTGGACGGCAACACATACTTGCAAAATGCACAGTGTCCACATCTGAATGTCCCAAGGGACCTATTCTCCAACCAGGTACCAGATCTTTTAGGAGGTGTGTAGTGGCTATGTACAACCATGTCTTTAATAGATTTCCCCCTCCTGTAAGTGACTGAGGGATATGGGGATATGTGCCCGCCAATGTCCGGATCTGATTTTAAAATCTGCCAGTATTTTCTCAGGATTTCACAGACTCTACCCGACTGGTCATCATTAGTGTTGAGCGATACCGTCCGATACTTGAAAGTATTGGTATCGGAAAGTATCGGCCGATACCGGCAAAGTATCGGATCCAATCCGATACCGATACCCGATACCAATACAAGTCAATGGGACTCAAGTATCGGACGGTATCCCTGATGGTTCCCAGGGTCTGAAGGAGAGAAAACTCTCCTTCAGGCCCTGGGAACCATATTAATGTGTAAAATAAAGAATTAAAATAAAAAATATTGCTATACTCACCTCTCCGACACAGCCTGGACCTCACTGAGGGAACCGGCAGCGTTGTTTGCTTAAAATGTGCGCTTTTCCTTCCTTCCGTGACGTCACGGCTTCTGATTGGTCGCGTGCCGCCCATGTGGCCGCGACGCGACCAATCACAGCAAGCCGTGACGTAATTTTCAGGTCCTTCTAGGCATTCAGTATTTTAAAATTACGTTCCGGCTTTGTGATTGGTCGCGTCGCGGTCACATGGGCGACGCGACCAATTACAAGCCGTGACGTCACGGGAGGCAGGAGACGCGCGCATTTTAAAATGCGCGCGTGTCCAGCCTCCCGTGACGTCACGGCTTGTGATTGGTCGCGTCGCCCATGTGACCGCGACGCGACCAATCACAAAGCCGGAACGTAATTTTAAAATACTGAAGGACCTGAAATTACGTCACGGCTTGCTGTGATTGGTTGCGACGCGGCCTCATGGGCGACGCGACCAATCACAAGCCGTGACGTCACGGGAGGCTGGACACGCACGCATTTTAAAATGCACGCGTCTCCTGCCTCCCGTGACGTCACGGCTTGTGATTGGTCGCGTCGCCCATGTGACCGCGACGCGACCAATCACAAAGCCGGAACGTAATTTTAAAATACTGAATGCCTAGAAGGACCTGAAAATTACGTCACGGCTTGCTGTGATTGGTCGCGTCGCGGCCACATGGGCGGCACGCGACCAATCAGAAGCCGTGACGTCACGGAAGGAAGGAAAAGCGTGCATTTTAAGCAAACAATGCTGCCGGTTCCCTCGGTGAGGTCCAGGCTGCGTTGGAGAGGTGAGTATAGCAATATTTTTTATTTTAATTCTTTATTTTACACATTAATGTTGTTTCGATACCGATACCCGATACCACAAAAGTATCGGATCTCGGTATCGGAATTCCGATACAGCAAATATCGGCCGATACCCGATACTTGCGGTATCGGAATGCTCAACACTAGTCATCATACGTACCAATTAACCGTGTAATAGAAACGGTGTCCTCCTTCTTTCTTGGTATCAATAAGGAGGTACGGTTAGCTATGTATGCAGCATGATATGCAGAATCAATCACATCTCTGGGGTACCCCCTATCCTCAAATCTTTGTTTCAGGTCTGAGGACCTTGTTTCAAAATATCCCATCCTGGAACAATTCCTCCGCAGTCTGCAGAATTGTCCCTTGGGGATACCCCTTTTCAGAGGACACGGGTAGTAGCTTTCCCACCTCAACAGACTATTAGTAGCCGTGGGCTTCCGAAAGATGGTTGTGTTGAGGAGGCCATCAATCTGTCTCGAGATAAGGACGTCCAGGAAAGCAATTTCATCATTTCCAATCTCATACGTAAATTTGAGGCCCTCAATATTACCATTGAGGTACCGCATGAATTCAACGAAGGACTCTGTACCACCTCTCCAAAATACCAAGATATCATCTATATATCTGCCCCAGAAAATAATCCTGGGGCACCAGACATCATCCTCATCTCGAAACACAAACGTGTCCTCCCACCAGCCCAGGAGCAAATTAGCATATGTGGGGGCACAAGGGCTCCCCATTGCTGTGCCCCTGAGCTGGTGGTAAAATTTCCCATTAAAGAGAAAAAAGTTATGCTGCAAAACAAAGCTCAATAACTCAGTCAGGAAATCATTATGTGGGCCCAAATGGACCCCCCTACTACTCAGAAAGAACTTAACGGCCCTCAGACCATCCTGATGCCTAATACTGCTGTACAGCGCCTCAACGTCAATTGAGGCAATGATTGTGTCTGGATCAATTATAATGCCCTCCAGTTTAGTAAGGAGGTCTCCCTTTTCCCTGATATACGAGGGTAAGGCCGTCACAAACGGGCGTAATATTCTGTCCAGATAAATGCTACAGTTCTGTGCAAGAGCACCCACCCCTGATACAATAGGGCGTCCCCTGAGTGGGGTGACACCCTTGTGCACTTTGGGTAGTGCATAGAACGTAGCTGTCTTTGGAAATTTCGGCAACAGGAAATCAAATTCAATTTTGGAGATCAATTTTTGTTGTAATGCTGATGTTACAATACCTGAGAGTTCCAACAAAAATTCCTCAGTTGGATCACATCTGAGAACCTCATATGAGTCCTTATCTGAGACTATAGCAGAGCACATATCCACATATCCACAACAGTCCATCACGACAATATTGCTGCCGTTATCAGAGGGCTTAATCGCAAACATAAACGATTCTTAAAAGATTGTGCCGAATTTAAAGAAAAACAGGCCTATCCAGCGTTGCAAATTACACCAACAACTAATATTGAGGTGTCTTCATCAGATATTGAGTCCTCTGACGTGGATTCGGCCCCAAGAGTGTTCTTACCTCGGCAACAACCTAGAACAAGGGGTCGGGGAAAAAGGGGTCGGAGATGGCAGACTCGCAGTATAGAAAGGGGTTACACCTCTGCCTCTTCCTCATCCTCTTTTTTAGAGGATCGAGGGACCCTCCCGTACTATCTGAGACCAAGATAGATACCACTGTTGACAAATATCATATCATGAACCTGTCCTCGTATGTGCTGTCACCCCTTGAGACTAGGGTTCTTTCGTTAGGTTTGAGTTTTGTTCCAACTACTAGATTTGACCCATTTAATTGGATCAAGGACCTGAATTTGTTTACCAGAAAACTAAAGTGGAAGCGTTTTTTTCAAAAAAATGACGCACAAAAATGTCAACAGTTGGGTATTTCACTAAGTGATCTGGCTGATTTGGAGACACATGAGAGCTTGGCTGAGGAGGGGTCTAGGCAACCGGGTGAGGGCCCGTTTTCAGAACTCAAACTTACCAGCAAAAAAATGCCCCCCCCGGGTGATTATGGGAGTATTGAAATTTTTCAAAAATTGGTTACTGAGGAGTTAAATAAGATTGATCCATCCTTTGATTCTGCCTATCCCAATCTCTCCCTTACAGAAAGGAGGGCACTTGAAGGTCTAAAAAATAATCACACAAAAAACGCTTCCACTTTAGTTTTCTGGTAAACAAATTCAGGTCCTTGATCCAATTAAATGGGTCAAATCTAGCAGTTGGAACAAAACTCAAACCTAACGAAAGAACCCTAGTCTCAAGGGGTGACAGCACATACGAGGACAGGTTCATGATATGATATTTGTCAACAGTGGTATCTATCTTGGTCTCAGATAGTACGGGAGGGTCCCTTGATCCTCTAAAAAAGAGGATGAGGAAGAGGCAGAGGTGTAACCCCTTTCTATACTGCGAGTCTGCCATCTCCGACCCCTTTTTCCCCGACCCCTTGTTCTAGGTTGTTGCCGAGGTAAGAACACTCTTGGGGCCGAATCCACGTCAGAGGACTCAATATCTGACGAAGACACCTCAATATTAGTTGTTGGTGTAATTTGCAACGCTGGATAGGCCTGTTTTTCTTTAAATTCGGCACAATCTTTTAAGAATCGTTTATGTTTGTGATTAAGCCCTCTGATAAGGGCGGCAATATTGTCGTGATGGACTGTTGTGGATATGTGGATATGTGCTCTGCTATAGTCTCAGATAAGGACTCATATGAGGTTCTCAGATGTGATCCAACTGAGGAATTTTTGTTGGAACTCTCAGGTATTGTAACATCAGCATTACAACAAAAATTGATCTCCAAAATTGAATTTGATTTCCTGTTGCCGAAATTTCCAACGACAGCTACGTTCTATGCACTACCCAAAGTGCAAAAGGGTGTCACCCCACTCAGGGGACGCCCTATTGTGTCAGGGGTGGGTGCTCTTGCACAGAACTGTAGCATTTATCTGGACAGAATATTACGCCCGTTTGTGACGGCCTTACCCTCGTATATCAGGGACACGGGAGACCTCCTTACTAAACTGGAGGGCATTATAATTGATCCAGACACAATCATTGCCTCAATTGACATTGAGGCGCTGTACAGCAGTATTAGGCATCAGGATGGTCTGAGGGCCATTAAGTTCTTTCTGAGTAGTAGGGGGGTCCATTTGGGCCCACATAATGATTTCCTGACTGAGTTATTGAGCTTTGTTTTGCAGCATAACTTTTTTCTCTTTAATGGGAAATTTTACCACCAGCTCAGGGGCACAGCAATGGGGAGCCCTTGTGCCCCCACATATGCTAATTTGCTCCTGGGCTGGTGGGAGGACACGTTTGTGTTTCGAGATGAGGATGATGTCTGGTGCCCCAGGATTATTTTCTGGGGCAGATATATAGATGATATCTTGGTATTTTGGAGAGGTGGTACAGAGTCCTTCGTTGAATTCATGCGGTACCTCAATGGTAATATTGAGGGCCTCAAATTTACGTATGAGATTGGAAATGATGAAATTGCTTTCCTGGACGTCCTTATCTCGAGACAGATTGATGGCCTCCTCAACACAACCATCTTTCGGAAGCCCACGGCTACTAATAGTCTGTTGAGGTGGGAAAGCTACCACCCGTGTCCTCTGAAAAGGGGTATCCCCAAGGGACAATTCTGCAGACTGCGGAGGAATTGTTCCAGGATGGGATATTTTGAAACAAGGTCCTCAGACCTGAAACAAAGATTTGAGGATAGGGGGTACCCCAGAGATGTGATTGATTCCGCATATCATGCTGCATACAAAGCTAACCGTACCTCCGTATTGATACCAAGAAAGAAGGAGGACACCATTTCTATTACACGGTTAATTGGTACGTATGATGACCAGTCGGGTAGAGTCTGTGAAATCCTGAGAAAATACTGGCAGATTTTAAAATCAGATCCGGACATTGGCGGGCACATATCCCCATATCCCTCAGTCACTTACAGGAGGGGGAAATCTATTAAAGACATGGTTGTACATAGCCACTACACACCTCCTGAAAGATCTGGTACCTGGTTGGAGAATAGGTCCCTTGGGACATTCAGATGTGGACACTGTGCATTTTGCAAGTATGTGTTGCCGTCCAAGACTTTTAGTAGCTCGGCTACTGGAAGGTCATTTCAGATGAGGTGTTTTGCAAATTGCAGGACAGTGGGAGTGGTCTATGTGTGTACTTGCTCTTGCCCAAAAGACTATGTGGGGAAGACAAAGCGGGAACTCCATGTACGTGTAGGGGAACATCTAGGGGATATTAGACACAAGAGGGATACCCCGGTGGCACGACATGTGAACGAGATACATGGGGGGGATCCCGCGTCCCTTGTCTTCAGGGTAATTGAGGTGATTTCCCCTTCGGTGAGGTTGGGGGATTGGGATAGGAGAATCCTACAACGGGAAACGAGATGGATCCATCTGCTGAGGTCGGTGAGTCCTCTGGGCCTCAATGAGCAGATTTCCTTTGTGAGCTTCATCTGAAAACCATCTGGGCCCCTATGATTATCTAACCTGTCGGGTAGATTTGTACCCTTATAATGAATGGGGATACTAATTTCCTTTTTTATGTATTAGTTTGTTCTTTTATGTTTGTTCATTCTATTATGTTTTTTGGAGTGCTGGTTCATTATGTTGTCGTGTTGGGCGTCCAACGGGTGCTAGTTTCTGGTATCTGGGCATAATATATTTTCTTCCTGGCTGATGCTCAGTTTTCTATTGAGATAAATATTTTTTGTGCATCATGTGTGCCTGCATATGAGGAGTGAGGGGACTGATGCACAATCTCCTGATTGATACTATGTAAATTGTGCCCCTCTTACTCCGCATTCGGTTGTGTGGTGGTTTGATCTCGTACATACGTGGTTCTTATTGGGGTATGTAGTATACTGCCCCGTAGTGATGCACACCGCTACGCTGTAGCTGCACGCATGCGTGGTGTGTCATAGGAATTGAGGGTGATCCCCTCGATACACGTCGCGCTGTATGTCATGTGAGGCGACTGGAGCGCTGTTGCGTTCCAGTGACGCACTTCCGGATGTGGTTACACGCAGGCGCAGAGGTATCCATCGATTTAGGGTGATTCCGTCAGTATGTGTCTCTGCTTGGGACGTCATATGAGGCGTCTGGTGGCGCTTTTGCGTTCCAATGACGCACGTCCGGGTGCGCGGGGAGTGGGCGTGGTTTATCCCCACGTGTAGGAAACCGACTGGTATATAACACGGCAAAGGTATGCAATACACTCCTGCATCTCTATCTTTTTTTGTGGCATTGTTCCATGTCCCCTGATGAACCCCCAGGATTCCCACGGGGGGGAAACGCGTCGGGCAATCTAGGGAGAATATCCCGGCAGGAGACCAGCAGGGCTGGATGATTACAGGACCCACAACGCTTCTGGGATGCAGATGAGTAGAAGCGTATATTACAGTATTATACTGTGGGGTGTTATTATTTTTTGACTGTTCAATCTGCTCTGGTGGTCCCCTGTGGGGATGTTTTTGTTTTTGTGGGCTGTAGTCCTATTAAGGACGCCACACATTATTATTACTATTTTTTTGGGGTGTCATTTGATTTTTTGAAAACTCTGGATAGACATGACTATATAGAGCAATGTGAGATGAAGTGGCCCGCTTGTATATTTGTTGGATAAACGAGACACTGATATTTTCATCTAAACGAGACATAGATATTATTATCCAATATTTGGGTTTTGTTACGCCCTGTTAGGGACCTTTTTGTCTAATATGATAAAAACAATTGTGTTTTTTTGCTGAGTTTATTTTTTTTATTTTTTATTTTTTTGCTTTTTTCTATTTTATTTTTTTATATTTGTTTCATTTTTTCTGGTAATTAGTTGGTCTCAATTAGGGATTATAGGGTGTAAGTAGGGCTATTAGGGCCAGCTGTCGAGGAGTGGGGGCGCCTACCGCAGAAACTTAGGGTGTAAACCTCCGCTGTCAGGTAGGGAGCAGTAATTAGGATAGCTGATAGGGTAAGATAGATTTTATATATTTTTTGAGAATTTTTTTCTCTCATAATATTATTGTCTCTTGTATTGGAGCAAACTGTTTTTAGCTTTTATAATCAATAAAAGTTATATTTTAGGGATCCTTGTTGTTTTTTGGTTTTTTGGTTGTTTCTAGGATTCTATTATTATTTGCTTTGAGTGGTCCTTTTATGTGTTTCTTGTGCCAAGAACCGGCCATCCCGGCAGAGGCCCGCGGGCTTGTTACATCCCCTGTCGGTGGCAGATAGGCCCTGGGAAATGGTCGGAATGGACTTCAATGTGGGTTTGCCCAAGTCCCGTAACAATACTGTCATCTGGGTAGTCGATGATCATTTCTCCAAGATGGTACATCTTGTTCCCCTTCCACGTGTACGGTCTGCATGGGATCTGGCCCAAAAGTCATTATCTCAGTAAATAAGAAAACTGTATAACACCAGCTTGAAAAATTATTTTAAAATCTGAAATGACCTATTAACCGCCAAGAGCAAGCGACACTAATCTGTCCTCCTCCTCCTGGACCTGTCTTCTGCCTTTGACACAGTGGACCATTCCCTATTACTACAGACCCTCTCATTCCTTGGCATCACAGACTTGGCCCTATCCGGGAACTCGTCATACCTAACAGACTGGACAATCAGCGCCTCCCACTCACACACCACCTCCTCACCTCACCCCCTATCTGTCGGAGTCCCGCAAGGTTCAGTCCTAGGGCCCCTGCTCTTCTCCATTTACACTTTTGGCCTGGGACAGCTCATAGAATCTCATGGCTTTCAGTATCATCTCTACGCCGATGACACATAGATCTACATCTCTGGACCAGATATCACTCACCACCCTACTAACCAGAATCCCTCAATGTCTGTCTGCTATTTCATGCTTCTTCTCTGCTAGATTTCTGAAATTTAACATGGACAAAACAGAATTCATCGTCTTTCCCCATCTCACGCGACCCCCCAATGAACCTATCCATTACAATAAGCGACTCCCACTCTCCCCAGTCCCAAAAGCTCGCTGTCTCGGGGTAATCCTTGACACTGATCTCTTCTTCAAACCACATATTCAAGCCCTTTCCACTTCCTGAAGCTTTCAACTCAAAAATATTTCACGGATCCGTACATTCCTAATCCAAGAATCTGCAAAACCCTAGTCCATGCCCTCATAATCTCTCGCCTTGACTATTACAACCTCCTGCTCTGTGGCCTTCCCTCGAACACTCTCGCACCCCTCCAATCTATTCTAAACTCTGCTGCCCGACTAATCCACCTATCCCCCCTAACCATGAAATTCAAAGCCATCCACAACCTGTCTCCTCCATACATCTGTGACCTCATCTCCCGGTACTTACCTGCATGCAACCTCCGATCCTCACAAGATCTCCTTCTCTTCTCCCCTCTTATCTCCTCTTCCCACAATCGTATACAAGATTTCTCTCGCGCATCACCCCTACTCTGGAACCCTCTACCACAACATATCAGACTCTCGCCTACCATCGAAACCTTCAAAAAGAGCCTGAAGACTCACCACTTGCGACAAGCCTACAACCTGCAGTAACCACCGATCAACCAAACCACTGCACAACCAGCTTTACCCTTGCCTAGTGTATTCTCACCCATCCCTTATGGATTGTGAGGCCTCATGGGCAGGGTCCTCTCTCCTCCTGTCCCAGTTGTGACTTGTATTGTTTAAGATTATTGTACTTGTTTTTATTATGTATACCCCTCCTCACATGTAAAGTGCCATGGAATAAATGGCGCTGTAATAATAATAATAATAATAATAATAAAATGTTGACCTAAAGAAATGTATGTTCAGTAAATGCACTCAATACTTGGTTGGGGCTCCTTTTGCATCAATTGCTACATCAATGCAGCATGGCATGGAGGCGATCAGCCTGTGGCTGTCAGGACTCTGAACATTTTTATTACCTTTTGTGCATTACTGCCCTTTTCCAAGATGGCATCTTTGGTCTCATGTGCACTGTGTCTTCCTGCTATTAAACTCCACCCCAGCCTTCAGTCTGTGCTAGAGTATTCTGCCTTGCATCCAGCTCCTGACTCTGACTCCCTGGCTATATACCTGCTCCTGTGAACCTGTGTGGTGATCCTGCTACTCTGCTCTGAGTTCCTGCTGCATACACCAGTTTCCAGTAATCCTCTTTCATCTGCTGTTCGTGTTTACTTCCATCTGCATTTGCTGGACATGTAAGCTGTTGCTGCTCTGCAAAAACCTAAGACTATTACCCAGGCTTCCCTGGTTGAGCTAAGATATGTTTTGAACTGCCTTATAAGCATATCTATCTGTGTTTGGACTAAGACAAGGACTTATTCGTGTCAAGTATCCTCAAGAATAACTGTGCTTCATAGACTTTCTGCTTGATTGCATTTTCCTCTGAAGTTTCCTATAGACTGCTAAGCTGCGTTTAATATTTACACCAAGTGTTTTGGACTTGAGTTTCTCTCTGCACCTGTTTGAATCACCGTGTGATAATATAGACTTTAACACTTATAAAGCTGTGTCCTGTAGTTGTCTTGTTCCACGCAAAGAGTCTCCTGAGTTATCCCCTATAACTATTACAGTGGCACTGCTGAGGTGTTATGGAAGCAGGGGGCAGAACAATGCTGGCATTGTGCTGCCCCCTGTCTGCAAACAAGTAGAAGTGCAACACACTGGTACCAATGTTACACTTTTGCAGTGGTGAACTCAGACAGGAAACAGTTCATAGGACACACTGCACAATTCCACCTGCTATGGAGCTGGATGAGGGCCCCTTTAACTCTTGAGCCCCTATGCAGTTGCACAAGTCGCACTAATAATATAAAAATAGATCAATGGCCACCTTCGTCTGTGCTAAAAACTAAGGAAATGTGAAATATGTGAAATGTGAATAGCATACTGGCTTATGAACTTTATGAACAAACACATGAGATTTTTAGCACAAGATTTGCAAACGTTGTGAGCCCATTCACCAAAACGTCAAGGTAATCTCAGATCGAATGGGTAACTACACTGACTGCCTGGTGTGAACACTTACCTATGGTATCTGAGCTGACTGCCTAATGTGAACACTTACCTATGGCTAATAACAGGATAAAGCCTACTTATATAGGAGGCTCAGAACCAACTGTGTTGAGATGTAATTAAAACCTGGAGAAGGGCGGGACGTTCAAGTCAGAAAATAGTATATAGTAAAATAGATCAACTGACCGAACAATATATATATATATATATAAATAATTTGTAGCCAAAAAAAGTCAAATACAAAAATAGATCAATGGCCACCTTCGTCTGTGCTAAAAACTAAGGAAATGTGAAATATGTGAAATGTGAATAGCATACTGGCTTATGACGTTTTGGTGAATGGGCTCACAACGTTTGCAAATCTTGTGCTAAAAATCTCATGTGTTTGTTCATAAAGTTCATAAGCCAGTATGCTATTCACATTTCACATATTTCACATTTCCTTAGTTTTTAGCACAGACGAAGGTGGCCATTGATCTATTTTTGTATTTGACTTTTTTTGGCTACAAATTATTTATATATATATATATATATATTGTTTGGTCAGTTGATCTATTTTACTATGCACTAATAATATGTCTGCCCATGTATTTGTGTAAATCCCTGCAGAAGATCAGCTCTAGGACTGAATATAATTTCTACACGTTTGATTATCTGAGGTCTCCATCATATTGGATCTTTCTTAAAGACACAACACATTTTGGCATTTCTGATCTCTACAATGGGCATTTACCCTGTTTACATTGATATCTAAATAGAGGCGCGCTGCACGCATCCTATTAATCCCTCTGTAAACTGGGAACACTGACATCTAAATTACTGAGGATTACAAGCAGAATTTATGTTAACATTTTGCTCAGTCTCACTTACACAGAGAACCTGCCAAGTATCAGCATTACAGTGGGAGGCAGCTGTTTCTGAAGCTACGCGAGGAATTGTGTGTGTAAAGATCTGTAGCTGGGCACAGAGCTCTGTCATGATCTCTGCAGGCAGAGATCATAGCAAGCCTATAGAGGGACAAGCTCTCGGAAGATGGAACTATACTGACCATGAACTAAGCCTGCCGCGCAACTAGAAATAGCCAGGTAGCATTTCCTATTTATCGCTAGATGCCCAGCTCTGGCCTAAGACCTAAATAGCTAGCAGAGGGAAATATAAGACCTGGCTCACCTCTAGAGAAATATTCCAAAGAAGACAGTAGCCCCCCACATATAATGACGGTGAGTTCAGATGAAACAACAAACGCAGCAGGAAAATAGTCTTAGCAAATTTGAGGTCCGCTTACTAGATAGCAGAAGACAGATAGTATACTTTCATGGTCAGCAGAAAAACACTAACAAAACACCATCCAGAGATTACCTTAAACTCTGGCATTAACTCATAACGCCAGAGTAGCAATCCCTGATCAACGAGAGCTTTCCAGACACAGTAACAAAACTTCAGCTGTGAACTGGAACAAATAGGCAAAACAAAACATGGACAAAAGTCCAACTTATCTAGTAGTTGTCTAGAAGCAGGAACAAGCACTGAGAGGCATCAGATAACATTGTTGACCGGCAAGAAACCACCAGAGAAATGAGCTTAAATAGCGACACCCACTACTGATGGAACCAGGTGAAACAGGAAAGAGGATGACAAGTCCAATTCCACAAGCGGCCACCGGGGGAGCCCAGAATCCAAATTCACAACAGTACCCCCCCCTCAAGGAGGGGGCACCGAACCCTCACCAGATCCACCAGGGCGACCAGGATGAGCCCTATGGAAGGCACGAACAAGATCAGAAGCATGAACATCAGATGCATTGACCCAAGAATTATCCTCCTGGCCGTAACCCTTCCAGTTGACCAGATACTGGAGTCTCCGTCTGGAAACACGAGAGTCCAAAATTTTCTCCACAACGTACTCCAACTCACCCTCAACCAACACCGGAGCAGGAGGCTCAACTGAAGGTACAACAGGTACCTCATACCTGCGCAATAACGACCGATGAAAAACGTTATGAATGGAAAAGGACGCAGGGAGGTCCAAACGGAAAGAAACAGGATTAAGAATCTCCAATATTCTATAAGGGCCGATGAACCGAGGTTTAAACTTAGGAGAAGAGACCCTCATAGGGACAAAACGAGAAGACAACCACACCAAATCTCCAACACAAAGCCGAGAACCAACACGACGATGACGGTTGGCAAAACGCTGAGTCTTCTCCTGGGACAACTTCAAATTGTCCATAACCTGCCCCCAGATGTGATGCAATCTCTCCACCACCGCATCCACTCCAGGACAATCCGAGGATTCCACCTGACCGGAGGAAAATCGAGGGTGAAACCCCGAATTACAGAAAAACGGGGACACCAAGGTGGAAGAGCTGGCCCGATTATTGAGGGCGAACTCTGCCAATGGCAAAAAAGCAACCCAATCATCCTGGTCAGCAGAGACAAAACACCTCAGATATGTCTCCAGGGTCTGATTAGTCCGCTCGGTCTGGCCATTAGTCTGAGGGTGAAAAGCAGATGAAAAAGACAAATCTATGCCCATCCTAGCACAGAATGCCCGCCAAAATCTAGACACAAATTGGGTACCTCTGTCAGAAACAATATTCTCAGGAATACCGTGCAATCGGACAACATTCTGAAAAAACAGAGGAACCAACTCAGAAGAAGAAGGCAACTTGGGCAGAGGAACCAAATGGACCATTTTAGAGAAACGGTCACAGACCACCCAGATGACAGACATCTTCTGGGAAACAGGCAGATCTGAAATAAAATCCATCGAGATGTGTGTCCAAGGCCTCTTAGGAATAGGCAAGGGCAACAGCAGTCCGCTAGCCCGAGAACTACAAGACTTGGCCCGAGCACAAACGTCACATGACTGCACAAAGACTCGCACATCTCGTGACAGGGAAGGCCACCAGAAGGATCTTGCCACCAAATCCCTGGTACCAAAAATTCCGGGATGACCTGCCAATGCAGAAGAATGTACCTCAGAGATGACTCTGCTGGTCCAATCATCCGGAACAAACAGTCTATCAGGCGGACAACGATCCGGTCTATCCGCCTGAAACTCTTGCAAGGACCGCCGCAGATCAGGAGAAACGGCCGACAAAATTACTCCCTCCCTAAGGATACCTGTGGGTTCAGAATTACCAGGAGAGTCCGGGTCAAAACTCCTAGAAAGGGCATCTGCCTTAACATTCTTAGAACCCGGTAGGTATGACACCACAAAATTAAAGCGAGAAAAAAATAAAGACCAGCGCGCCTGTCTAGGATTCAGACGTCTGGCAGTCTCAAGATAAATCAAATTTTTGTGGTCAGTCAATACCACCACCTGATGCCTAGCCCCCTCGAGCCAATGGCGCCACTCCTCAAACGCCCACTTCATGGCCAAAAGCTCCCGATTCCCAACATCATAATTCCGCTCTGCGGGCGAAAATTTGCGAGAAAAGAAGGCACAAGGCCTAATGACGGAGCAGTCGGAACCTTTCTGCGACAACACTGCCCCAGCTCCGATCTCCGAAGCGTCAACCTCAACCTGAAAAGGCAGATTCACATCAGGCTGACGCAACACAGGGGCAGAGGCAAAACGGCGCTTAAGCTCCTGAAAGGCCTCTACAGCATGAGGGGACCAATTAGCAACATCAGCGCCTTGTCTGGTCAAATCAGTCAGTGGTTTAACGACATCCGAAAAACCAGCAATAAATCGGCGGTAAAAGTTGGCAAAGCCCAAAAATCTCTGAAGACCCTTAAGAGAGGAGGGCTGAGTCCAGTCACAAATAGCTTGCACCTTGACGGGATCCATCTCAATGGAAGAGGGAGAAAAAATATACCCCAAAAAGGAAATTTTCTGGACCCCAAAAACGCACTTAGACCCCTTCACACACAAAGAATTAGACCGCAGAACCTGAAAAACTCTCCTGACCTGCTGGACATGAGAGTCCCAGTCATCAGAAAAAATCAGAATATCATCCAGATATATTATCATAAATTTATCCAGAAAATCGCGGAAAATATCATGCATAAAAGACTGGAAAACTGAAGGGGCATTAGAAAGACCAAAAGGCATGACCAAATACTCAAAGTGGCCCTCGGGCGTATTAAATGCGGTCTTCCACTCATCCCCCTGCCTGATCCGCACCAAATTATACGCCCCACGAAGATCAATTTTAGAGAACCACTTAGCACCCTCTATACGAGCAAACAAATCAGTAAGCAATGGCAATGGGTATTGATACTTAACAGTGATCTTATTCAGAAGCCGATAATCAATACATGGTCTCAAAGAGCCGTCTTTTTTTGAGACAAAGAAAAACCCAGCTCCCAAGGGAGAAGAAGATGGACGAATATGTCCCTTTTCCAAAGACTCCTTTATATATTCCCGCATAGCAGCATGTTCCGGCACAGACAGATTAAACAAACGACCCTTTGGATATTTACAACCCGGTATCAAATCTATGGCACAATCGCACTCACGGTGCGGAGGTAACGACCCAAGCTTGGGTTCGTCAAAGACGTCTTGATAATCAGAGAGGAACTCAGGGACTTCAGAGGGAATGGACGACGAAATAGAAACCAAAGGTAAGTCCCCATGAATACCCTTACATCCCCAGCTCAACACAGACATTGCTCTCCAGTCCAAGACTGGGTTGTGAGACTGCAACCATGGCAATCCCAGTACCAAATCGTCATGTAAATTATACAGCACCAGGAAACGAATAATCTCCTGGTGATCCGGATTGATACGCATGGTTACTTGTGTCCAGTATTGTGGTTTATTATTAGCCAATGGGGTGGAGTCAATCCCCTTCAGAGGAATAAGAGTCTCCAAAGGCTCTAAATCAAAACCACAACGATTGGCAAAGGACCAATCCATAAGACTCAGAGCGGCGCCAGAGTCAACATAGGCATCCGTGGCAATGGATGACAAAGAGCAAATCAGGGTTACAGACAAAATAAACTTAGACTGAATGGTGCCAATGGAAACAGACTTATCAAGCTTCTTTGTACGCCTAGAGCATGCTGATATAACATGAGTAGAATCCCCACAATAGAAACACAATCCATTCTTCCGTCTAAAATTCTGTCGCTCGCTCCTGGACAGAATTCTATCACACTGCATACTTTCTGGCGTCTTTTCCATAGACACCGCCAGATGGTGCACCGGTTTGCGCTCCCGCAGACGCCTATCAATCTGAATAGCCATTGTCATGGACTCATTCAGACCTGCAGGCACAGGGAACCCCACCATAACATCCTTAACGGCATCAGAGAGACCTTCTCTGAAAGTTGCCGCCAAGGCGCACTCATTCCACTGAGTAAGCACAGACCATTTACGGAATTTTTGGCAGAAAACTTCAGCTTCGTCTTGCCCCTGAGATAGTGCCATCAAAGTTTTTTCTGCCTGAAGTTCCAAATGAGGTTCCTCATAAAGCAAGCCCAAGGCCAGAAAAAACGCATCCACATCGCGTAACGCAGGATCCCCTGCTGGCAATGAGAAGGCCCAATCTTGAGGGTCACCCCTGAGCAAGGAAATCACAATCCTAACCTGCAGAGCAGGGTCTCCAGCTGAACGAGACTTCAGGGACAAATAAAGCTTACAATTATTTCGGAAATTCTGGAAGCTAGCTCTATTCCCTGTGAAGAACTCCGGCAAAGGAATTCTCGGCTCAGATACCGGAGCATGTACCACAAAATCTTGTAAATTTTGTACTTTCGTGATGAGATTATTCAAACCCGCAGTTACACTCTGGAGATCCATTATTGTCAGGTGCACACAGAGCCATACAGAGATTAGGAGGAGAGAGAGAAAAAAGACTGCAGCAAGGCAGACTGGAGGGAAAAAAAAAAAAAAAAAAAAATTCCAGCAGACTTCTTATAACTCTCCTTTCTCAACCTGGGTCTTTAACACTTTATTGGGCCGGTCAAACTGTCATGATCTCTGCAGGCAGAGATCATAGCAAGCCTATAGAGGGACAAGCTCTCGGAAGATGGAACTATACTGACCATGAACTAAGCCTGCCGCGCAACTAGAAATAGCCAGGTAGCATTTCCTATTTATCGCTAGATGCCCAGCTCTGGCCTAAGACCTAAATAGCTAGCAGAGGGAAATATAAGACCTGGCTCACCTCTAGAGAAATATTCCAAAGAAGACAGTAGCCCCCCACATATAATGACGGTGAGTTCAGATGAAACAACAAACGCAGCAGGAAAATAGTCTTAGCAAATTTGAGGTCCGCTTACTAGATAGCAGAAGACAGATAGTATACTTTCATGGTCAGCAGAAAAACACTAACAAAACACCATCCAGAGATTACCTTAAACTCTGGCATTAACTCATAACGCCAGAGTAGCAATCCCTGATCAACGAGAGCTTTCCAGACACAGTAACAAAACTTCAGCTGTGAACTGGAACAAATAGGCAAAACAAAACATGGACAAAAGTCCAACTTATCTAGTAGTTGTCTAGAAGCAGGAACAAGCACTGAGAGGCATCAGATAACATTGTTGACCGGCAAGAAACCACCAGAGAAATGAGCTTAAATAGCGACACCCACTACTGATGGAACCAGGTGAAACAGGAAAGAGGATGACAAGTCCAATTCCACAAGCGGCCACCGGGGGAGCCCAGAATCCAAATTCACAACAGAGCTCGCTCTTGTCATCTGTGCAGGATGCCAGCTTTTATATAGACGCTCCCTTCAATTTCTTATATTTTTTTTCATGTGAATTATCAGCGTACTGCAGCAGTATAAATAGCTGTCATTGCTTTCATCCTTCTTTTTCTCCTTCTTCTCCTTTCTCTCCTTTATATTCTTTTTCTATTCCTTTCTTTGCACTTTATTATTGTTTCCTCTTCCCCCTCGTTTTCCTCTTCCCCTTTTCTTTTTGTCCCTCTTTTTCCCTTTTTTTCTCTCCTTGTCCTTCTACTGCTCCTTCTCCCAAATCACATTTTTGTACTTAAAGGGAATAACTCAGTAGGTATTTGCCACCTAATCCAAGAGCAGCATAGCGTAGAGACATAGATCCTGATTCCAGTGATGCATCACTTACTGGGCTGCTTAGTGCAGTTTTGAAATAATCACTGTTTTATCAGCAGGAGATTATCACTGGAGAACAAGTAAACCTGCTCTAAGGTAGTCAAGCATATTCATGAGCTCTGTATAACCCCACCCCCACCACTTATTAGTAGCTTTCTGCCTATGCACTGTGCATACAGAAAGCTGCTGAAGATTATAGGAGACACACGTGCACTCACAGGCTTTGAATAGGCTAGTGGTTTGACAGGCTCTGTGTGCAGTCCTGTCTCAGTTTCACATGTGCTAGATAATATAAAAACCAATAACTACCAGGCTGAAGACCTGCTGTACTGGACCTAAAAGGTGTATATAAAATACTGGACAGTTCCTGGTTAGAAACTAAATGATGATTGTAACACTTACTCTGCTCCCGATGAGTGTGGTGTACCTCCTAGTTGTCCAGTGCTGGGGCAGTCTCCATAGAGCGAATGATAAGCATTAGAAGTGTCCTCTCGTTGCTATGCCTCCCCTGGTGCCAGCAGAGACACGGGATGGCGGTATGCTCCGGCTGGAAGCGCCCCCATGCAGTAGATAAGTATGGTATTGTGTAATTGCAGGTAGCTCATAAATTTGTCGAGGAAGGCTCGGGGATTCAGGTGTAGATTTTACCCTAGACTAGATTGATTCTACAAATGGCTCTCACATCCTGCCTTGCTTTCTTCAGCAATGCCAACTGGTAGCCTTTTTGCAGGAATTGCTGTGTGAGGTGTTCTGTCTCAGTGTTTTTGTCTTGCACATTGGTGCAATTCCACCAGATTCGTGTGTATTGGCTCCAAGGAATGTTAGTGAGCCATACTGGTAAATGGCATCTGTTGGTGTGGATAAAACAATTGGAGTCAACCTCATTGCAATAGCATTTAGTTCTCAGGTGATTTTTTTCCACACAAATATTAAAGTCCATATTAAAGTCTAAAGTCCAAAGTATTGGCGTATCTTGGGGCAAATGGTGTCCCCATTGCGGTCCCCCATATTTGTAGGTAAAATTGGCAATCATGTATAAAATAATTATGTTTCAGGATGGACTGAATACTTTTTGCATACAGAAAGCTGCCAATCAGTGGTGTGGGTGGGGTTATATAGAGCTCAGCATTCATAGAGCTAGTAGCACTCCTTCTTCACCTCTCTCTTCCTAAAACTCAATGTAGACAAAATCGAACTCATCATCTTTCCTCCATCTCGTGTATCCCCCCTACCTGATCTATCTATTATGGTAAATGGCATCACGCTCTCTCCCGCACCTGAAATCCGCTACCTCGCAGTAACTCTCAACTCTGCCCTGTCCTTCAAACCGCACGTCCAAACTCTTGCCACCTCTTGTCTCCTCCAACTCAAAAATATTGCCAGAATCCGTCCCAACCTCAGCCCACAATCTACTAAAACTCTTGTGCATGCCCTCATCATCTTCCGCCTCGATTGCTGCAACACCCTCCTCTGTGGCCTCCCCGCTAACTCTCTTGCATCGCTCCAGTCTGTCCTCAACTCTGCTGCCCGGCTAATCCACCTTTCTCCTCATTACTCCCCTGTTTCTGTCCTCTGCAAATCCCTCCACTGGCTCCCAATTCCCCAACGAATCCAATTCAAACTAATAATGCTGACCTGCAAAGCCATCTATAACCTGTCCCCTCCCTATATCTCTGAACTAATCTTCCAATATCTTCCCTCACGCAATTTTCGATCCTCCCAAGACCTCCTACTCTCCTCCACACTTATTCATTCCTCACACCACCTCCTCCAAGATTTCTCCCGAATATCCCCCATCCTCTGGAATTCCATGCCTCAACACATCTGATTATCCACCACCCTCGGATCCTTCAGACGGAACCTGAAAACCCATCTCTTCAGAAAAGCTTACAGCCTGCAATAACCATTCTACCCCCTCACCACCACCCGAGCTGCTGCCTCACCACCACCCGAGCTGCCGCTTCACCGCCACCAGAGCTGCCGCCTCACCGCCACCAGAGCTGATGCCTCACCACCACCAGAGCTGCCGCTTCACCACCACCAGAGCTGCTGCCTCATTACCACCAAAGCTGCCGCCTCACCACCACCAGAGCTGCCGCCTCACCGCCACCAGAGCTGCCGCCTCACCGCCACCAGAGCTGCCGCCTCACCACCACCAGAGCTGATGCCTCACCACCATCAGAGCTGCCGCTTCACCACCACCAGAGCTGCTGCCTCATTACCACCAGAGCTGCCGCCTCACCACCACCAGAGCTGCTGCACCCCATGACCTTATGCCTCTTCCCCATTATCCCGTAGAATGCAAGTCCGCAAGGACAGGGTCCTCTCCCCTCTGTACCAGTCTGTCACTGTAAAATTTGTTTACTGTAAACAATATCTATAACTCTCTATGTAACCCCTTTCTCATGTACCATGGAATTAATGGTGCTATATAAATAAATAATAATAATAATAATAGAACTGCAGCAGATAAAGCATTTAAAGCACGTTTTTTGTCAAAACTGCAGCAAGCAGCCCAATAAGTGATGCATTGCTAGAATTAGGCTTTCTGCCCCTACATCATGCTGCTCTCAAATGGGGTAGCAAATATCTGGTGACAGATTTCCTTTAACATACTTATTCTTCAGCTGCTTCTCCTTCATTTTTTGCTTTGCTCTGTCTTCCTATCATCTTTTTTTTTTTTCTGCCATGCATGATTAAATTCTATCTCTTTCTACTTGTTGTTTTCTTACTCCTCTTCTTCATCTTCTTTTCATTATTATTCTTTTTTTTATTCTCCTTCTTAGTTTTCATAACAAACAGACCAGAGCTTTGTTCACTTTGTTATTACTGATGCACATTGTATGACTGCCAGTACAGTAGCTGCTCTTTCTTTTCTTTTTCTCCATCTTCTTCTCCTTCCTTTCCTTCTTCCTCCATCTTTTCATCTTTCCATGATATATGTGTACATTGTCATTATGAACCACTGATTGCTCTTCGAAACCCTTGCATATCATGTACTGTATGAAGATCATTGTAGCCGTGTGGTGCTCGTTTTTATTTTTTCTAGTTAACGAACTCAAAGGAACCCCGTTAAACAATACTCATTTTAGGTAAGAACTTTGTTTGTAGCATGGGTGGACATATCATTGGTGCAACCTATGCAGTCGCACAGGGGGCTCAAGAGGTAAGGGGGCCACATCCAGCTCCCAAACCAGGAGAATTGTGCATTATGAGGAGATATTGGACTGCAAAGGGCCCATATACCGTTCTTGCCCAGGAACCGTCTTCTGTCTGTGTCTGCCCCTGGCTTGTAGACTGTATATTCACATTGAGTGAAGTGTACAGTAAATACTATAATAAATTCTAAGAGGTGCAGATTTAATCAGATTTAATCAACATGCCACTTTGCCTCGAGTTACGAAGAAACTGACACCCGGAAGAAGCTGCTACCCTTTGACTTCTTCCGAATGTTAGTTACGTCCGAAGGAAGTGAGAGTGAAGCGGCCACTGGTTGACTAGATTATTGGCATGAGATATATAAGGAGGAATATAGCAATTGATAAGGGGGTTTTCGAGCAATGGACACACCCTTTAAGTAAAAAATAAAAAAATATATATTTTAACTCAATCAATCAATCCAAACACCAAATGGGATAAATATAACTTAAATTATGCAACCACCCTTTGCTACAGCACCAGAATTTCGTTACTTAAAATGTATTCTTGACCAAAAGGACCGAATCCAAAAGATACTTTGCAGATTTGTCCCATTCGCTTAAGCAATTTTTAATATTACATTCTAGAATCTATAAATCATAGAACGACCCAATCACACTTGGCTTTCTAGACCAAAACAATTCATCTTCATTTGGCATTGTTCTTTTCTACGGAACATTCATAATGAGCAGCATATTCAAGTCTATTAAAATATTAGTTGCAAATTACTTCTTGGATGTGGAGATGTCATGGGAATTCCATTGGCTTTAATGGTTTCAGGCTAATAATTACTCCTAGCTATCTCTACATACTTGCATGATCGTTATGGTCGTACAAGGTGCATAAAAAAATAACACAAGGGACCAAAGTTTAATATTATCCACAGGAATAACATAGCATTGGCAAGATTTGTATCTCACGGACAGAGCAGACCGTGAGTCATCCTATATCAGATTCCATGGTCGTTTGCAAACATGTATCATTTTAGGCCTCTCTGCCAATAGGAAAATTAGAAAAATAGCAACTATGTTTTGTTTTTATTTTCTTCTTGGCATATAATTGATAATTTACCACTGATTTCATTTAGCACTCATGCACATTTGCACAGAAGTTGCGTAAAGCTGTAATATAGTATTAAAAAACTGTATAGAGTGTTTCTGTACCTCCCTTATGCCTATTAGTTCCTATAGAGGAAAAAAATTGCAATGTACTCCACTAGAAGCCTTTTATGTTGCTTAGATCATTGCTTCTAATGGAGAGATTCTGAAAATAGAGTGAAAAACAGAGCATCTAAATTATCCTTTAACTTATAAAAATATTAATATTTACCTTGCAGACATCGAGCAGCAGAAAAATAATTCAATGTCCGACTGCAAAATAAATCCTTACAAACAAATCTAAACAAACTATTAAAAAAATTGTCTCCATGTTAAGGCCCTTTATGAAATTTGAATTAACCAACTTTGCAGAATTTTCCCCAATAATTTGATTTGCGACTAATAAATTTGAAGAGATCTCAATACTGGAAAGCCTACAAGTTCTTGGAAAATATACGTGAGGGAGAGAGCGAATAAAGACCTCGAAGACCATAATTGCTTATACTCTACAGAAGAAAGAGAGAGGACCCCACTGACCATAAGAGCTTACACTCTACAGGAGAGAGAGAGGACCCCAATGACCATAAGAGCTTGCACTCTACAGGAGAGAGAGAGGACCCCACTGACCATAAGAGCTTACACTCTACAGGAGAGAGAGAGGACCCCACTGACCATAAGAGCTTACACTCTACAGGTGTTATGAACTATACTTCTTGGCTCCCTCTTGTGGTCACTAGTGGTATGGCACTGGGATTGTCTTTCTCCAGCTTGGTACCCACCTGGTTCGTTAGGCCAGGGGTGTTGCTATTTAAACTTCCTGGATTCTTAATCTGGTGCCTGGCATCATTGTAATCAGTCCTTGTCTGGTTGCTCCTGTCTACTTGTCCTGATTTTTGCAACATAAGCTAAGTCCTGCTTCCTTGTTTTTTGTTTATTTGTATAGTTCTGTTTTTTGTCCAGCTTGTTCATAATGTGATTCCTGACTTTGCTGGAAGCTCTATGGGGCTGATATTCTCCCCCCACACCATCTAGTCGGTGCGGGGGTTCTTGGATATTCAGCGTGGATATTTTTGCAGGGTTTTTTGCTGACCACATAAGTCCGCTTTCTATATTTCTGCTATTATTTAGTGGGCCTCTCTTTGCTGAATCTAGTTCATACTTAGGTTTGTCCTTTCCTCTTACCTCACCGTTATTATTTCTTGGGGGCCTGTATCTACTTTGGGGTGCCTTTCTCTAGAGGCAAGTGAGGTCTGTATTTTATCTGAAAGGGTTAGTTAGATCTCCGGCTGGCGCGAGACGTCTAGAACCAACGTAGGTACGTTCCCCGGCTGCTATTAGTTGTGGGCTAGGATCAGGTATGTGGTCAGCTCAGTTACCACTTCCCTATGAGCTAGTTTTTATGTTTGCAGACTTTGCTGAAGACCCTGAGATCCTCTGCCATTAGGATCACAACAACAGGAGAGAGAGAGGACCCCACTGACCATAAGAGCTTGCACTCTACAGGAGAGAGAGAGGACCCCACTGACCATAAGAGCTTACACTCTACAGGAGAGAGAGAGGACCCCACTGACCATAAGAGCTTACACTCTACAGGAGAAAGAGAGAGGACTCCACTGACCATAAGAGCTTACACTCAACAGGAGAGAGAGGACCCCACTGACTATAAGAGTTTACACTCAACAGGAGAGAGAGAGGACCCCACTGACCATAAGAGCTCACGCTCTGCAGGAGAAAGAGAGAGAGAGAGAGGACCCCACTGACCACAAGAGCTTACACTCTACAGGAGAGAGAGGACCCCACTGACCATAAGAGCTTACACTCTACAGGAGAGAGAGGACCCCACTGACCACAAGAGCTTACACTCTACAGGAGAGAGAGGACCCCATTAACCATAAGAGCTTACACTCTACAGGAGAGAGAGAGGACCCCACTGACCATAAAAGCTTACACTCTACAGGAGAGAGAGAGAGGACCTCACTGACCATAAGAGCTTACACTCTACAGGAAAGAGAGGACCTCACTGACTATAAGAGCTTACACTTTACAAGAGAAAGAAAGAGGACCCCACTGATCATGAGAGCTTACACTCTACAGGAGAGAGAGGACCCCACTGACCATAAGAGCTTACACTCTACAGGAGAGAGAGGACCCCACTGATCATAAGAGCTTACACTCTACAGGAGAGAGAGAGAGAGGCCCCACTGATCATGAGAGCTTACACTCTACAGGAGAGAGAGAGAGGACCCCACTGACCATAAGAGCTTACACTCTACTGGAAAGATTTACCCAATGACGTTGAAAATGGAAAATAAATCTCCATACCAACTGTGCTCCACTGGGAACCACTGATCTGTTATGGCACAGATATTGACCATTACTGTGCAAGGTCTGATAATCCGATAGATGTCATGGCCATAGAACATTATGGATAAGCTGACACGGCCATGCAAAGATACACTAACCCGCTTTCTGATGCTTTAACAGTGTGGGAAATAGTATCTGGTAATTTTCTTGTGACTAGTGAATTGAATCTCAGAATGTCCTAATTTGCGTGAAGCAGTAAATTTCAGGAAATTCGACTCAAACTTGATCCTCTGTGTATCGATTTATTCATCTTTTTTACACACACGTTAAATTTAGGTCAGCTGAGCCCAATGATTTTGACTGGATGAGCAGTTTGAATTTCAGTGGTCTATCTTCTTATTATCTCGCTACCTAAGTCCCAAAAGATGTATCTGGCAGAAGCGTATATCCTCGGTCAATTAAAAAATTGAAAACACATGTTTGGCTCAGCCCTATTGGAGGGGGGGGATTGGCATGAGAGATCTTTCAGCTGATCGAGCATTTTACTGACTGCAACTTGTTTACCTTTTAAGATGGAATGCTATAATTAAATACAGCACTTACTCTAATAGATTGGCTCTCGCTCCGGTTGTTCAGATCCAATACAGCACGGTCAAGTCAAGCGATCATGGAGATCAATTACTATTGCAAACTACATGACCGAAACTTGTTCCTTGAGTTTATTTTGGAGACTGAAGAACTGGGGAGGTGTTTTTGTTTAATGTAGGTCCCTTCTGTGTGAAACTGCCTTGTTTTGTCAGATGGGATTGCGCAGTTTGATCAAAACATGCTCTAAGAACCTCACATTTTCAGTATAGTAAATATTAGCTGTAACATAATTTCTCTCCTGTTTTTAATGTTTGTTTATATTTTGGCACTTACAGAGTGTTGCTTCATCCTTTATGTTTGCTGCTTTCACATTGCAATCACAGCAGATTTACACCAGCATATTTGTTTCACTTTGTATGAGAACCATGACAATGGATGATGTGATTTTTGAAAAGTAAAGTTATTTTAATATTATTAGTTCTTAGATGCATTTTAAAAGGCCTAAAAATACCCTTGTATGGGTGTATAAACATCATGTGATCTTGACTCCATTCATGTCATGGGTAGAGTTGAGCGAATATGTTCGGAATCGGTCAACAAGTCTGAATTTGCCATTTTCGTGCTATATTGGTACCATATTCGAGCCAAATTTTTGTTTGATGATCAGTTCCGAATGCATTAGTTCATTTCTACTCCCATTGACTCCACTGATGTTCGGCTGTGTTTGGAGAATATTGCAAAAACAATATTCGTCGACGATTGTGATCGGAACCGAATTTTGAAAAACTCGCTCAACTCTAGTTATGGGCTCCTATGATATATATAAATGCCAACTGGTACCTGCTTCAAGCACGGGAAAACTCTGTATCTCAAAGGTTGACAAATAGTCAAATAGACAAATAGTCTAGCTATGAAATATTGACGGCTTTGTTTACCCTAGGCCGAGCACACTATGGAACCCTTGGTGAAATCGCAATGAACCATGATTGGGAAATCCTGCTCATCTGCCTGCAAGCCTTGCCATTGTAGGACATTCTGTAAATATCTAAGTAGTAGATTTTGGGCTCATTCCCACTTGCGAAGAAATCGGAAGAGTGCAATCCGATAAAAAATCGGATTGAATTCGGTCCAATGTTATTCTATGATTGTGAGTTCATCTGAGGTTTTTTTCCAGCTCGGATCGGATCACGATCAGACTGGAAAAAGTCGCAGCATGCTGCGATTGTAATCTGTAATCGGATCGCATCCCACAATAGAAGTCAATGGGTGCGAGAAAAAAATCTCACAGCACTCGGACCATGCTGTCTGATTTTTACACACCAATTGCATTTGAAAAGCCGGCAATTCATGTGCCGCATACAGTAAAATCACAGAGTAACAAGTTAGAACAGAATAGATAGAATAGATATACACTGCTCAAAAAAATAAAGGGAACACTAAAATCCCACATCCTAGATATCACTGAATTAAATATTCCAGTTGTAAATTTTTATTGATTACACAGTGGAATGTGTCGAGAACAATAAAACCTAAAAAATGATCAACGTAAATCACAACTAATATCCCACGGAGTCGGAATGGTGCTCAAAGTGGAAAATGAAGTTACAGGCTGATCCAACTTCAGTGGAAATGCCTCAAGACAAGGAAATGATGCTCAGTATTGTGTGTGGCCTCCATGTGCCTGTACGATCTCCCTACAATGCCTGGACATGCTCCTGATGAGGCATTGGATGGTCTCCTGAGGGATCACCTCCCAGACCTGGACTAAAGCATCCGCCAACTCCTGGATAGTCTGTTCTGCAATGTGACATTGGTGGATGGTGCAAGACATGATGTCCCAGATGTGCAATTGGATTCAGGTCTGGGGAACGGGCGGGCCAGTCCATAGCTTCAATGCCTTCATCTTGCAGGAACTGCTGACACTCCAGCAACATGAGGTCTGGCATTGTCACGCAATAGGAGGAACCCAGGGCCAACCGCACCAGCATATGGTCACACAAGGGGTCTGAGGATCTCATCTCGGTACCTAATGGCAGTCAGGCTACCTCTTTTGAGAATATGGAGGGCTGTGCAGCCCTCAAAAGAAATGTCACCCCACACCATTACTGACCCACTGCCTAAATGGTCATGCTGAAGGATATTGCAGGCAGCAGACCATGGCGTCTCCAGACTCTGTCACATCTGTCACATGTGCTCAGTGTGAACCTGCTCTCATCTGTGAAGAGCACAGGGCGCCAGTGGTGAATTTGCCAATCCTGGTGTTCTGTGGCAAATGCCAAGCATCCTGCATGGTGTTGGACTGTGAGCACAATCCCCATCTGTGGACTTTCGGCACTCAGACCATCCTCATGGAGTCGGTTTCTAACCATTTGTGCAGACATATGCACATTTGTGGCCTGCTGGAGGTCATTTTGCAGGGCTCTGGCAGTGCTCCTCCTGTTCCTCCTTGCACAAAGGCTGAGGTAGCGGTCCTGCTGCTGGGTTGTTGCCCTCCTACAGCCCCCTCCACATTTCCTTGTGTACTGGCTTGTCTCCTGGTAGCACCTGCAGCCTCTGGACACTACGCTGACAGACTCAGCAAATCTTCTTACCACAGCTCGCATTGATGTGCCATCCTGGATGAGCTGCACTACCTGAGCCAATTGTGTAGGTTGTAGAGTCCGTCTCATGCTACCATGAGTGTGAAAGCACAACTAACATTCAAAAGTGACCAAAACATCAGCCAGAAAGCATTGGTACTGAGATGTGGTGTGTGGTCCCCACCTGCAGAAACCACTCATTTACTGAGGGTGTCTTGATAATTGCCAATAATTTCCATCTGTTGTCTATTCCATTTGCACAACAGCATGTGAAATGGATTGTCAATCAGTGTTGCTTCCTAAGTGGACAGTTTGATTTTACAGGTTTGATTTACTTAGAGTTATATTCTGTTGTTTAAGTGTTCACTTTATTTTTTTGAGCAGTGTATATACACATAGAATACATAGAATACATATATATATATAGATGTCAGTGACACACACACATATATATGTATATATATATTACATAGACATATACAAGAAAAGCCGTCAATTCATGTGCCATGTACTGTAAAATCACTGCAGGAGCCAACAGGATAGAAGAGATGGATTACATGCAGTAAATACAAATAGAATAGGTAGATATATATATATCTGTAACAAATACAATTAGTGCAGTGTGTGTGTGCAGCTAAATGTACTTGTATTCAATTAATAAAAGATTATTTTTTGGGAAAAAATGGTGTGGGCTCCTGCACATTTTTCGTAACCAGCAGAGTTAAAGCAGACAGGTGGGGGATGATGTTTATAACTTTGGAAGGTGGTAATACCCATGAAGCTTCCCAGGCTTTTAATATCAGCTCACAGCTGTAGAGTTAGCCTTTAATGGCTATTAAAATCGAGACCCCCAGAAAAAAATGACGTGGGTCCCCCTATAAATAATAACCAGCAAAGGCTAAGACAGCTGTGGGCTGATATTAATAGCCTAGGAAGGGGCCATGGATACCGCCCCCCCAAGCTAAAAACGTCAGCTCTCAGCCACCTTAGAAAAGGCGCATCTCTAAGATGAGCCAATTCTGGCACTTAGCATTGCTCTTCCCACTTCCTCTATAGCGATAGCAAGTGGGGTGATAGTTGGGGAGGTTGATGTCACCTTTGTATTGTCATGTCACATTAAGCCCCCAACTTAGCAATGGAGAGGCGTCAATAAGATGCCCCCATTAGTAACCCCATAGTCACATTGTAAGAAAACACAGACACCCAGAAAAAGTCCTTTAAATAAAAGAAAGAAACAGACTCCTTAAATATTCCTAATAAGACCATACTTAGGACATCGCCCATTCCCCTGATGTCCTCGTCATCTCGTAAAAGAGGTAAAATACAAACAACAATATTCCTCACCTTTAATAATAATAATAATAATAATAATAATTTTATTTCTATAGTGCCAGCATATTCCGCAGCACTTTACATTTTAGAGGGGACTTGTACAGACAATAGACATTACAGCATAACAATAAACACAGATCAAAACAGATACCAAGAGGAATGAGAGCCCTGCTCGCAAGATTACAATTTATGAGGAAAAAGGGTAGACACGGTGGGTTGTAACAATTGCTTATGCTGTTCTGACCAGCTATAGTGTAAGAATTGTGTGTTCATGTAATGTTACATGAACCAATTAATGGCCCAAATATGTATCAATACAGACACAGAGGGCTATTAAATGCATAAAGCATGTGAGTACATGATACGAGGAACCTGGCTATGGTATAAATTGTGAATGGGCAACACAGGGATAGTTAGGTTAATGCGTTGAGGCAGTAGGCCAGTCTGAACAAATGCGTTTTTAGGGCACGCTTAAAACTGTTGGGATTGGGGAATAATTGTATTAACCTGGGTAGTACATTCCATAGCATTGGTGCAGCATGTGAAAAGTTTTGGAGACAGGAGTGGGAGGTTCTGATTATTGAGGATGTAATGTTAACCTCAGGTCACTAGCAGAATGGAGGGCACGGGTAGGGTGATAGGCTGAGATGAAGGAGGAGATGTAGGGTGGTGCTGACTGCTGAGCCAGGGAGTGCTTTGTGGGTGAGGGTAATAAGTTTGTACCTTTCCACAGAGATGCTTTTAATCCATTTGTCCCATGTCGGGTCCAGCTCTGCTACATCTAGATGGCAGGCTGCATGGTTGCATGATGTGACCATGCAGCCTGTCATCCAGTAGATACTGAGCACTGTGTGCTCAGTGTCTGTCTGATAACTGATATTCCCTGAGTGCACCGTGAGCAGGAGAACTTTTTCTCGCTTGCGGTACTCTCAGACAGGGAATTTTTCATTTACTCTGTCTGTCCTTTAACCTTTCAGGTGCAGCTTTAAATTCCTTCTCTTACTGGAGTTTCCTGTTGATGATAGACTTTGTTGGATTCATTCACTGTGCTGTAGTTTGTGTTGGTTGCAGTAGTTTTGTATGTGATTCTTTTTCACCTACTGAACTGCTACACTAGCAATCCTTGGAGCTACTAAGGATATTCAGGGTAAGCCGCCGTTGAGCGGGGGTGCTATTGCATTACCTTAGGGTGCCAACCTTTGTAGTCAGGCAGGGACAGATCAGAGTCAGGGAAGGGCTTTTCCTACTCTGAACAGGGACCTATCAGGCTCAGGTATTTGTCTTCCTGGTTTGTATGTTAGACTTGTGAATGTGCTTTGGCAGTCATAACAATAGGGTACTTAATAAACACCATTTTTGATTAAAAAAAAGGGTAAAAGCCATCCCACTAGGGTCAAGGTATGAGCAAATCAGGATTATCCTAACTAGTGTCGAGCGAACATGCTCGGATATTGTGTTATCCAAGCAAGTTCCAGTGTTATCCAAGCATAACGGGACTGCTCGAGTAATATGTTTGAGATACCCAGTAATGGGAAGCTATATAAATGTAATGTCCATCTTAAAGAAAAGGAGACCATGCCCTTACCTGAACTGAGTGCACAAACTGAAGACAAAAGTGAAAAAATTGAGTAAAGTTCGGCATGCATGCAAAATAAAGGAACATGTTCACACTGACCATTAAACAGACAAAACCCAAAACAGAAGCAAAATGACACTGGTGGGATGGCTTTCACACTATGTTATTTATATCCACTATTGTTTTCACATATTTAATAATAGCAGGGTATATGTAGTTTTTGTTTCTATCTTAGGTTTTATTTTAAATGGCCATGTTGCACATGCTCCTACATTTTGCATGCATACCAACTTTTATTCCAATTCATTTTTTTGAGTTATGTCTCACATTGGTAATGCCCCCTTTCATTTACAATCATTTCTGGAGGCAGATTCTCAGAGAGATCTATCTCCGGCCCATAGATCTTAACTGATCATTTACATATAAGAAATTTTTAGATTTCTCTAGAGTAAGTCATCAGATCATATAATCAAGGTATCATTTTGTTCAGCTTCCTATGACCTATGTGCCCATATAGATGGCTTAGGAAGGTTGTTCCTAATGAGAAATTTCCTTTAAAGGCAAACCTTTTGTTTAGCACATAGTTACATAGTTACATAGATTGTAAAAAGACCTAGGTCCATCAAGTTCAACCTTTCACATGTTTCATTTATTTAAATCCCTGCTCATTCTGGGCTTAGCAGTCCAGTGGGGGAACCCTAGTGATTGAAATTCTTCACTCCATAACTGTACAATAGCTGTCAATCACTGCATAGGAATGGATTCTAAGAGAGTCTGTCAATGAAACTATATATCAATCTGCTCAGCTTCTCCTTATCTATAACCCGGTACCTACAGAATAGACGCAATGTTCAACTTGACATTAGGTAGTAACAAAATTCTGGATAAGTAGATTTTTTTCAGAAAACGTCAAAATATTCCTTCCATAAACAGAAAACATCAACAAAAGAGTCTATGGGAAGGAAGACAAAGATGAAAACCCTCTTAACCTTGGTCACATGCAATAACATTTACCACAACAGCTTATGTTTGGGGACTACTGTTTAAGTTTGATTTACTTTGCTCTATTGGTCTGTTTACTGAATCCTTTTACTCTCCATCCAGAAATGCACTCAGTCATGTTTCTTTCTGCGCTTTGGGCTATTATTGGAGTAATAATTTATTAAGGGGTAAAAATATTTACTTGCAATTAAATCTGTCAAAGCCTCTCTTGGCTAAGATTTGCCGATGGTCAAAGAACCAAAAAAAATTAGGAGATTCTTGGCTGAACTGTTGGCCTTGCTGTTAGCTTAAACAAGAGTCTTAACTGTAATTTAAAGCTTCAAGACGGGATTACTATCTTAGAAAGGTGCTCGGGAAAGAAGCCGAAATTAATTTTTTTTGCCCTAACCATATGGATGGTTGAGAAACTGCTCTGTGAGAAAATATTAAGCCGGCACTGATCTATGGATATTATTCTGTAGGGACTGACTCATGTTCCTCAAGTACTCTTTAAAGAATATTATCTCCGAAGTGTTGTGTGAAGCTTTGCAGCTTATTCTCTTCAAATCATCTAATGGGATATTAAATCCGCCCAGTGCATTTACGATTTAAGCAAACAAATGGAATCGACCATAAAAAAAAGGAAAAAAAAAATCTCTTTGACCTTCTGAAATTTTAAGAGCTTTGTTTAAGAGTGTGCACAGGAGAGAACAAGTAGCCGTCTAACATTGTCATCATTGACAGGTTGTGATTTATCTTGACTTTCTCTGTCCATTTGGCTAAACGTTTAAAGTAAACAACTCCAGTTCCCCTCGGCTGCCACTTCCCACTTGTTGGGAGCGTTGCCAAGAAAAGCAGCCAGACAGTTCATTTACCTCTTCCAAACTCTCTCGCGTTTATAGATTGCTTGACTGGGAGAAGGGTCGACATGACTATTGAAAATTTCAAACACTTCCAACACTGGCGAGAGCAAAAATGTTCTTATGACTTGGAGTAAATGTATCTGTTTTGAGTGAATTTTGAGAAAGGTAAATTATTAAATTTATATTGTATTTTTGTGGAAAATGTTTGGATCAAATGTTATTAAAGCACCCTTCCAGGATTTTTCTTACAGTGGTCCAACTAATCTAATTTCCCGGACCCTAGTCTTATGCTTACCACATACAATCTTCAGCTGTTCTCAGTGCCGGTCCAGTCCTGTGCCGCCATCTTGTGACCACAACTTCTGACTGACCAGAAGTCAGAGGTAACAGTCACAAGCGGTCAATGAGAGCTTTGTTTTGGACTTATTCTGGCTATCATAGACAGACAAGCCTTCAACCTGCAGTAATCACTGATCCACCAAACCGCTGCACGACCAGCTCTGCCCTTACCTATTGTATCCTCACCCATCCCTTCTAGATTGTGAGCCCTAGTGGGCAGGGTCCTCTCTCCTCCTGTACCAGTCATGACTTGTATTGTTTAAGATTACTGTACTTGTTTTTTATTATGCATACCCCTCCTCACAAGTAAAGCACCATGGAATAAAAGGAGCTATAATAATAATATATAATAATAATACATTGAGAAGTGACTTCCGGATCGCCCAGCAAACATTGGAGAGATCCAGCAGTTTACAACCTGCAGAAAAGCAACCAGAGCAGAATCATTAAAAGATGAAAATGACAGCTGAAAAATGTACGACTAGGGGCAGGAAAAAATTCTGGAGGTGTGTTTAAGTGGTTGGGTTTTTGTTAGAAAGGAATCTCATGACTGAGTGGTTCATCAAAAAGTGACCTACTGGTGCAACCCCACCTGTAATATAGTGAGCTAGGTGGAAGAAAATGTTACATTTAGCATACTGCACATGAATAATAGCTAAGTAAAGCTAGCAATAAGCCCTTAAGAAATATAATTAAAGGAGTTGTCCACTACAATATTCTATTTTACAAATGGGTTCATGATGGTACTGCAATAAAAAAAGAATATAGATACTTATTATTATTATTATTATTATTTATTGTTATAGCGCCATTTATTCCATGGCGCTTTACATGTGAGGAGGGGTATACATAATAAAAACAAGTACAATAATCTTGAACAATACAAGTCATAACTGGTACAGGAGGAATGAGAACCCTGCCCGCGAAGGCTCACAATCTACAAGGGATGGGTGAGGATACAGTAGGTGAGGATAGAGCTGGTCATGCAGCGGTTATCTTCTGGACCCTTGTCATTCGTCATCACTGCTGCCAGCGCCAATAGTGGTCTCCATGCTTCCTCTTCCAGTGGGTGGTATCTTGTGACTGCCTCAACCAATAAGCGACTACTGATCACCGGCAGTGGTGACATTCCATTGGAGCCAGATGACATTCTATCCAATCAGTGGTAGCTAAATGGCTATACCTCTCAAGAGATCGATCCTGTCACCCTGTCCCCCATGGGACATGTCTTATGTAGGAGAGTATCTAATTCTTTTTTTATTTAAGGAATACAACTAGCCCAGTTTGTAAATAATATTGAGTAGCAGAGATGACTAGATTCATATTTGCCAAATTGTGCAGATTTTACCAGGAAATTTGATTTGTAGTGAAATTATTCTCCATGAACGAATGTCTCTTATTTTGCTCTGCAGCGTGCATGTGCCAGGAGTTGTTGTCAGAAGTACTATATACTGAAATAATTACCTGCTCCTAAAAAGGTAAAAGGAGTTGACAACGACAACTTCCTAAATGCAATAGACCCCAAGATAAAAAAACAAGCAATACATTCACCTCCATACAGTGGTGGCTGATAGACTACAGCGTTGATATAGCCTAACACTGTCATGTGGCTGCCAGCACCGATTCAATGGATGACCTTTTTATTTTATTTTAATTGCTGTTAGTTCCACTGTTGGAAACATTATTATTATAGCGCCATTTATTCCATGTAAGGAGGGGTATACATAATAAAAACAACTACAGTAACCTTAACCCCTTAGTGACAGAGCCAATTTGGTACTTAATGACCGAGCCAATTTTTACAATTCTGACCAGTGTCACTTTAAGGCCGGGGACACACTTAACGTATAAAAAAACGGTCTGTTTTTCACGGCCGAGAATCGCACAAATGTTTCAAAAACAGTGATCCATGTGCAGTGCGAGGATGCAATTTCCTCGCATCAAATGATCCGTGTGACATCCGTGTGACATCCGTATGGCATCCGTATGCCGAGATTTTCTCGCAAGCTTGCAAAACCGACATCTAATGGATTTATGTGCTCAAATGTTCGGGAAAACATATATACAGTATATATATATATATATATATATATATATATGTCATTGAGACACATATATATATATTCTGTATTTATATTTCATTCAGCGCGATATCTGTGAAAAGCCGGTAATTCAATTGCCGGCTTTGCATTTCTCCTTCACAAACCCGACAGGATATGAGACATGGTTTTCATACAGTAAACCATCTCATATTCCCATTTTTTTTGCATATTCCACACTACTAATGTTAGTAGTGTGTATGTGCAAAATTTGGCCGCTGTAGCTGCTCAAATAAAGGGTTAAATGGCGGAAAAAATTGGCGTGGGCTCCCGCGCAATTTTCTCCGCCAGAGTGGTAAAGCCAGTGACTGAGGGCAGATATTAATAGCCAGGAGAGGGTCCATGGTTATTGGCCCCCCCGTGGCTAAAAACATCTGCCCCCAGCCACCCCAGAAAAGGCACATCTGGAAGATGCGCCTATTCTGGCACTTGGCCACTCTCTTCCCACTCCCGTGTAGCGGTGGGATATGGGGTAATGAAGGGTTAATGCCACCTTGCTATTGGAAGGTGACATTAAGCCAGATTAATAATGGAGAGGCGTCAATTATGTCACCTATCCATTATTAATCCAATTGTTTGAAAGGGTTAAAAAACACACACACACATGATTAAAAAGTATTTTAAAGAAATAAACACAGCGGTTGTTTTAATATTTTATTGCTCTCTCATTCCATTTTCAGACCCTCGCTTGGCAAAACAATAAACACACAATATACATACCCTCTCTGATGAACTGTCACGTCCCACGAAGTAATCCATCTGAAGGGGTTAACTAATATTACAGGCAGAGCTGCGATAATCCACTCGCTCGTGCCTGTAATCCCCGGGTGCTGAAAGGAAAGCAGTGATCTATACTTACATTCAGTCGCGGTGATGCGCCCCTGCTGGATGTTCTCATGAACTGCAGCCTGGGAACTTTTTCCCACGCTCCAGGTCATATGAGGACATCCACCAGGGGGCGCATCACCGCGACTGAAGGTAACTATAGGTCATTGACCTACATTTCCTTCAGTCGCGGTGATGCGCCCCCTGGTGGATGTCCTCATATGACCTGGAGCCTGGGGAAAAGTTCCCAGGCTGCAGTTCATGAGAACATCCAGCAGGGGCGCATCACCGCGACTGAATGTAAGTATAGATCACTGCTTTCCTTTCAGCACCCGGGGATTACAGGCACGAGCGAGTGGATTATCGCAGCTCTGCCTGTAATATTAGTTAACCCCTTCAGATGGATTACTTCGTGGGACGTGACAGTTCATCAGAGAGGGTATGTATATTGTGTGTTTATTGTTTTGCCAAGCGAGGGTCTGAAAATGGAATGAGAGAGCAATAAAATATTAAAACAACCGCTGTGTTTATTTCATTAAAATACTTTTAAATCATGTGTGTGTGTTTTTTAACCCTTTCAAACAATTGGATTAATAATGGATAGGTGTCATAATTGACGCCTCTCCATTATTAATCTGGCTTAATGTCACCTTACAATAGCAAGGTGGCATTAACCCTTCATTACCCCATATCCCACCGCTACAGGGAGTGGGAAGAGAGTGGCCAAGTGCCAGAACAGGCGCATCTTCCAGATGTGCCTTTTCTGGGGTGGCTGGGGGCAGATGTTTTTAGCCACGGGGGGGCCAATAACCATGGACCCTCTCCTGGCTATTAATATCTGCCCTCAGTCACTGGCTTTACCGCTCTGGCGGAGAAAATTGCGCGGGAGCCCACGCCAATTTTTTCCGCCATTTAACCCTTTATTTGAGCAGCTACAGCGGCCAAATTTTGCACATACACACTACTAACATTAGTAGTGTGGAATATGCAAAAAAAAGGGGATATGAGATGGTTTACTGTATGTAAACCATGTCTCATATCCTGTCGGGTTTGTGAAGGAGAAATGCAAAGCCGGCAATTGAATTACCGGCTTTTCTATAGAACACCGCTGCGTATTTCTCGCAATGCACACGCATGGTCCGTGTGTAATCCGATTTTTTCTCGCACCCATAGACTTGCATTGGCGAGTCTCGGCCGAGATACGCTGACAATCGCAGCCTGCTGCGAGTTCCCTCGGATCCGAAATACGGTGGAGAAAATATCGGATGATGGGAGCTGCACCATAGATTAACATTTTGCCGAGTGCTATGCGATTTTTTATCGCATAGCACTCGTCCGTATTACGGTCTAGTGTGACCCCGGCCTAAGAGGTTATAACTCTGGAACGCTTTATTGGATCCCGCTGATTCTGAGATTGTTTTTTCGTGACATATTGTACTTCAAGTTAGTGGTAACATTTCTTCGATATTACTTGCGATTATTTATGAAAAAAATGGAAATATGGCGAAAATTTTTAAAATTTTGCAATTTTCAAACTTTGTATTTTTATGCCCTTAAATCAGAGAGATATGTCACAAAAAATAGTTCATAAATAACATTTCCCACATGTCTACTTTACATCAGCACAATTTTGGAAACAATTTTTTTTTTTGTTAGGGAGTTATAAGGGTTAAAAGTTGACCAGCAATTTCTCATTTTTACAACACCATGTTTTTTTTAGGGACCACATCACCTTTGAAGTCATTTTGAGGGGTCTATATGACAGAAAATAACCAAGTGTGACACCATTCTAAAAACTTCACCCCTCAAGCTGCTCAAAACCACATTCAAGAAGTTTATTAACCCTTTACGTACTTCACAGGAACTGAAACAATGTGGAAGAAAAAAATGAACATTTAACTTTTTTTTGCAAACATTTTACTTCAGAATCATTTTTTTTAATTTTCACAAGTGTAAAAACAGAAATTTAACCACAAATTTTGTTGTGCAATTTTTCCTGAGTACGCTGATACCCCATATGTGGAGGTAAACCACTGTTTGGGCGCACCGCAGAGCTTGGAAGTGAAGGAGCACCGTTTGACTGTTACAATGCAGAATTGGCTGGAATTGAGATCGGACGCCATGTCGCGTTTGGAGAGCCCCTAATGTGCCTAAACAGTGGAAACCCCCCACAAGTGACACCATTTTGGAAACTAGACCCCTTAAGGAACTTATCTAGATGTGTGGTGAGCACTTTGAACCCCCAAGTGCTTCACAGAAGTTTATAACGTAGAGCCGTGAAAATAAAAAATCGCATTTGTTTTCACAAAAATGATTTTTTCGCCCACAAATTCTTATTTTTACAAGGGTAACAGGAGAAATTAGACCACAAAAGTTGTTGTGCAATTTTTCCTGAGTACGTCGATACCCCATATGTGGAGGTAAACCACTGTTTGGGCGCACCGCAGAGCTTGGAAGCGAAAGGAGTGTCGTTTTACTTTTTCAATGTAGAATTGGCTGGAATTGAGATCGGACACCATGTCACGTTTGGAGAGCCGCTGATGTGCCTAAACAGTGGAGACCCCCCACAAATGACACCATTTTGGAAACTAGACCCCTTAAGGAACTTATCTAGATGTGTGGTGAGCACTTTAAACCCCCAGGTGCTTCACAGAAGTTTATAACGTAGAGCCGTGAAAATTAAAAAAATCGCATTTTTTCTACAAAAATGATTTTTTGCCTCCAAATTTTTATTTTACCAAGGGTAACAGGAGAAAATGGACCCCAGAAGTTGTTGCACAATTTGTCTTGAGTACGCCGACACCCCATATGTGGGGGTAAACCACTGTTTGGGCGCATGGCTGAGCTCGGAAGCAAAGGAGCGCCATTTGACTTTTCAATGCAAAATTGACAGGAATTGAGATCGGATGCCATGTCGCGTTTGGAGAGCCCCTGATGTGCCTAAACAGTAGAAACCCCCCAAAAGTGACCCCATTTTGGAAACTAGACCCCCCATGGAATTTATCTAGATGTGTAGTGAGAACTTTGAATGCCCAAGTGCATCACAGAAGTTTATAATGCAGAGTCGTGAAAATAAAAAAATATTTTTTTTTTTAACAATAAAGATTTTTTAGCCCCCAAGTTTTTATTTTCACAAGGGTAACAAGAGAAATTGGACCCCAAAACTTGTTCTCCAATTTGTCCTGAGTATGCTGGTACCCCAAATGTGGGGGTAAACCACTGTTTGGGCGCACGGCAGAGCTCGGAAGGGAAGGAGCGCCATTTTGGAATACAGACTTTGATAGAATTGTCTGCGGGCGTTATGTTGCGTTTGCAGACCCCTAATGTACCTAAACAGTAGAAACCCCCAACAAGTGACCCCATTTTGGAAAATAGACCCCCCAAGGAACTTATCTAGATATGTGGTGAGAACTTTGAATGCCCAAGTGCTTCACAGAAGTTTATAATGCAGAGTAGTGAAAATAAAAAATATTTTTTTCCCACAAAAATGATTTTTTTTAGCCCCCAAATTTTTATTTTCACAACTGTAACAAGAGAAATTGGACCCCAAAAATTGTTGTCCAATTTGTCCTGAGTATGCTGGTACCCAATATGTGGGGGTAAACCACTGTTTGGGCGCACGGCAGAGCTCGGAAGGGAAGGAGCGCCATTTTGAAATGCAGGCTTTGATAGAATGGTCTGCGGGCGTTATGTTGCGTTTGCAGAGCCACTGATGTACCTAAACAGTAGAAACCCCCCACAAGTGACCCCATTTTGAAAAGTAGACCCCCCAAGGAACTTATCTAGATATGTGGTGAGAACTTTGAATGCCCAAGTATTTCACAGAAGTTTATAATGCAGAGTAGTGAAAATAGAAAAAAAAAATGTTTCCACAAAAAAGATTTTTTAGCCCCCAAGTTTTTATTTTCACAAGGGTAACAAGAGAAATTGGATGCCAATATTTGTTCTGCAATTTGTCCTGAGTATGCTGGTACCCCATATGTGGGGGTAAACCACTGTTTTGGCACACGGCAGAGCTCGGAAGAGAAGGAGCGCCATTTTGGAATTCAGACTTTGATAGAATTGTCTGTGGGTGTTATGTTGTGTTTGCAGAGCCACTGATGTACCTAAACAGTAGAAACCCACCACAAGTGCCCAAATTTGGGAAACTAGACCCCCTAAGGAACTTATCTAGATATGTCGTGAGAACTTTGAATGCTCAAGTGCTTCACAGAAGTTTATAATGCAGAGTAGCGAAAATAAAAAAATATTTTTTTTCCCACAAAAAAGATTTTTAGCCCCCAAGTTTTTATTTTCACAAGCGTAACAGAAGAAATTGGACCCCAAAAGTTGTTGTCCAATTTATCCCGAGTACGCTGATGCCCCATATGTGGGGGTAAACCACTGTTTGGGCGCACGGCAGAGCTCAGAAGGGAGGGAGCACCATTTGACTTTTTTAGCGCAAAATTGGCTGTCGTGTTTGGAGACCCCCTGATGTACCTAAACAGTGGAAACCCCCAAATTATAACTCCAACCCTAACTCCAACACACCCCTAACCCTAATCTCAACCCGATCCATAATCCTAATCACAACCCTAACGATAATCACAACCCTAACCCCAAAACAGCCCTAATCTCAACCCTAACCATAACCCTAATCAAAACCCTAAATCCAACACACCCCTAACCCTAATCCCAACCCCAATCCCAACCCTAACCCTAATCCCAACCCCAATCCCAAACGTAACCCTAATCCCAACCCTAATCCCAAACGTAACCTAATCCCAACCCTAATCCAAACCCTAACCCTAATCCCAACTCTAACCCTAACTTTAGCCCCAACCCTAACCATAACTTTAGCCCCGTCGTCACAAAAAAAGTTCAATGTAACCTTTTTTTTGTACGTCGCGTCCGCCATTTCCGCGCATGCGTGGCCGTAACTCTGCCCCCTCCTCCCCAGGACATAGACTGGGCAGCGGATGCGTTGAAAAACTGCATCCGCTGCCCACGTTGTGCACAATTTTCACAACGTGCGTCGGTACGTCGGGCCGACGCATTGCGACCGCCCCGTACTGACGCAAGTGTGAAAGAAGCCTAAGGCTACTTTCACACTAGCGTCGTACTCGGCCCATCGCAGTGTGTCGGGCCGACGTACCGACGCTAGCGTTGTAAGCGCCGCACAATGGATGCAGCGGATGCTGTTTTTTCAACGCATCCGCTGCCCCATTGTGAGGTGCGGGGAGGCGGGGGCGGAGTTCCGGCTGCGCATGCGCGGTCGGAAATGGCGGACACGTCGCACAAAAAAGTTACATGTAGCTTTTTTTGTGCCGACGGTCCGCCAAAGCACGACGCATCCGTCGCATGACAGATGCGACGTGTGGCAATCCGTCGCAATGCGTCACTAATGCAAGCCAATGGAGAAAAAACGCATCCTGCAAGCACTTTTGCAGGATGCGTTTTTTCTCCAACGACTAGTGTTGAGCATTCCGATACCGCAAGTATCGGGTATCGGCCGATATTTGCTGTATCAGAATTCCGATACCGAGATCCGATACTTTTGTGGTATCGGGAATCGGAATCGGAAGTTCCCAGTGTATGGTTCCCAGGGTCTGAAGGAGAGGAAACTCTCCTTCAGGCCCTGGGATCCATATTCATGTAAAAAATAAAGAATTAAAATAAAAAATAGGGATATACTCACCCTCTGACACGCCCTGGTAGTAACCGGCAGCCTTCTTTGCTTAAAATGCGCGCGTTTACTGCCTTCCGTGACGTAATTATCAGGTCCTGAATGCCGAATTCTAGGCATTCAGGACCTGAAAATTACGTCACGGCTCGTTGTGATTGGTCGCGTCGCGGTCACATGGGCGGCACGCGACCAATCAGAAGCCGTGACGTCACGGAAGGCAGTAAACGCGCGCATTTTAAGCAAAGAAGGCTGCCGGTACCCTCGATAAGGTGCAGGCTGCGTCGGAGAGGTGAGTATATCAATATTTTTTAATTTTAATTCTTTATTTTACACATTAATATGGATCCCAGGGCCTGAAGGCGAGTTTCCTCTCCTTCAGACCCTGGGAACCATCAGGGATACCGTCCGATACTTGAGTCCCATTGACTTGTATTGGTATCGGGTATCGGTATCAGATTAGATCCGATACTTTGCCGGTATCGGCCGATACTTTCCGATACCGATACTTTCAAGTATCGGACGGTATCGCTCAACACTACCAACGACGCATTGCGGCGGAAGCCAAAAAACGCTAGTGTGAAAGTAGCCTAACCCTAACCCAAACCCTAGCCCTAACCCTAACCCTAGCCCTAACCCTAGCCCTAACCCTAACCCTAAATTTAGCCCCAACCCTAACCCTAACCCTAGCCCTAACCCTAGCCCTAACCCTAACCCTAACCCTAGCCCTAGCCCTAACCCTAACCCTAATTTTAGCCCCAACTCGTCTCTCCTGCCGGCCGGCAGATGGCAGCAGATGGCGGGCGCACTGCGCATGCACCCGCCATGAGGAAAAAGCCGGCCGGCAGGAGGAGACAGAAGAGGACCCAGGGACACCGGGTGAGTATGATAGGGTCCCCGAATCCCCCTATTTCTCTGTCCTCTGATGTGCGATCACATCAGAGGACAGAGAATTACAGATTGCTTTTTTTTTTTTTTTTGCGGTCGCCGGTAAACTGTTAATTACTGGCGATCGCAAAACAGGGGTCGGTGCAAACCCCCGGCAGCCGAGACCCCAAAGATCTTCCGGGCGGCGGGCGCACTGCGTGTGCGCCCGCCATTTTTTCCCCGGAAAAAAGATGGCGGCGCCCATCGGGAGCCACAAGGAGCACCAGGGGAGATAGGTGAGTATTGGGGGGCTATCGGGGGCCATCAGGGACCCTATTTCTCTGTCCTCCGATGTGCGATCACATCGGAGGACAGAGAAATTAAATGGCAAATCGCGATTTTTTTTTTTTTTGTTGCGACCGCCGGTAAACGGTTAATTACCGGTGATCGCAACTCGGGGGTCGGTAAAAACCCCCCGAATCATGTTCTCTGGGGTCTCGGCTGCCCTCGGCAACCGAGACCCCAGAGAAAATCCGACTCTGCGGGGCGCTATTCACTTTTTCCACAGCGCCGTTAATTAACGGCGCTGTGGTTTAAGTACCCTCAGCGGCCGCCGTTAAAAGGCGTATCGGCGGTCGTTAAGGGGTTAAACAATACAAGTCACGACTGGTAAAGGAGGAGAGAGGACCCTGCCCGCGAGGGCTCACAATCTACAAGGGATGGGTGAGGATACAGTAGGTGAGGGGAGAGCTGGTCGTGCAGCGGGTTTAGTCGACCGGTGGTTACTGCAGGATGTAGGCTTGTCGGAAGAGGTAGGTCTTCAGGTTCTTTTTGAAGGTTTTGATTGTAGGTGAGAGTCTGATATGTTGTGGTAGAGAGTTCCAGAGTAGGGGGGATGCGTGAGAGAAATCTTGAACATTATGGTTCTCATTCTCTCCTGTTTCTTTGCTGGGTGCTCGATCATGGCCATGAGAACAGTGACATCTAAAAATCATTACTATCCACTCTACGGCATAAATTTGTGACATATTCTATGAGGTGCTATGAATGTGGAAATATGAAATATCTGTATTTTATATGTTTATCTTCCACAGTTAGAACACATTTAATGAATAAACTTGATTTTCACTTCAGCAAAAGCCATAGTTTTATTTTACATGACGGGAAAAAAATAATTCCTTTTTTTTTTGTCATTTATCATGTGATTTAAATACTATGTTAACTTTATTTTACATGTCATTACTACAGATCAGTGGATCTGACAAAATTAGAATTTGACAAATTGCACATATTTTACCAAGAAATTTGATTTACAGCAAAGTTATTATCTGAAAAATGAATGTTCACTATTAGTCTCTGGGGGTCTCTCCGGATCCCATGGTATACACTGTGTTCCAAATTATTATGTAAATGATATTTTTCTCGGATTTTCCTAATTGGTCGGTGCACATGACAGTCAGTCTAATAAAAGTCATCACCCGTTAGATTATACATCAAATTTTATTGAAGAAACCTCCCAATGATAACAGTATAATCTCCAAAATGAATAAAACCTCAAAATGCATTGTTCCAAATTATTATGCACAGTAGAATTTCCAAATACTTGATATGTTTTAAAGAACTGAAAATGCTCATTTGTGGAATTTGCAGCATTAGGAGGTCACATTCGCTGAGAAAAAAGCTATTTAACTCCAAAACATTCTAACAGGCCAAGTTACATGTTAACACAGGAACCTTCTTTGATATCACCTTTACAATTCTTGCATCCATTGAACTTGTGAGTTTTTGGAGAGTTTCTGCTTGTATTTCATCCCTCCCAGAGCTGCTGGTTTGATGTGAACTGCCTCCCACCCTCATAGATCTTTTGCTTGATGATCCTCTAAAGGTTCTCTATAGGGCTGAGGTCAGGGGAAGATGGTGGCCGCACCATGAGTTTATCTCCTTTTATGCCCATAGCAGCCAATGACTCAGAGGTATTCTTTGCAGCATGAGATGGGGCATTGTCAGCATGAAGATGATTTTGCTCCTGAAGGCACGTTTCTGCTTTTTATACCATGGAGGAAAGTTGTCAGTCAGAAACTCTATATACTTTGCAGGGGTCATTTTCACACCTTCAGGAACCTTAACCCCTTAATGACCACCGATACGACTTTTAACTGACCTGAGATATAAGAGAATAGCATCGCCATACAGGTGACAATCCAGCAGCTGTTGGCTGTACACTATCGCTGACAACTTTCTGCATCAGCCACGATCAGTGTTTGCACCGTCCAAATCTGTTTAACCCCTTAGATGCTGCTGTCAATAGTGACTACATCATATAAATGGTTAACAGAGTGTGGGGGCTTCCTCTTTATCCCAATCGGCACCCTCAGATCATGATTGTGTTGTCCTGATGTTTGCCATAGCAGTTCATTGCCAAACAGCGGCCTTAGAGTCTGATGGCTGTTGTAACCTGTTCAGAAGTTAGCGGCATTTAGGTGGTAAAAATACACATTTTCATTTCTGTCATGCCACTTTGCATTAATTCCTGAACATCACCTGAAGGGTTAATAAACTACCTCACTGCAATTTTCAATATGTCAGGGGGTGCTGTTTTTAAAATGGTATAAATTTTGGGGATTTCCCAATATGTGGGACCCCTAAAGTCACTTCAAACATGGATAGGTCCCTAAAAAAAACAAATTTTGTAAATTTCCTTGAAAAAATGAAAAATTACTGCTATATTTTTAAACCTCCTAAAATGCTAACAAAATAAAATAACATTCTACAAATGGTGCTGATGTAAAGCCGACATGTGGGAAATGTTATTTCTTAATGTTTTGCTGTGGTATGACCATCTGGATTAAAGGGATACTATTCTTCCAACAGGTATGTTCATCCACCCAGCTCTCCTGCTGTCTGTCTATGAAGTGCACATAGTACATCACCCAGCGGTGCACATAGACTTCCCTCTGCTCCTTGCTTTCACATGTTATGCCTTTCAGCTAACCCCAGCTTACCCTGTGATATTTATGACCTTTGTGAGGGAGTGACCCCTGTTACAGCTAGGGGGCGCTGTATGTGCTCTGCAGAATGTGCATGGAAGCGTAGTGAGGCCATGAGGCCGTACAACAGACACAGGTGTGGCTGTAACTAGAATAGTGAAGCAGTGACTGATTAAAAAGCCCTGTAGTAGTGGGAGAGGTGTGTCAGTGTGTTCTTGGAAGCAGACAGGGCAGTTGTCTGCAGAGCTCTCTGTGTGGAGCAGCACAGAGGCTAAAGGAACCAGAGAGACTGACACCCTGCGTCTTGGGCTGTCTTATTTGTACCCGGCTGCACTCCAGAGGATAAAGAGTGCAGTGCGCTGAGTGAGTACAGAGACTTGTTGTACCCGGCTGCACTCCAGAGGATAAAGAGTGCAGTGCGCTGAGTGAGTACAGAGACTTGTTACCGGCGTGCGGTCACCCAGGGAAACTGGACAGAGGGAAGTTCAGCCTGTGTATTGACTGCGTCATATAGCCATGCATTATTAATGGACTTTATGAAGAAGCTGTATACTATATTGACTGTGTGAAGTAACACAATAAAAGAACGTCTTGCTTGAACTTGTTTGGGTCACTGCTGTTTCACTGTGTATGGTCCTACCGCTGCATCACACCTTGTTTAGGCTACGTTCACATTTGCGTTGCCCGCCGCAGCGTCGGCGCCGCAACGCACAACGCAAACAAAAATGCAGCAAAACGCATGCACAACGCTGCGTTTTGCGCCGCATGCGTCCTTTTTTTCATTGATTTTGGACGCAGCAAAAATGCAACTTGCTGCGTCCTCTGCGCCCGGACGCGGGCGCCGCAGTGACGCATGCGGCGCAAAACGCAAGTGCGACGCATGTCCATGCGCCCCCCATGTTAAATATAGGGGCGCATGACGCATGCGGCGACGCTGCGGCGCCCGACACTGCGGCGCTGACCGCAAATGTGCACGTAGCCTTACTCAGGCTTGATTGTATGCATCTGGTCCACTCTTAATTCTCTGACCAAGATGAGCAGAGACCACTCCTCTCTGCTTCACACCTGAACGCACTTAGTTTTCCATATATTGCATAGCAAAAGTCTGCAATGACTTTAGTCTGCAGTGTGATCCCTAGAAGTGTGTCCTAAAAGTGTGGATTACATTAGAATTAAAACCTCAATTGAACTTGAAGGGAACTGAAGGTAACTGGCCAGTCACTGCAAACAATGTTTCTGTTTGTTTTCACTTTCACCCCTATAATCTTTCATTTTCTGCTACTTCCCCCAATCCCCACACCAAGTAAGGAACTGTTCATCTCCTCTTCAATCCTCCCCATCCACCTCACCTCCTCAGAACTGTTCTTTAACATACAATCCTCTGACTCCAAACACAGACAGCCACCTCATGCCCTCTCCTGCTCCCACCTGCTAACACTTTCTCTGCTCCTTCTCACTGCTGGTTATATCTCTCCAAATCCTGGTCCTCCTCACCATATTCCCACAGTCATTTCTACCTCCCATCCACGCTCTATCACAAACTTCCGTAGCCTCTCTAACCTTATACCCATTCGCCCAGCCCCCACTTCCCCTGTCCCACTAACAGGAGCTCTGTGGAACGCTCACTCTGTCTGTAACAAGCTTTCCTACATCCATGATCTTTTTGTTACTACCAAACTCTCCTTCCTCGCCATCACCGAAACCTGGCTCACCCCTTCTGACACAGCCTCTCCTGCTGCACTCTCTTATGGTGGCTTCCACCTTTCTCACACACCCCGCCCCAGCAGCAAGCATGGCGGAGGAGTTGGTTTTCTCCTGTCAGATAACTGCTCCTTCACCCCAATCCCACTGCCACCCTCTCTTACCCTCCCTTCCTTTGAGGTGCACTCTGTGTGCATCTACTCACCCTCCAACCTCCAACTGGCTGTCATCTGCTGCCCCCCACAGCCAGCCACCACCTTCTTTGACCACTTCACCACCTGGCTACTTCATTTCCTTTCTGCGGACATCCCCACTATCATCATGGGTGATTTCAACATACCCATTGACACTTCCCTCTCAGCTGCCACTAAACTTCTATCTCACACTTCCTCCTTCGGCCTCACTCAATGGTCTTCTACAGCCACCCACAAAGATGGTCACACAATGGACCTCATCTTCACCCGCCTCTGCTCCCTATCTAACCTCTCTAACTCACCTCTTCCTCTCTCTGACCACAACCTTCTCACATCCTCTTCCCTCTCCAGTCCATGTCTACAATCCCCACCCCACAAACTTTCACACCTCGCAGAAATCTTAAACATCTTGACCTACATTCATTCTCTGAATCCCTCCTCCCTCTCACAGACATAAGTTCCATAAACAATGTGGATGACGCTGCCCCTCTATATAACACCACAATAGCTGCAGCTTTGGAATCTGCTGCCCCACTTACACATACCAAAGCTCGCAAAATCAACAGACAGCCCTGGCACACCAGCCTGACCAAAGAACTGAGGCGAGCTTCCAGGGCTGCTGAGCGCAGATGGAAAAGATCCCACTCCAACGAGCACTTCATCGTATTCAAACAGTCCCTCACTACTTTCAAGACCACACTCGCCACAGCGAAACAAACCTACTTCTCATCTCTCATATCCTCCCTGTCTCACAACCCTAAACAGTTATTCAACACCTTCAATTCTCTCCTCCGTCCCCCAGCACCTCCTCCCTCCCCACTTATCTCCGCTGAAGACTTTGCCTCATTTTTCAAGCAGAAGATTGATAGAATCAGAGACAGTTTTGGTCAACAACCCCCAGAGCCCTCCCTCCCGACTTCCCAGCCCTCCACCTCCAAAACCAACTTCTCCACCATTAGAGAAGATCAACTCTCCACTCTACTCTCAAGATCGCATCTCACCACCTGTGCACTTGACCCGCTCCCATCCCACCTCATCCCAATCCTCACCACAGTCTTCATCCCAACCCTAACCCATCTCTTCAACTTATCACTAACAACTGGTGTTTTCCCCTCAAGCTTTAAACATGCCTCCATCACACCTATCCTCAAAAAACCCTCTCTTGACTCATCCTCTGTATCTAGCTATTGCCCTATATCACTTCTCCCTTATGCCTCCAAACTACTGGAACAACACGTTTACCTTGAACTGTCCTCCCATCTCTCTTCTTGCTCCCTCTTTGACAATCTGGCTTCAGGTCACACCATTCCACTGAAACTGCCCTAACTAAGGTCACCAACGACCTCTTAACCGCCAAGAGCAAATGACACTACTCTGTCCTCCTCCTCCTCGACCTGTCATCTGCCTTTGACACAGTGGACCATTCCCTATTATTACAGACCCTCTCATCCCTTGGCATCACAGACTTGGCCCTATCCTGGATCTCATCATACCTAACAGACCGGACATTTAGCGTCTCCCACTCACACACCACCTCCTCACCTCGCCCCCTATCTGTCGGAGTCCCACAAGGTTCAGTCCTTGGGCCCCTGCTCTCCCTACTTATTAGAATCCCTCAATGTCTGTCCACTATTTCATCCTTCTTCTCCGCTAGATTTCTCAAACTTAACATGGACAAAACAGAATTCATCATCTTTCCCCCATCTCACGACCCCACCCAACATACCTAACCATTACAGTAAATGGCTGCCCACTCTCCCCAGTCCCACAAGCTCGCTGCCTCGGGGTAATCCTTGACGCTGATCTCTCCTTCAAACCACATATCCAAGCCCTTTCCACTTCCTGCCGACTTCAACTCAAAAATATTTCACGAATCTGTTAATTCCTCAACCAAAAATCTGCAAAAACCCTAGTCCATGCCCTCATCATCTCTCGCCTTGACTACTGCAACCTCCTGCTCTGTGGCCTCCCCTCGAACACTCTCGCACCCCTCCAATCTATTCTAAACTCTGCTGCCCGACTAATCCACCTGTCCCCCCGCTATTCCCCGGCCTCTCCCCTCTGTCAATCCCTTCACTGGCTCCCCATTGCCCAGAGACTCCAGTACTAAACCCTAACCATGATGTACAAAGCCATCCACAACCTGTCTCCTCCATACATCTGTGACCTCGTCTCCCGGTACTTACCTACACGCAACCTCCGATCCTCACAAGATCTCCTCTCTACTCCCCTCTTATCTCCTCTTCCCACAATCATATACAAGATTTCTCTCACGTATTACCCCTACTCTGGAGCTCTCTACCACAACACATCAGACTCTCGCCTACCATCGAAACCTTCAAAAAGAACCTGAAGACCCACCTCTTCCGACACGCCTACAACCTGCAGTAACCACCGATCGACCAAACCGCTGCATGACCAGCTCTATCCTCACCTACTGTATTCTCACCCATCCCTTGTAGATTGTGAGCCTTCGCGGGCAGGGTCCTCACTCCTCCTGTACCATTATGACTTGTATTGTTTAAGATTATTGTACTTGTTTTTATTATGTATACCCCTCCTCACATGTAAAGCGCCATGGAATAAATGGCGCTATAACAATAAATAATAATAATAATAATAATAATAATAATAATACTCATTCAAAGTCTCAAAATTGCAAATTTTTTAACATTTTTCTTACATTTCTGATATTTTTTATAAATGAACACAAAACATAATGACCTAAATTTACCATTATCATAAACTATAATGTGTCATGAAAAAACAATCTCAAAATCACTGGAATTTGCAGAAGCGTTCCAGAGTTATTACCACATAAAGTGACACTGGTCAGATTTTAAAAAATTGGCTCTGTCACTGGGGTTAAAGGGCCCTTCCAGCTGTTTCTCCATGATTCTGGCCCAAAACATGACTCTTCCACCTCCTTGCTGGCGTTGCAGCCTTGTTGGGACAAGGTGGCCATCCACCAACCATCCACTACTCCATCCATCTGGACCATCCAGGGTTGCTTGACACTCATCAGTAAACAAGACTGTTTGGAAATTAGTGTTCATGTATGTCTGGGCCCACTTTAACCGTTTCTGCTTGTGAACACTGTTTAGGGGTGGCTGAATAGTAGGTAATGCACCACAGCAAGCCTTTGAAGGATCCTACACCTTGAGGTTCGAGGGACTCCAGAGGCAACAGCAGCTTCAAATATCTGTTTGCTGGTTTGTAATGGTATTTTGTCAGCTGCTCTCTTAATCCAATGAATTTGTCTGGCAGAAACCTTAGTCATTATGCCTTTATCTGCATGAACTCTGTCTGTGCTCTGTTTCAGTCACAAATCTCTTCACAGTATGATGACCACTCTTAAGTTTTCGTGGAATATCTAATGTTTTCAAACCTTGTCCAAGGCATTGCATTATTTAATGCTTTTCAGCAGCAGAGAGATCCTTTTTATTTCCCATATTACTTGAAACCTGTGGCCTGCTTAATAATGAACAACATAATTTTTAAGTAGCTTTCCTTTAATTAGAATCACCTGGAAAACTAATTATCACATGTGTTTAAGATTGATTTCAGTGATCCATTGAGCCCTGAGACACAATACCATCCATGAGTTTATTTGAAAAACAAAACAATTAAATCTTTATGACACTTAAATCCAATTTGCATAATAATTTGGAACACGATGTAATAAATAAAAGTTAAAAAATAAAATACAGTATAACCTTATGTTCACCTTACTGCTCACATGTCCTGGCACCACTGGTGCCTCATGTGCTCACTGCCCGTCTGTCCGTCCCTCAGGGTCTCTTCTTTTTGCAGTTGCCACAGATGTCTTTACTCTGGAACATGATTTCTGGCCACGAACATACCTATGGGGTAATGTGTGGTGCATTGTAATGTCATTTCACAGCATGCTATAACCACTGAGGCCTTGACACTGTCAGAAATCCTGTTTTTGAGTAAATGTAATGAAACAGGTCCCACCACTCAGACATATTTCTCGCCTATCATCCAATTCTCAGAACATCTTCAATCAACAGTGTCTTCACTCACAGTGGAGAAAAGGGGCTGTATGTCGGCACTGTGCTGTATAATGGGGCTTGTGATGAGAAGATACACGTAAAGAAACAGGTCCCACCACTCACGTGTTCAATGAATGATTGCCGACTCACTGCCCTTTTTTACACTGTTTTTGAATAAATATTCATCAATTGAAGATGTTCTGAGAACTGGAAGATAGGTAAGTAATACATTTGCATTTGCTCTTCTTGTTAGTCTTATGTAGCTCTCTTAGATGGATCTTTCTAATCGATATGAGACTGCTTGGGTCATTCGACTTTGCAGTGGCAATTGTAGAATAAATACCATCATTTGGTCTGGCTCAATGGCAGCACTTTTTCCAACCTTTGCGCACACAATGTATTTTTCTGTGGGGGTTACCAGGCAACTACATGCCCCACTATTACAATCTTTGCGCCGGTATATGTAAATAATGTTGTCTGATTATTTATTAAAGCATGTCTGCGACACATCCTCGGAGTGTTATATAACATGCTGATTCCGTATTTTTCAAGTCATATATAAATTGTTCTATGTGCCATATAAAGGGTATTAGCTTTTTGGCATTCTTGGACCCTTTCTTGTCTAAGTGGACTCCTTGTGCATGTTAAGTTTATTTGCACCTGGGAATTGTGAACTTGATGGGGTTTACTTGTTAGCACTTATTTGAATTTTTTGACACCTTATGTGGTTTGTGAATTTAGTTGTCCTTGTGTATATGTGATTTTTTCAATTGGTAGTGCAATGTTGTCTGGCGGTATTCTCCCATATGTGTCAAACAGAAATAAAGTGATTGATTCTTCTAGTACAGACTTGACCACTACATTTGTAAAGTGGTCTCAGTACGAGTACTATTACAATCTAATTGGTTGTGAGGCTCAGCATTCCTTTTCTTGCAATTTAGCAATTTTGCCTTTGTAAGATAATGCACATTGGTTTGTTGATTAAATTCCCAGATTCTTCACACACACTTTGGATTGACTGTTTTTATATATCTGCACACTACTGAAAATTCTTACAGCCAATTATATGTTTTTCATATTGTAAGCGTTTGCGTATCTATAAGTATTAGATGTAAAAAAAAATATATAAAAAACATGGTATGCTGTCATTTCTTCATTTTTTCACATTATGCCCTATTCGGCGTTTTTGTAGAGTTGAAAATCTTGTGTGCATGCCCGAATTACATTGATTAGCATTTATGCTGCGCATGCGCGATTCTATGATTTCTTTGGTGGTTTGGTGGCCACTTGCGCAAGCGCAGTTTGTGGAGATCTTAGTTAGCAATCTTTATATGCATTCATGCTTGGCACACGTGCCATCTTTTGTTGCCTCCTCTTTTTCCTCCCATGGTGCACTTGAAATGTGATGTCTGGCATGCACGCATGCGCCTTTTGCCGATATACCGCCATCTTTCTTCATTTATGGATACTTCCTGCTCCGAGTATGTGACTTCTGTTCTACTCAGCGTCTTGCTACTTCTGGTTCTCCAATGCCCAGTTTACACAGCTGACGGAGATCCTAATAATTTGGTAGGGTATATATATGTTACGAGTCTGAACATATCACCACATCCGCCCCTGACGAAGCCACTCTTGTGGCGACACACATTGGGCTTCTCATGCCCCCCGGACTATGGGTTTGCCTCTATTTTAGCTGTTTATGGTCATTCACAGCATCTAACAGCCAGGTTTTGTCTGCATGTATAGCGTTTGGGAACCTGTTTTTGATCCACTTATGGTTTCAATAGGTTAGTTACTTCCTGCTCTCTGACATCTGTTTTATTGTTATTTAGATGTTAAGACTACATAGTGATATTGGCATTTTAACTATAGTGGTTAGCTTACAATATTTTTTTCACCAATTTTCTGTCTTCATTTATGGCCTTTGGGAACCTGTGCATTCATGTGTGACTGCTATAGGCCACTAGTAGCCCTTTGTGTATAACAATTTAGACACATTCTGTGCCTCATTTGCTATTGTTTTGTACATATTTGTAAGAGTATTTTTACCCTGACATGTCCCTTTGACAGTGCATAAGATGAACAGTATAATCATTGCTATTACCTTATTGCTGATACCCTTCTGTATTCGTATATTGCCATGTCATGGGTAATATTGTACACATTTCATTATGGTTTGGCTCTATTTACATATACAACTTTGATGTTTTCCTGTGGCTGCAGTAAATTCTATACCCATATTGGAGTCATACATTCTATTGTTAATATCTCAGCGATCAGTGACCAGAATTACTGCAATAGGACTTCATAGTATTTGTATTTCACCATTGGTTTACAGACGTTGTGCATCAGGTGCTCTCCTCTCCAGGGGGGCTGACCCCAATGCGGGCTATGTACATTATGATTGTTTTTTTAATTTTTGGGTGTTATGTTGACTCTTATAACATTTGCAAATTTTGTACATTTATTGGTGGTCCCTTGAGTATAGTATGTTTCTTTGTTTTTTTTTTCTTGGATGTAGTCTGCTGTTGTATCATCCAAGTGCAGCATCTAAGTGTACTGCAATGAATTATAATAGAATTTAATATCATGTATACATAATGCACCTGGTCATCTACCAATATGGCACTCTAATCACCATGTCTATCTTTTCTTCCTGCATGCACTGTGGGGGAAATAAGTATTTGATCCCTTTCTGGTTTTGTAAGTTTGCTCACTGACAAAGACATGAACAGTCTATAATTTTAAGGGTAGGTTAATTTTAACATTGAGAGATAGAATATCAAAAATAAAATCCAGAAAATCACATAATGTATAAATTATATAAATTTATTTCCATTTTGCAGGGAGAAATAAGTATTTGACCCCTCTGGCAAACAGAACTTAATACTTGGTGGCAAAACCCTTGTTGGCAAGCACAGCAGTCAGACATTTTTTTATAGTTAATGATGAGGTTTGCGCACATGTCAGGAGGAATTTTGGTCCACTCCTCCCCTTTGTTTCACCCCTGTTTTTTTGCAGGATGAGTTTTCATTTGCATGCCACCTTTATTTTATGTTTCAAAATGCAGTGAAAAAAACTGCAATTTTTCAATAAAGGTTTTGGTTTGTTTTTATACATTTCAAAATGCAGTAATAATTAACCTGGCAACATGATTCTTCAGGTCCATGTTGTGGTGATACCAATTTTACGTAGTTTTGCTTTACATTTTAGTGGTTTAAAAGAATTCAGATCGGGATAAAAAATATGGTTTGTGTGACATTTTCTGAAACCAGTAATTTTTTTATTTTTTCGGCAATGGCGCTGTATGAAGGCTCTTTTTTGCATATTAACCCCTTAACCCCCAAGGGTGGTTTGCACGTTAATGACCGGGCCAATTATTAAAATTCTGACCACTGTCCCTTTATGAGGTTATAACTCTGGAATGCTTCAACGGATCCTGATGATTCTGACAATGTTTTCTTGTGACATATTGTACTTCATGATAGTGGTAAAATTTATTTGATATTACCTGCGTTTATTTGTGAAATAAATGGAAATTTGGTGAACATTTTGAAAGTTTCACAATTTTCCAAATTTGAATTTTTATGCCCTTAAATCACAGAGATATGTCACACAAAATACTTAATAAGTAACATTTCCCACATGTCTACTTTACATCAGCACAATTTTGGAACCAACATTTTTTTTTGTTAGGGAGTTATAAGGGTTAAAAATTGACCAGCAATTTCTCATTTTTACAAAACCATTTTTTTTAGGGACCACATCACATTTGAAGTCATTTTGAGGGGTCTATATGATAGAAAATAACCAAGTGTGACACCATTCTAAAAACTTCACCCCTCAAGGTGCTCAAAACCACATTCAAGAAGTTTATTAACCCTTCAGGTGCTTCCCAGGAATTTTTGGAATGTTTAAAAAAAAACAGGAAAGATATATATCTTGGTACCGTGTTAGCCAGTAGATAGAAAGATGTTTAGAATTGAGAGTCCTCAGTGGTTGATATCTTTTAATGGCTAACTGAAAAGATGGTAGTGTAGACTCGTGTAGTCTCTGTGTAGTCTCGAAAGCTTGCAATTTGTTACCATCTTTTCAGTTAGCCATTAAAAGGTATCAACCACTGAGGACTCTCAATTCTAAACATCTTTCTAAAAAAAAAAAAACCATTTAACTTTTTTTCACAAAAAATTTACTTCTGCTCCAATTTGTTTTATTTTACCAAGGGTAACAGGAGAAAATGGACCCCAAAAGTTGTTGTACAATTTGGCTTGAGTACGCCAATGCCCCATATGTGGGGGTAAACCACTGTTTGGGCGCATGGCAGAGCTTGGAAGGGAATGAGCGCCGTTTGACTTTTCAATTGCAAAATTGACTGGAATTGAGATGGGACGCCATGTTGTGTTTGGAGAGCCCCTGATGTGCCTAAACATTGAAAACCCCCACAAGTGACATCATTTTGGAAAGTAGACCCCCTAAGGAACTTATGTAGATGTGTGTTGCGCACTTTGACCAACCAAGTGCTTCACAGAAGTTTATAATGTAGAGCCGTAAAAATAAAAAATCATATTTTTTCTCAAAAATGACTTTTTCGCCCCCAATTTTTTATTTTCCCAAGGGTAAGAGAAGAAATTGGACCACAAAATGAGTTGTGCAATTTGTCTTGAGTACGCTGATACCCCACATGTTGGGGTAAACCACTGTTTGGGCGCATCGCAGAGCTCGGAAGGGAAGGAGCACTGTTTGATTTTTCAATGCAAAATTGACTGGAATTGAGATGGGACACCATGTCGTGCTTGCAGAGCCACTGATGTGCCTAAACATTGAAGTTCCCCACAAGTGACACCATTTTGGAAAGTAGACCCCCTAAGGAACTTATCTAGATGTGTTTTGAGAGCTTTGAACCCCCAAGTATTTCACTACAGTTTATAACGCAGAGCCATAAAAATATATATTTTTTTTCACAAAAATTATTTTTTAGCCCCCAGTTTTATATTTTCCCAAGGGTAACAGGAGAAATTGGACCCCAAAAGTTGTTGTCCAATTTGTCCTGAGTACGCTGATACCCCATATGTGGGGGGAACCACCGTTTGGGTGCATGGCAGAGCTCGGAAGGGAAGGAGCACCGTTTAGAATGCAGACTTAGATGGAATGGTCTGCAGGCATCACATTGCATTTGCAGAGCCCCTGATGTACCTAAACAGTAGAAACCCCCCACAAGTGACCCCATATTGGAAACTAGACCCCCAAAGGAACTTATCTAGATGTGTTGTGAAAACTTTGAACCCCCAAGTGTTTCACTACAGTTTATAATGCAGAGCCGTGAAAATAAAAAATATTTTTTTCCCACATAAATGGTTTTTTAGACCCCCAAATTTTTATTTTCCCAAGGGTAACAAGAGAAATTGGACACGAAAAGTTGTTGTCCAATTTGTCCTGAGTACACTGATACCACATATGTTAGGGTAAACCCTTGTTTGGGCACACGGGAGAGCTCAGAGGGAAAGAGCACTGTTTCACTTTTTCAACTCAGAATTGGCTGGAATTGAGATCGGATGCCATGTCATGTTTGGAGAGCCCTTGATGTGCCTAAACAGTGGAAGCCCCCAACTCTAACTGAAACTCTAACCCAAACACACCCCTAACCCTAATCCCATCTCTAACCACAACCCTAACCACACCCCTAACCCGAACATGCAGCTAACACTAACCCCAACCACACCCATAACCCCAACATACCACTAACCCCAACACACCCCTAACCCTAATCCCAACCCTAGCCACACCCCCTAACTCCAACACACCCCTAACCCTAATTCCTACCATAACCCTAACCACACCCCTAAACCTGACACACCCCTAACCCTAATCCCAACCGTAAATGTAATCCAAACACTAACCCTAACTTTAGCCCCAACCCTAACCCTAACTTTAGCCCCAACTTTAACATTAACTTTAGCCCCAACCCTAACTGTAGACCTAACCCTAGCCCCAACACTAACCCTAGCCCCAACCCTAACTCCAACCCTAACCCTAGCCCCAACCCTAACCCTAGCCCTAACCCTAGCCCCAACCCTAACCCTAGCCCTAACCCTAGCCCCAACCCTTACCCTAGCCCCAACCCTAACCCTAACCCTAACCCTAGCCCCAACCCTAACCCTAGCCCTAACCCTAGCCCCAACCCTAACCCTAATGGGAAAATGGAAATAAATACATTTTATTATTTTGTTATTTTTCCCTAACTAAGGGGGTCATGAAGGGGGGTTTGATTTACTTTTATAGCGTGTGCTTTAGTGGATTTTTATGATTGGCAGCTGTCACACACTAAAAGACGCTTTTATTGCAAAACATTGTTTTTGCATCTCCACATTTTGAGAGCTATAATTTTTCCATATTTTGGTCCACAGAGTCATATGAGGTCTTGTTTTTTGCGGGATGAGTTGATATTTTTATTAGTACCATTTTTGGGCACATTACATTTTTTTATTGCTTTTTATTCCGATTTTTGTGAGGCAGAATGACCAAAAAACAGCTGTTCATGAATTTCTTTTGGGGGGGCGTTTATACCTTTGCACGTTTGGTAAAATTGATAAAGCAGTTTTATTCTTCGGGATAGTACGATTACAGCGATACCTCATTTATATCATTTTTTATGTTTTGGCGCTTTTATACAATAAAAACTATTTTATAGAAAAAATAATTATTTTTGCATCGCTTTATTCTGAGGACTATAACTTTTTTATGTTTTTGCTGATGATGCTGTATGGTGGGTCGTTTTTTGCGGAACAAGATGACGTTTTCAGCGGTACCATGGTTATTTATATCCATATTTTTGATCGCGTGTTATTCCACTTTTTCTTCGGCGGTATGATAATAAAGCGTTGTTTTTTGCCTCATTTTTTTTTTTTACGGTGTTCATTGAAGGGGTTAACTAGTGGGACAGTTTTATAAGTCGGGTTGTTACCTTTATTGTTTTGTTTTTTTTTTTTTTAGATAAAGAAATGTATTTATGGGAACAATATTTTTTTTTCTTTATTTTGGAATTTTTTATTTTTTTTTTACATATGTGAATATTTTTTTTTACTTTATAACATTGCCCCAAGGGGGGGCATCATGTTATAGGGTCAGATCGCTGATCTGACACTTTGCAGAGCACTGTGTCAGATCAGCGATCTGACAGGCACTGCAGGGACACTTGCAAGTGCTTGCTTGAAAGCCACCTCCCTGCAGGACCCGGAAGCAGCCCCGCAACCATATTGGATCCGGGGCCTATAGGGAGGAGGAGGTAGGAGACCTTCGGAGCAACGCGATCATATCGCGTTGCTCCGATGGTCTCAGGGAAGCACACAGGGAGCCCCCTCCCTGCGCGATGTTTCCTTATGCCGCCGGAACCCTGCCATCATGTTTGATGGCAGTGTTCCGGGGGTTAATGTGCCAGGAGTGGTCTGTGACCACTCCTGGCACATAGTGCCAGATGTCAGCTGCGATAGTCAGCTGACACCCGACCGCCATCGGCCACGCTTCCCCCGTGAGCGCGGCCGATTGCATATGACATACTAACCCATCACTGGAAATTAAGCCCCAGGTCACCTCGATGGGATAGTGCGTCATATGGGATTAAGGGGTTAAGCTATGGTTTCTGTTGGTATCATTTTGGGGTACATACAGTATTAACTTTTAATCACAAAAAATTTAGTTTTTGGGGGGTAGGTGTGCAAATTGGAAAATGTAAATTTTGCCAATTTTTTATTTTTGGGATTTATCTTAAGGGTTAAAAATGCTTTATATATGATTTGCACATGATCATTGCAGTATATAGGGAAAATAGTGATCAGCAATAAAGTCCTGTTTATGGGTGGGCTTCATAAATGTACCAAGGTGGTGGCGATTGGAGCCATCGGTGGCAACTCATTGGTACCCCTTGATAACCAGGCACCGCTCTTGTCCATAGGCTGTGCTGTGTATTGCAGCTCATCCAAATTATTTTTACTGTTAATAATAATTTCCACATAAATACAGCAATACTGTGTTACACATTTATCTGAGAAGGATTTGTAGTTCCAGGACAAATTATCTATCTCAGGGATGATCGCTAATGTCTAGTCTGACATTTCTAGAAGTTTAAGATGGAGAGTTGGTATAACAATAGGTGTAATGGTGTCTCATCCAAGTAAAAATGGGGAGATGGAAATCAATCATTCACACCTGGTGTGGTTGCGTTACCACAACCACTGTAAAGACTCATAGCTGCTGCAGCCCCATGGCTAAGATAGCATCAGAAATGGAATGAATGGGTTAATTCTGTGCTGCCGGTATTAATGATGGGACAGGAGGAAAGCAGTTTATTAGTCAACGCGTTTCGAAGTTTCAAACTTCTTCATTGGGGCAAACACTGTGGTCTGACTTCTTTGCAAGATGTGCAAATCTGTCACCATTACGTCAGATCCAACTCATGTTCGGTAAGCAGGGACCATGTGTAAATGTGCCCCAATGATTTAGCTTTAGGCTAAGGCCTCACTGTCATGTCGGACGCTGTTCAGACCAGGTCGTTCGACAGACAGCGGTAATTCCGCTTTTGACCACTATTTGCTCATTGGCGTCGGCTAGATTTTGTCTAGCTGTTCCAGGGTTAATTTACCTGATCCTCGGATTGGAAGCTGGGCCATGCCCATTGCCTTTAAATAGTTCTCCTGATCATTGGGCGTCGCCGATTATAGCTTCTGTCTTGTGCGTTGTTATCTCGGTCCGGAGTGGAGAGCTGGTTGTTGGAGATTCGTTGCTGGTGGTGTAATTTCCTTAGTCTTATTTACTCCTTCCTATATTTGTATTTATTTTGCCCTGCACATTTATAGTGTATTCCTGAGTGACTGCGGCGTGGTGTATATTTTCCTTTATCCTTGTCTGTGCTAACTGTGGGTATTGGTGTATTACCTCATCACTGGGTTGTGGGCGGTTGGTTTCAGCCTAGGGTTGAAACAGGAGACAGGGCGAGGGTCGAGGCCTGGACATGCACACCATCAGTGTAAACTCCAGGTAGAGGGTCAGTCAGGATTTCCCTAGTCTAAGGGAAATTGCAGGGGCCTGGGTTATTAGCTCTCGCTCACCTAGTCTCCCCGTGACATTATAATCGGCCCAACAAAAAAAAAAAAAAAAGGTTTCCTTTTTTTTTCCTTTCTTGTCATGGATCCCATGACTTCCATAACCCGCCAATTGGAGGCGCTGTCCCTACAGGTCACTGAGTTGAGGGGGGCAGTTCAGCAACAGGGACTAGCAGTATCTAATGTGCAAGCTGGAGCGACAGGAAGAGTTGCTGAGCCTAAATTCCCTTTGCCTGAAAAATTTGCTGGGGAACGCAGTAAATTTGTTTCTTTTCGTGAAGCTTGCAAACTATATTTCCGTATGCGCCCGATCTCCTCGGGTAATGAGGCTCAGCGTGTGGGCCTAGTGTTGTCATTGTTAAGCGGGGATCCCCAAGCATGGGCGTTTTCTTTGCCATCTGATTCTGCTGCATTTAACTCTGTGAAGAGTTTTTTTTTTCTTCTCTTGGGAAAATCTACGATGAACCTGACAGAATGGCTGTAGCAGATTCTAAGATACGCACTATTTGCCAGGGGGAGCGAGTTGCAGAGGATTACTGTTCTGAATTTCATCGCTGGGCGATCGAAGCACAATGGAATGATCCAGCATTGCGGAGTCAGTTTATTCATGGGGTTTCTGGAAGGGTTAAAAAAACCCTTCTGATGTACGAGACTCCTGCTTCTCTAGATTCCGCTATGAGTCTGGTTGTCCGCATTGATGGCCGTTTGTGTCAGGGGGAGCATGAGACACCGCCTATGGGAGAGGGTTTAGGTTCACGTGAGGTTGCTGCAGGTGAGCCCACAGAACCTATGCAAATCGCAGGGGTATCACATGTTAAGAATCGAGCCTCTGAGCTCAGGAAGCAGGGAGCCTGTTTTTACTGTGGCAAAACTGGTCATTTTATTAACATCTGTCCTCTGTTGTCTAAGAAAAACGCAACAGTGGAAAACTTCTAAGCTCAGAGGGTGTGGAGGAGACCAATCTGAGCTTATGTATATCCTCCATGGTGGTTTCTCAATGCATGCTCCCTGCTAAGGTTTTTATCGCTGGCAGTGAGCTGCCAATTACTGTTTTTGTGGATAGTGGTTCAGCCACAAATCTCATTGATGAGGAGTTTGCGTTCACAGCAGGTTTTAGGATTGAAAAACTGTCTCATCCTATCCATGTGGTCACCATCAATGCTGCTCCTCTCTCACAGGGGGAGATTACTAAGTTTGTGGCTGAGGTTAAACTCCACATTGGGGTTCTACATTCCGAGCAGGTTACATGTAATGTGCTCAGGAATCTTCCTGCTCAGGTGGTTTTGGGTTTTCCTTGGTTGTCCATGCACAACCCGGTAATTGACTGGAAAACTCAGGACATAATTCAGTGGAGCGAGTTCTGCCAGGAGAATTGCCTGGCCACATGTGTGGCTGCGGTGACTTCAAGCGTTCCGGAGTCACTTCTGGATTTTGTGGATGTGTTCTCTGAAAAGGGTTGTTCAGAGTTGCCGCCACATCGTCCCTATGACTGTTCTATCAGGTTTAAACCAGGGGCCAAGTTGCCTAAAGCAAGGATGTTTAACATCTCTGGTCCGGAGAGACAAGCGTTAAAAGATTATATTGCTGAAAGCTTGGGCAAAGGGCACATCAGGCCTTCATCCTCGCCGGTGGCAGCAGGATTCATCTTCGTGAAGAAGAAAGATGGCGGATTACGCCCGTGTTTGGATTTCAGGTAGTTGAACCAGATTGCGGTTCGTGATCCATACCCAATGCCACTGATACCAGATTTGTTCAACCAGGTGGCGGGTGCTAAGTGGTTTACCAAGCTTGACCTCAGGGGGGCGTACAACCTCATAAGAGTCCGTCAAGGTGATGAGTGGAAGACAGCTTTTAATACCCCTGAGGGTCATTTTGAAAATTTGGTGATGCCTTTTGGGTTGACTAACGCACCTGCAGTGTTCCAACATTTCATCAATGATGTGTTCTCGCAAGTTTTGGGGAAATTCGTTATCGTGTACCTAGATGACATCCTCATATATTCTTGCAACCATAATGCTCATTTAAATCATGTCAGGCAGGTGTTACAGCTTCTCAGAGAGAATAATCTGTATGCTAAACTTGAGAAATGTGTATTTTCTGTTCAAGAGTTGCCTTTCTTGGGTTATATTGTGTCTGCTTCTGGTTTTAAAATGGACGCCGCTAAGGTGCAAGCGGTGCTGCATTGGGAACATCCTGATAACCTGAAAGCACTTCAGCGGTTCCTTGGGTTTTCTAACTACTATAGGAAATTTATCAAGGATTTTTCCATCATTGTTAAACCGCTAACTGACATGACTAAAAAGGGTACCAATTTCTCCGTTTGGCCTGAGGCTGCTGTGCGCGCATTTGAATTTCTTAAGAACAGTTTTGTTTCAGCCCCCATTCTTGTGCAGCCAGACGTATCAAAACCCTTTGTTGTGGAAGTCGATGCATCTGAGGTTGGTGTGGGGGTGGTACTATCTCAAGGCTCATCTTTGAGTGGTTTGCATCCGTGCGCCTATTTCTCCAAGAAACTGTTGTCCGCCGAACGTAACTACGATATCGGCAACAGGGAGTTGTTGGCAATCAAGTTGGCCTTTGAGGAATGGCGACACTTCTTGGAGGGGTCGGTACATCAGGTTACTGTTATTACTGATCAAAAGAATCTGCTGTATTTGGAGTCAGCCAAGCATCTGTCCCCCAGGCAGGCTCGCTGGGCATTGTTTTTCACACGGTTCAATTTTGTTGTCACTTACAGACCGGGGTCTAAAAACACTAAGGCGGATGCTCTGTCCAGGTGTTTTCTGGGGTGTGAACCTCAGGAAGATCCAGTACCCATCCTCCAAAAGGGTGTTGTGGTTTCGGCTCTCACTACCAAGGTTGAGGCTGAGATTGCCGAGGCTCAGGAGGAGGTACCATCTGAGCTTCCCATCAACAAATCTTTTGTTCCGCTTCATCTCCACTTAAAGGTTTTGGCGGAGCATCATGATGCTGTCCTGGCTGGCCACCCAGGGGTTAGAGGTACCTTGGAGTTGGTGTCACGTCGGTTTTGGTGGCCCAAGATCCGACAGGACGCGGTCTCATACGTGTCAGCTTGTACCACGTGCGCTAGGGCTAAGATGCACCGCTTCAGTCCTGTTGGCACACTACTTCCTCTTGAAGTACCTAGTAAGCCATGGACAGAAATCTCCATGGATTTCATCACTGATTTGCCCTCATCAGCTGGGAACACGGTCATCTTGGTGATTGTTGATCGGTTTTCTAAAATGTTGCACTTTTTGTCTTTGCCTTCATTGCCTAACGCTAAAACTCTGTCTCAGGTATTTGTGCAGGAGGTGGTCAGACTTCATGGGGATCCATCTGACATTGTGTCTGATAGGGGGTCTCAGTTTGTGGCAAAATTTTGGAAAGCATTTTGCTCACGGCTGGGGATCAAGTTGTCTCATTCTTCGGCGTTCCATCCGCAGTCAAATGGTCAGACTGAGCGTATGAACCAAAATTTGGAACAGTACCTACGCTGCTTTGTCTCTGATAACCAGGAGGAGTGGTCTACCTTTCTTCCTTTGGTTGAGTTTGCCATCAATAATCACCGCCAGGAGTCGTCTGGGGAGTCTCCGTTTTTTTGTGTTTACGGGCTACATCCTCAATTTTGTACCTTGAGTCAGAGGGGCTCTTCCGGCGTTCCGGAGGAGGATCAGTTAGGAGCACAATTGTCATCAGTCTGGAGGAGAGTTAAACAGCGCCTGTTGAGTGTGGGTGCTAGGTACAAACGTGTGGCTGACAGTAGGCGTGTGCCAGGTCAGGATCTGAGTGTGGATGACTGGGTGTGGTTATCCACAAAAAACATAAGACTCAAAATACCGTCCCTTAAATTGGGTCCACAGTTTATTGGTCCATTTAGGGTCACCGCCGTTATTAACCCAGTAACGTACCGATTGGAGCTCCCTACGTTGTATAAGATACACAACGTGTTCCACAGGTCTCTTCTAAAGAAGGTGGTGGGTTCTGTGGATGCGGCGCCTATGCCACCTCCAGTCTTGGTGGATGGTAATTTGGAGTTTGAAATCTCCAAGGTGGTTGACTCTCGCATAGTGCGTCGCACTTTACAGTACTTGGTACACTGGCGTGGTTATGGGCCTGAGGAGAGGTCATGGGTACCAGCCTCGGATATTCATGCGGATCGGCTGGTCAGGTTTTTTCATCGTCGCCATCCAGACAAGCCGGGTCCTGTAAGCCGTGAGGGCCCTGGGGTCCCTTGTAAAAGGCGGGGTACTGTCATGTCGGACGCTGTTCAGACCAGGTCATTCGACAGACAGCGGTAATTCCGCTTTTGACCACTATTTGCTCATTGGCGTCGGCTAGATTTTGTCTAGCTGTTCCAGGGTTAATTTACCTGATCCTCGGATTGGAAGCTGGGCCATGCCCATTGCCTTTAAATAGTTCTCCTGATCATTGGGCGTCGCCGATTATAGCTTCTGTCTTGTGCGTTGTTATCTCGGTCCGGAGTGGAGAGCTGGTTGTTGGAGATTCGTTGCTGGTGGTGTAATTTCCTTAGTCTTATTTACTCCTTCCTATATTTGTTTTTATTTTGCCCTGCACATTTATAGTGTATTCCTGAGTGACTGCGGCGTGGTGTATATTTTCCTTTATCCTTGTCTGTGCTAACTGTGGGTATTGGTGTATTACCTCTTCATCTTCACTGGGTGGTGGGCGGTTAGTTTCAGCCTAGGGTTGAAACAGGAGACAAGGCGAGGGTCGAGACCTGGACATGCACACCATCAGTGTAAACTCCAGGTAGAGGGTCAGTCAGGATTTCCCTAGTCTGAGGGAAATTGCAGGGGCCCGGGTTATTAGCTCTCGCTCATCTAGTCTCCCCGTGACACTCACATGGCTTTGGACATGGGACATGAAGATCACAGCTCAACATTAAGACATCATAAATAATCATTGGGAATGTGGTTACAGTGCAACCAACATCAAAATGTGACAGTCTCAAAAAAAAGATTCCAAACCTGCTGGATTTTTGGTTGAATGTCACAAATCACGTGTGATTTTTATAGCATAGACTTCTTTGTAAATGAAAGTTGTGAAACCGTAATTCACTTGCGATGTGTTTTTGCTGTCTGTTAGGTGTTAGGTGCACATATTATGTATCTGGTGCAGAAATTTCGGCACCATTTTTGCAAGAGAAACATTGAGTGTAATACGTGCATTTTTTATCTATTTTTGACGCCTATTTTTTAGACACTTTTTTTGTTGCAGATTTTTCCCCACTCATTAGAATGAGTGAAATCCGCAGCAAAAACACTGAAAGAATTGAAACACTGAAATGAAACCTGGTGCAAATCAAAGGAAAAGGATAATAGAAACATGTCACAACCAATTCTTCATTTCTTACCTCCTCCTGGCTTTAGGTTACAAATACTGAGATACAAAACTCACCAAATACTCAAGGTGTGCACTCATTTTTTAGATATGCAACTTGTACATGACTCGCGCTCTCATGACCAAAGTTGCTTTATTGTCGTAGCCAATCAGACAGGCTCCAACTGAGATGCAATATTATTATTATTATTATTTATTGTTATAGCGCCATTTATTCCATGGCGCTTTACAAGTGAGGAGGGGTATACATAATAAAAACAAGTACAATAATCTTAAACAATACAAGTCATAACTGGTACAGGAGGAGTGAGGACCCTGCCCGCGAAGGCTCACAATCTACAAGGGATGGGTGAGAATACAGTAGGTGAGGATAGAGCTGATCGTGCAGCGGTTGGTTGATCGGTGGTTACTGCAGGTTGTAGGCTTGTTGGAAGAGGTGGGTCTTCAGATTCTTTTTGAAGATTCTGATGGTAGGCGAGAGTCTGATGTGTTGTGGTAGAAGGTTCCAGAGTAGGGGTGATACGCGAGAGAAATCTTGTATACGATTGTGGGAAGAGGAGATAAGAGGGGAGTAGAGAAGGAGATCTTGTGAGGATCGGAGGTTGCGTGTAGGTAAGTACCGGGAGACGAGGTCACAGATGTATGGAGGAGACAGGTTGTGGATGGCTTTGTATGTCATCGTTAGGGTTTTGTACTGGAGTCTCTGGGCAATGGGGAGCCAGTGAAGGGATGGACAGAGGGGAGAGGCCGGAGAATAGCGGGGGGACAGGTGGATTAGTCGGGCAGCAGAGTTTAGAATAGATTGGAGGGGTGCGAGAGTGTTCGAGGGGAGGCCACAGAACAGGAGGTTGCAGTAGTCGAGGCGAGAGATGATGAGGGCATGGACTAGGGTTTTTGCAGATTCTTGGTTGAGGAATGAACGGATTCGTGAAATATTTTTGAGTTGAAGTCGGCAGGAAGTGGAAAGGGCTTGGATATGTGGTTTGAAGGAGAGATCAGCGTCAAGGATTACCCCGAGGCAGCGAGCTTGTGGGACTGGGGAGAGTGGGCAGCCATTTACTGTAATGGATAGGTTCGTTGGGGGGGTCGCGTGAGATGGGGGAAAGATGATGAATTCTGTTTTGTCCATGTTAAGTTTGAGAAATCTAGCGGAGAAGAAGGATGATATAGTGGACAGACATTGAGGGATTCTGCTTAGTAGGGAGGTGATATCTGGTCCAGAGATGTAGATCTGTGTGTCATCAGCATAGAGGTGATACTGAAAGCCATGAGATTCTATGAGCTGTCCCAGGCCAAAGGTGTAAATGGAGAAGAGCAGAGGCCCAAGGACTGAACCTTGTGGGACTCCAACAGATAGGGGGCGAGGTGAGGAGGTGGTGTGTGAGTGGGAGACGCTGAATGTCTGGTCTGTTAGGTATGAGGAGATCCAGGATAGGGCCAAGTCTGTGATGCCAAGGGATGAGAGCGTCTGTAATAATAGGGAATGGTCCACTGTGTCAAAGGCAGCCGACAGGTCGAGGAGGAGGAGAACGGAGTAGTGTCGCTTGCTCTTGGTGTTTAAGAGGTCATTGGTGACCTTAGTTAGGGCAGTTTCAGTGGAATGGTGTGACCGGAAGCCAGATTGTAAGCGGTCAAAGAGGGAGCAAGAAGAGAGATGGGAGGACAGTTCAAGGTAGACGTGTTGTTCAAGTAGTTTTGAGGCATAGGGGAGAAGTGATATAGGGCGATAGCTAGATACAGAGGATGGGTCAAGAGAGGGTTTTTTGAGGATAGGTGTGATGGAGGCATGTTTAAAGCTTGAGGGGAAAACACCAGTTGTTAGTGATAGGTTGAATAGATGGGTTAGGGTTGGGATGAAGATTGTGGTGAGGTTTGGGATGAGGTGGGATGGGAGCGGGTCAAGTGCACAGGTGGTGAGATGTGATCTTGAGAGTAGAGTGGCGAGTTGATCTTCTGTAATGGTGGAGAAGTTGGTTTTGGAGGTGGAGGTGTTATGACCCCAATGGCAGAGGGTCTCGGAAGTTATTACCAAGTCTGCAAACACAAAAACCAGCTCATAGGGCAGTGGTAACTAGGCTGACCATATACCTGATCCTAGCACCACAAATAGCAGCAGCCGGGGAACGTACCTACGTTGGTTCTAGACGTCTCGCGCCAGCCGGAGAACTAACTAACCCTAGAAGGGAAAAGATAGACCTTTCTTGCCTCCAGAGAAAAGACCCCAAAAGTTGGATACAAGCCCCCAACAAATAATAACGGTGAGGTAAGAAGAAAAGACAAACGTAAGAATGAACTAGATTTTTAGCAAAGAGAGGCCCACTGACTAATAGCAGAATATAGGAAGATGACTTATACGGTCAGCAAAAACCCTATCAAAATTTCCACGCTGAATATTCAAGAACCCCCTGAACCATCTAACGGCCCGGGGGGAGAATATCAGCCCCCTAGAGCTTCCAGCAAAATCAGGAATCACATTTAGTACAAGCTGGACAAAAATAAGAGCAATGCAAATAACCAAAAAATAAGGAAGCAGGACTTAGCTTATTTTGCAAGAACCAGGACCAGCAGACAGGAGCAAACAGAAAGGAACTGATTACAATGATGCCAGGCACCAGACTGAAAATCCAGGAAGCTTAAATAGCAACACCCCTGGACTAACGAGCCAGGTGGGAACCAAGCTGAGGAAAGAAACTCAAAGTGTCATGTCGCTAGTGACCACAAGAGGGAGCCAAAAAAATCCAATTCACAACAGGAGGGTAGGGAAGTTGGGAGGAAGGGCTCTGGGGCTTGTTGACCAAAACTGTCTCTGATGTTATCAATCTTCTGCTTGAAGAATGAGGCAAAGTCTTCAGCGGAGATAAGTGGGGAGGGAGGAGGTGCTGGGGGACGGAGGAGAGAATTGAAGGTGTTGAATAACTGTTTAGGGTTGTGAGACAGGGAGGATATGAGAGATGAGAAGTAGGTTTGTTTAGTTGTGGCGAGATTGGACTTGAAAGTAGTGAGGGACTGTTTGAATGCGATGAAGTGGTCGTTGGAGTGGGATCTTTTTCATCTGCGCTCAGCAGCCCTGGAAGCTCGCCTCAGTTCTTTGGTCAGGCTGGTGTGCCAGGGCTGTCTGTTGATTTTGCGAGCTTTGGTATGTGTAAGTGGGGCAGCAGATTCCAAAGCTACAGCTATTGTGGTGTTATATAGAGTGGCAGCGTCATCCGCATTGTGTATGGAACTTATGTCTGTGAGAGGGAGGAGGGATTCAGAGAATGAATGTAGGTCAAGATGTTTAAGATTTCTGCGAGGGTGTGAAAGTTTGTGGGGTGGGGATTGTAGACATGGAGTGGAGAGAGATGAGAATGTGAGAAGGTTGTGGTCAGAGAGAGGAAGAGGTGAGTTAGAGAGGTTTGATAGGGAGCAGAGGTGGGTGAAGATGAGGTCCAGTGTGTGACAATCTTTGTGAGTGGCTGCAGAAGACCATTGAGTTAGGCCGAAGGAGGAAGTAATATATATATAGTAATATAAGTAATATATATATAGTAATAATATAAATGATATATTATTTTTAGAGATGAGTGAAATTAAAAATTTGCAGGTTCACTCAAATTAAAATTTTCATTGAATAAATTCTGAGTAAATTAAATATGACAGGAAGGAGTTAAAAGGAAAGAGTTGAAAAATAATCTTATCCTCTCTCCTTGATCACCTCCATACTACACCGCCGCCCCTGCCAGTCCTCCATTCAGCTCCACTGAGTCCTTTTTTTATTTTCTATTTCTGGGCATTCACCACTCTTCCATTATTTACTATTCCCCGTACAATCATACCACGTATGACACTCATCATTAGGCCACGTTCACTCGTTCAGTATTTGGTGAGTATTTTACGTCAGCATTTGTAAGCCAAAACCTGTAGAGGAACAATCAGAGGAAAAGGTATAATAGAAACACATCACCACTTCTGTATTTTTCACCCACTCCTGGTTTTGGCTTAAAAATACTGATGTAAAATGCTGACCAAATATTAAACGTGTGAACGTGGCCTTAAAGTAAGAAACATAGAGCAGTGGAGCCTAGTGAAGAACCGCGGGACCACAGACCTGGCAGAAGATAGAAGACGGATGATAATAGACAGTGGAGACTATTTGAGGACTGTCAGTGGGAAACGTATGAGGAAGGCCGAGGAGAGGTGAACATCAGATTTTTTAACCCCTTCCTGGCCCGTAGAATTTAAGTAAATCAAACCGCCAAAAATTAGAATTTGGAAGAAATTTATAACAAATTTCATGCATTATGAATAGATTCACTCACCTCTAATTGCTATGCATTTTAAACTGCATTTTACAGCTATTAGCCAGCATAAGTACATGTGGGGATTCCCTAGCAACCAGGCAACCCCCACATGTATTTAGCCAGGCTAATAGCTGTAAATCATTCAGCTGAGGTGATGAAAACTAAATCTCCGAGCTCTAAAAAATGCTCGGAGGTCACCCGAGCCTGCTCGGGAAATCTCGAGTAACGAGTATATTCACTCATCACTAGTCCCTATAAATAAATGTTATTTTTATGATTTTTAATTCTAATATAATCAGCTTCTAGATGACTTTTAGACTTTGAGCAGGTTGTGGCTTCTCTTCTATATTTTTTTCTCCTGTGTTTTTTGATACATTTCGTGAATATGAATCCAGTTCACCTGTGTGATGAAGGAATGTAATGAATATCCCCCAGGCTAAACTGTGAAGAATAGCGCTCCCCTATCACACACTGCTACATTGTCATTCCAAACTGCAGTTTGACAGAACGTACAGCATTAATCCAGCAGAAAATTCTTAAAACAATAAAGCGCTGTAAAGTCTTTTTTTTATGATTTAGCTCAAAGGATTAAAGACTTACAAATCAGACATTTTCAGAAAATTAGTAATGGACGTGAATGAACAGGCTGGGCACTTTGTTTAGAGAAACGCATGTCATGTATCTAGAAGTCACTTGCCAAACCACATCCACTGTCTTTTGTTCTCAGTTTGTTTTTAAAATTTGCTTTCAAATTAAAAAAAGGATAATTTTTTTCTATTAAAAAAATTAATTAAATTAATTAATTTTTTAAGTTACATTAATTGTTTTTCCAATCCATTACAATTCAGGGATAATTTCAGGTTTGCTGCTTGCAGAATTGTGAATTCAGCGTCAGAGTATAATGTGGGCTGTAACTCAGAATAAGAAATGTAATTTATTTGTAAAATTACTAAACTTTTAATCAAGATTAATTTTATTGGTCAATGGAAACATTTTGAAAATGAGGATACAAAGAAATTAAAAAAAATTGACAGATGAAAGTGAATATAATTCTTTGGAATTTTCCACCAAAAAAAATCCCCTTCAAATAATATAAAATATATTTATTATATTACTGACCGGTGGAAACAAATCAAAAGTCGTTAGGACTAGAGTTGAGCAAATTTTCCAAAATTCCGTTCCGATTACGATCAACGGTGAATATTGTTTTTGCAATATTTACCGAACACAGCCGAACGTCATTGGAGTCATTGGGAGTAAAAATAATAATAATAATTTTATTTCTATAGCACCAACATATTCCGCAGTACTTTACATTATAGAGGGGATTTGTACAGACAATAGACATTACAGCCTAACAATAAACACAGATCAAAACAGATACCAGGAGGAATGAGGGCCCTGCTCGCAAGCTTACAATCTATGAAAAATGAACTAATGTGTTCGGAACGGATCATCAAACATAAATTCGGCATGAGTAGGTTACCAATATGGCGCGAATATGGCAAATTCAGAATTGACAACCGATTCCGAACATATTCCCTCATCTCTAGTTAGGACTCCTGCCAGTGGTTGTGCAGAAACGGTGGCAATGCCTACACAATGAGTGGTTCTTGTCAATCGCTGATTCTCTACCTTGTATCTTGATACTAGACCCCTCCGTCATCCTTGAATACCATTCTACTAGCTTTGTATGTCCTGCCAGCTCTCTAAGGGTATGTTTCCACGGTCAGGATGGCCGGCGGTATCGCCGCAGCGGCGAAGCCGCTCGGCGCTAAGCCCTGCCCCCTTAATGGGACGCGATCATGCCGGATGTGTTAACTCTTCACATCCGGGATGATCGCTCTCTCCCATAGGGCCCTGTGATATGCCTTGCGGGGACGCTGCGTCCCCGCAAGGTGTACGGACATGCTGCGATCTGAAAAGACGCGCAGCATGTCCATAGTCGCAGGGCCGCCGCGTGCGGGTTTCCACGCATAGTGGAGACGGGATTTCATCAAATCCCCTCCACTATGCTGGAACATCTGGACGCTGCGTGTTTGACGCTGCAGCGCTGCGCAGCGTCAAACTCGCAGCGTTTACTGAACGTGGAAACATACCCTAAGGGTATATGTACACAGGGATTTTTTTTAGAAAGTTTTATACTTTGGCCATTAAAAAAAAAATAATTTGAAAAATCACTTTTATTTGAACATAGTAAATTAATGGAATGAGCCAACTGCTGCTCATGTTTGGGGGTAAATTGCTTACTCCTGCCCAGTGGCCCACCAGGGAATTCTCCTGCCCTCCTGTGGGCCAGTCCGAAAATTCACATACTCCCACTCCCTTTTCCATGACCTTTCTTGTGCTTCACCAGTCCTCTCTAGTATACTACCTCATAGAATCAGGTTATTTCCACAATTTCTAACCTAAGTCTTTTTTTATTTACCCCTTTCTACATTTTTTTTTTTTTTTTTTAGAATCGGATCACCTCTTCCAACTTATCTCCCACATTCCATGGACTCAGTGCATAAATAGATGATTTTATGTAAATAAAGATTTTATTACTATTTTATTTATTAGGGATGGTCCAAATAACCATTTATAACAATCTCTGTAGTCATGATGTTTCAATACAGCTCACGCCTATTACCTTTAAACTGCAATGGTATTAGAAAAGCTATACAATGTGTGTGAGCTCTTTAAGGGTGATGTTGTCAGACATTTAATGGGATGTTTTCTTGTCTGCGTGACTGTTATATGTATAACTAATTGAGATTAGCTGGTGCTGGGTATGAATGACCTTGCACTTAATCTGGAGTACAGGTTAAATGGTGGTTAAAAAGTGACATGTGGTTAGTAGGTCGGAGGTTAAATGCTGCCTGCTCATTCATCTTAGCCTCCTTGTGACCCTACCTATGAGAAAAATGAATGGCTCTTCTTAAACTACTCAAAGTTTGAAGGGCCAACAAAATATTTGAGACCATTGTAAAAGTGTTGTTTTTCATGTGTAAATCACTGATGTAAGAAATCACCAGGTCATGGTAATAGACTCACTAACTACATGGTGATCAATAACCTAAGCCTTAAATTATATCTTGTACAAATACACAGCTGTTACAGAATTTAATTAAGTGTTTTATTGCATTTATGCATTTTATACAGTTTTTTAGCAGTATACCTTTCCTTCTAATAATATTGTCACTAAGCCGCGGTGGCCTAATGTAAAGCTTGTGAACCCCAGTGTGAAATCTCAAATAGCCAACTTTTGGAGATCTTGAATAACAATAGTCCTTTCATATGAGCCAAAGGACCTTTTGGGCCTCCCTAGGCTCCAGGACAGGGGTGCAATTTCAAGCACTGGACCTACTATAGTTCTGTTTGTATTAAAGTGTTATATGGAATGAGCCATGAGCATTTTGTCTACCTCTATCATGAATCATCTTACAGAAGGTGAGTGTTGGGTCTACTTATCTCCACGAAGGAATGAGTGCTGTGTGTACCTGGAAATGAGAATCTTGTGTGCTACTCTTCTCCAGAGAAGGAGGACCACGTGTACTAATGTCATCTGAGAAATGAGCACTTGTACATCAATGTCTTCCCTGGAATGAGTACTAATGTCCTCCAGGTAATATGTGCTCTGTGTACTGGAATCCTACAGGAATTAAACAATTTGTGTACCAAGGGGAGTGGACTCAGTATATAAAACTGCCATAGCGGGAAACAATGAAAGACTAAGGGTTTCCGGACCCCGGGACAGTTTAGAATGTATGGGCCCCCAAACACTTGATGTATCTTGTGGCATGTCAAATTATATTTGTGGGAGGTCATACGATGGGTCACATGATGGACATACAGATGCTTTATATAAAATGAGACTGTCAACTCACCTCCTCCTCTGGTTAATATGTCCTCCAGGCTGCATGGATCCACTGGGTGAAGGTTGATATGCATCAAATAGTTAACATCCAGAAGCTCTTTGGACGAATGATCCCAGGAAATCCAAGGTTTCTTAAAACATCTATTTATTTCTTCATATTAAAAACAGGTAACAAAAAAGGTCAGGCAGTTTGGATACACTCATGATTTAAAAACAGGCATAGAAACCAACGTGTTTCGACCAAAACATGGTCTTAATATGATTTCCTGGGATCATTCGTCCAAAGAGGTGCTGGATGTTAATTATTTGTTGCATACAGATGCTTTGGTGCAAATCTGCAGACGTAAGGAGACAGAAATGTTTTCCTTTATGTACAGCACAGCGCTATACTGCTGTACACTACGTAATAAGGGAGAACACCATAAATAACAAGAGGGGATGCTGCAGTATTTAATAAGGGACAGCACTATGCATAACATTGGAGGATACTATGCAATAAGCGATGGCATTATACTTATCAAGAAGGGATGCTATTTAATAAGATAAGGAGCTATACATAATAAAAGGACATACTATGCAATAAGGGATGGTGCTATACATAACAAGAGAGGCGGCTATGTATTGTTGTGTTCACTAATGTTCTCTAGGAGTGAGCGCTATGTGCGAATGTTCAACAGGAAATGCATTGCTTATATAGGGCTATCATATTCCACAGCGCTTTACATACCTTAACATCGCTGTCCCCATTGGGGCTCACAATCTAGATTCCCTATCAGTATGTCTTTGGAATGTGGGAGGAAACCGGAGAACCCGGAGGAAACCCACGCAAACACGAGAACATACAGACTCTTTGCAGATGTTGTCCAGGGTGGGATTTGAACCCAGGACCCCAGCACTGCAAAGCTACAGTGCTATCCACTGAGCCACCGTGCTACCCATAATGGCCTCTTAATGTACTGCTTCCACAAGGAATTTTGAATGCAACTTGCCACTAGAATAAATAAGTGAACGAGAAGTATTCACAATTCATAAATCAGTGATCCTTCTTCAGGTTTTACCAGCTATTTTTATCAGCTGCTTTTACAATGTGTCAATTAGGTTGTAACCTTTATTATATTTATTCCTATTTGATAGAACTTTTTGATTTATTTTTTTTTTTCTACAATTATTATTATTTTTATTACGGTTCCTAAGTCTCCTACGTACAAACAGATTGAACAAAAAGTTCTCTTATGTAACATTTCCTGCAGCGATAGTATATCCGTGTCTCGGTGTTTTATGTTTTGAAAAGTGAGAAACAAAAGGAAATGGGAGCCTGTTTTTTAGTCATTGACAGCAAAAAAATAAACATGTAGGAAATACTTTATTTCACGTATGGTGCAGTTTCTCTGGCTTTCTATAAATAAAGCAGCAGCACCTGGCATTACTAATCTGGGTGGAATGTGCACAGCGCTTTAAGTCTGATTTGGTCTTGGTACTAAAGAGTAACACTGTTTGACAAGTTTGCTTCGTAAAGACGATTTCCAACGCTAAAATGAAGCAAAGCCTGAGAGCAATTAAACAGCGCCCATCACCTGTGCACGGCAGAGGATGCCATCTTACTTGCTTGTCATACACGTGTTGGAAAATTGTGTACTTTACGGTAAGGTTTAATCAAATTCACAAGTATGGAATTTTATGCTTTTTTTCCCATAATTGCAAATAATTTACATTTTGTTTCTTATTTTGTTCTTATAATTTGTATTTTTTATTGTATGTACTTGGCATTTAATTGTCATGAAGGACATTAAAGACCATATGATAATGGGTATTTTATTTATATGTTTATTTTATTTATCTATATTCTATTTCTATTTCATCTATTTTATTTTATTCTATGTTTATATATTTCTATTTTATTCTATTTTATTTTATTTATTTTATTTTCTATCTATTTTTATATGCTACATATAACACCTCTCCGATACATCTCGGACGTAAGCCCTTCTTCAGTCTGTATAGGGAACCAGAAGGTATTGTGTCTTTCACTGTGATGATTCATCATTGCAGAGGACACAATAAATACTGGGTTTTGGCACAGTCTGAGAAAGAACCAAAGCTCAAAATGTTGCTACTAGTGATTAGCGAAGGTCCTCAGATAATGTGTTATCCGACCATGCTCGGATGCTAACCGAGTGTCTTCAGCGTGTTCGAAAAATATGTTTGAGTCTCCACGGGTGCATGTCTCAAGGGTGTTCGACAGCAGCAACACATGCAGCAATTGCCCGTTTGTTAGGCAATCCCTGCATGTGTTGCATCTGTCGAACAGTTGTGAGACATGCAGCTGCAGGGACTCGAACATATTATTTGAGCATGCCGAAGACACTCGGTGAGCATCCGAGCATGGTCGGATAACACCTTATCTGAGGACCTTCACTCTTCGCTAGTTGCTTCCAAGGGTAAAAATGTATGACAAATTCCACTCAAAAGTATGAGCATAAGCATTTCTATGTAATAAATGACTCGCTGTTCGTATGTTCAGGCTTTTGAACATCTTTTAACCAAGCCAAGTGGTTGTAAGAAATAGCATTTTCATTCTGGTGTTTTCCACTCAGAAGATGCTCTGTACTTTACAACACAAGTCAAAGGGAGAGATGACAGGACTCCCAGAAGACTTTTTTTGGAGCATTTTGACATTATTTTTGCTTAAAAAAACACCAGCGGTGTGTTCATCATTCATCCTTACATAGTTTAAAAAAACGACCTAGGTCCATCAAGTTCAACCTTTCTCCACCAATTATACATTTATTGTACTAAATTATCTTTAATCCACAATGTTATGCGTACTGAGGAAATAATAGGCTCATCGAATGTTAGAGTTGTAAGGGACCTTCAGGGTCATCGTGTCCAACCCTCTGCTCAATGCAGGATTCACTAAACCATCTCAGACAGATGTCTGTCCAGCCTCTGTTTGAAGACTTCCATTGAATGAGAACTCACCACCACTCGTGGCAGCCTGTTCCACTCATTGATCACCCTCGCTGTTAAAAAGTTTTTTTTCTGATATCTAATCTGTATCTTCTCCCTTTCAGTTTCATTCCATTTCGTATTTCCAGTGGAGTGAAAAACAACAGTATAAGACTATGTAACACCCCAGGTAACCGGTTGTTACAGTGACATTGCTTTCCTCACAGGGAGAGTGATGTCACACTTGGAAGCAGGGAAGGATCCATTTAACAGGTAATCAGCACATACAACACCATTCTGACTTCAGGCCAGAAGGGGGAGCTCTACACCCGACTTCAGGGGAGCTGCTCTCTCTGGTCAGTAGGAGGAGTCAGATGCTAGGCCGTTGCTAGACAGTAAGGAAGAGTTAGGAGTTGATGCGAGGAGAGCGACGTGTGAGGAAGGAATCCTGGACAGAACAAAGCAACTGATAAAGAGTCTGAAAGGGATAAGAGGCAAAGACCAGAGGAGAATAGCTGCAATTTAGCTACCTCTTGACAGAGCGCAGACACAGGTGGCTGGACAACCGAGGTTGTGAGGGGCTCTAAGACTCACAGCAGAAACTGGCAGGACAACTGAACTACAGGTCACTTGCCTGCCCTAACACCTGACGACACAGTGGTGTGTATGCAGCGCCCTGGTCGTTGCAGTAATGTCATTTTCCTCTAGGGGAGAGTAATATTATGCTTGGAGGCAAAGAAGGACAACTGAATCCAGGTATCACAAACATGCAACACATTTCGCACTCCAGGCCACCAGGGGGAGCTCTGCTCCTATTTATTAGGGCACTCTTCACACTTAGGTAAAACTGGTTGCCTGGGGAGGAATTTAGTTAGTTGCTGGCTGAGCTTCGCTCAGGTAGTTGGTCCCTGACAGGGGTGGGAGCCTGTCAGAGATCGAGGAAGAAGGACACGGAGCTGTGCATGCCCTGAGAGCTGCAGCTTCTAGGAAGAGACACTGAAGGAGAACTGTATTGCAGAGAGGGTGAAAGAAGTCGTAGCAAAGGAGTGGAATCCAGGAGGGGAACAGCCCTACACAGGCTGCCTCCTTCTGAGGCACAGGATCCCGGTAGCCGGAACACCAAGGGAGCAATGATCCTTTATGCCTTGCTCCAGAGACCGGCAGGACAGCTAATTTCATGTTACCTGTCTGCCCCTACACCCAGGAGGCAAGGTGACACCCCTTAGAGGCTGGGGCATAATAGAGTTCCTGTAAAACACCTCAAGCCACCGGTCATATGGGTTTGTCCTATCCATCTGGGGGACAGAGAGAGAGACATAACATCTACAACATCTGTGAGGACCTTATGAGAAGCTTAGCAGTAAGGTACTACAACACCCAGGCGCTAAAGGAAGGCTACTGAGTTCTACCTGGACAAGGGGACTCTGGATTTGCCTCCAAACTGGCCGGACTCTGTCTGCCCTGTGATCTGGTGCTCTGGACTGTGGATGCTAAAGCCTTCAGTAAAGGTAAAGAGACTGCAACCTTGTGTCCTCGTTCTTCACTGCGCCTCTCACCATCCACCATTTACACACTGGGAAGCCCAGGGGACATACTTCACCTGTGGGAAGCTATACCATCTAGCTGCCATAACATCACCCCAGCGGACCCCTTAAAGCAGCGTCAGTCACCCTGACCGAATACCACAGGTGGCATCACGAACACTTCCCCTTTAAAGACCTTTCCCTTTATTATGGACGTCCCAGGGCCACGGACCGGGTCAGCCACCATGACATCCCCCGAGAACCGAAGGACCGGGTACCGAGTAACCCGCTGCCCTTGGGGGCGCTCCATGTAGGGCCTGGGTCGTGATAGACACCCTGTGAAAGTGCTCAAGCCACCTGTCATACAGGTTAGTGTCCCACTTACACAAAACACAGAAAACTCGTTAGAACCTTGTTGGAGAGCTAAATGCAGCAAGGAACTACACCACAGAGCTAAAGGGAAGGTTTATAACCCCACCTGGTAAGGGGGAAATCCCAACTTGCTTCCAAGCCAGCCAGACCACCACCAGCACCTGTGATCCGGTACCCTGGACTGTGGCTGCTTAAATTGCTTCAGTAAAGAGGTAAAGAGACTGCAACCCTCTGTCCTCTGTTTCTTATTACACCATCTCCATCCTAGATCTCCATCTAGGAGCCCTGGGGACCTACTCTACTTGTGGAAAGTTATACCATATGGCTGCTATAGCATCACCCCAGAGGACCCCTTTAAGCAGCATCGGTAACCCCTGACCGAATACCACAGGTGGCGTCACGAACATTCCTTTATTTCAAAAACCCCTTTAAAGACCGTCCCTTTAACATGGGCACCCAGGGCCACGGACCGGGTCGCCGCCGCCATGACATGTCACTTTAAGTAGCGGACCCGGTACCGAGTACCCCACAGCCCTGGCGGGCGCACCAAGTATGTGCACAAGGAGTCTTGGCTGAGTTTTCATAGCAGAATTTGAGAGGAAACTCCAAGCTTTTGAGAAGTTTTGATTTTGGAAAAGGATTTGGAGACTCTCTGCCCAGTTTCCTCTCACTGGCTATATGCACACAATGTCTTTTTCTGCCGCGGAAACCATTGAAAAAAACTATGCAAAATTTCCAAAAGAATGAACATAAGCAATTCAATGTGAATACAACTTTCTGTTCAGAAGTTCAGGCTTTTGAATGTCTTTTAACCACTTTCAGGTTTCTAAAAAGGTCAAGCGGTTAAAAGAAGTAACAGGTCTATTCTTCTGGCATTTTCCACTCAGAAGATGCTCTGTACTTTACAATATGTCAAAGGGAAAACTCATAAGACACCCAAAAAACAACCAGGTTATTTTTTAAGCATTTTGCTATTGTTTTTGCTTTAAAAATGCTTTACTTTGTGTTTCTTATATAGCGTCATCATATTCCTCAACACCTTATGTACACCATCATCGCTGTTCCCATTGGGGCTCACAATCTAGATTACCTATCAGCAGGGCCGGCGTCAGCACCTGGCACACCCGGGCAAGTGCCAGGGCCCTGAGCAGGCAGGGGGTTCACTCGCCGTCGGGGACACTGGCACGCTATAGTGCCGGCCCTCGCGAGTGGACCCCCCCACCTGCTCCGGGCCCTGGCACTTGCGATACTTGCCTCTCCTGGTTCCAGCATTGCAGCATCTTCCATCCTCTGACTGTGACGTTCAGGTCAGAGGGCGCGATGACGTCACCAGTGCGCACCCTCTGCCTGAGCAGTCACAGCACAAAAAGCAGGAAGATGCTGAGGAGTCCAGAAGCAGAGCAGCGTCAAGCAACGAGAGGTGAGTATTTCATTTTTATTTAATATTTGGAGCAATATATGGGGACCATCAGAAGGGGCCCATATATGGAGCACTATATGGGGCTAAATCTATATGGAGCATCTTATGGGGCCAATAGTATAGGGAGCATCTTATGGGGCCAATAATATAGGGAGCATCTTATGGGGCCAATAATATAGGGAGCATCTTATGAAGCCAATTCTATAGGGAGCATTATATGGGGCCAATTTAATATGGAGCATCTTATGGGGCCAATAGTATAGGGAGCATCTTATGGGGCCAATAATATAGGGAGCATCTTATGAAGCCAATTCTATAGGGAGCATTATATGGGGCCAATTTAATATGGAGCATCTTATGGGGCCAATTCAATATGGAGCAGTATATGGGGCCAATTACATATGGAGCAATAGACGGGGCCCATCATATACTGTATGGAGAATTATATGTGGCTCACTATACTGTATGGAGCATTATATGGGGTCAATTCCGTATGGAGCAATATATGCGGCTCATTCTGTATGGAGCACTGGAGTGTGGGAGGAAGCCGGAGAACCCAGAGGTAGCCAACACAAATTTGGGAAGAACATACAAACTCCTTGCAGATGTCGTCCTTGGTGGGATTTGAACTCAAGACCCCAGTGCTGCAATGCCACTGAGCCACTGTGCAGTTACTTCATTATTCAATGAAGTAAATAAAAAACTACCAGAAAACAACATTTAAAAAGACTTCAGAAAACCATAAAAAAATCCTCGCAGGCTGAAAAAAAACATCTGAAAAAACAGTTTTCTGAACTATCTTCCGTTTTAAAAACTCGTCGCGTTTGCCTGAGTATAAAAAAAATTTGAGTGCACACAGCCAGTTTCTTCTCTGAAAACTTGAAAAACTGCATATGCACATATCCAAATACAGATGTTACGAAAACCATGGAAGAACCCTACAAAAAGACACCTGCAGCTAAAACTTTTGAACAAATGTTCAGGAAATGACCGAAAAAAAGTGACAAAGACGGTTCAGTAAAAAAATGAGAGTTTTCTAAAGCATCTTCTGCTTGAAAAATTTGGCAGGCTCACCTGAGTTTAAAAGATATCATGTTCTCATAAACTAAAGCTAAGCTTCCACGATGAGCTTTTGGTGAGTTTTTATGCTGTATAATTTTGAAAAAATGCAAGTTACCTATTTTACTTATTGGGTGTAGAAATGGTGCAGAAAATCTGCAACATCAAAAACGCACCAAAACCTCATTCTGGGAACGTAGACTTAGGCATTATTTACATGCAGCACTTTGGCGACATTTTTTACAGTATTTATGAAAAAAGGAAGCTACTTTTTACAGTCCCAACATAAGCTAATATTTTTCAGGAATCTCATACACACACTCGTTTTTTGTTTCCCTGACAATTTGAGAACTGCGGCGTTTTTCAAATCTACAGCACGTCAACTTTTTCAGCGTTTTTGCAGCATTTATTCACCTATGGGAAGGAATGAGAAAGTGGAAAAATGCTGCAAAAAATGCAATCGATAGGTTTTGTTGCATTTTTGGTGAAAAAAAAACATGTTTCGCTGCAAGGTAGCAGCTTCTTCAGGTGTTTTAGCTTTCTTCAGGCAAATTGTATTCTTATTTGGTTCAGAAACCAATGTTAAAATAGGATCACATGGAGCAGATCCTCTCAAAATCCATATCAAAGATTATTCAAAAACTATTTGAAGTAGATCTCAAAGCCGACCAGATTCACAATCAATATATATAAAAATAGATAAAAAAAACTTGTTGTGCTCATACCCTTAGGACATTCTGATTTAATAAAAAAGTGGCTCCATTATTCAGGGCTAGATCCAAAGTGCATCTCTCATTCAAGAGGACCCCGAATAGCTTCCCTACAGGGACCACCCATTGATTTTAACAGAGCAATTCTTTCTTTTCAGCTGTGGTGGTGCTGTAGAGAAAGGAAAGACCTGCTGTTATACCCCGGAGGTGATCGCCGGCAGATGATCTTCACATTGAAACACAATTTCTGAAGTGGTGAAAGGCTATAATACATATCTTGAACTCATAAGTCACAATGACGCGATACAAACACGTCAAAGATAAATCGTTTATGGGTGTGATCCACTCTTCTGAATTCTGTTCTCATGTCAATGAATATGATCTTTCCAAAGAAAACACCTACTTACCAAGATGAACTACTTCTCTGCTGCCTCCCTTGTTAACACGCCATTATATTACAGCCCATAAATGACAATTAGCAGGCACGTTGTTTACATGGCCCGTACTGATCCGCCGAGCGAGCTTCATTCTCAGAAGACATTAACAGGCTTTTTCCTTGCGTTGATCTTCGTACATAAAACATTTTGGAAATGCAGAGAAGCTATGGTTCTGTGGATAGTCCAAGGTTTCCTGTTTATGAGTCACTAATAATTAGGAAGGTGGTACATGACATTTCTCAGCTGAAGGCTTTGACCAGAATTGTGTTGAGGGGATGGGGAGAGGGGTAAATGCCCTTACAGGGTGGTCTGACAATGACCTTCTGACTCCGAGCATATGTCTGGCAAAATTATTGTGTAAGAACAGTAGTTCCAAAGAAAGAAATGGCTGCTTCGAGTTTATTTTTTTATTTATTACATTCTTCTCTGAGTAATTTGTGAGTATCCACATAGAACATAAATAACCTTAATAGGAGCGCTCAAGAAAATATTAGACGTTCTCTGTCCGAATTCCTGAAACATTTTGGAATGTGATTTTATTAAAATATTACATCGTTTACAACATCGAAAGCATTTTTTCTGCCTTTTTTTGTTTAGAAAAAAAAAACATTAAACCCAGATATAAATGATAAAAGAAAATTGGAGATAAGCTCGCATCGGCATTTGTCAGTATTCAGGATATTTTACAGCTTCTGAAACAATCAGACTTGAAGAAAAAAAGGTTATATTTTCGCATTTATGCCTTCAACTCTTGGACTTCTGAGTAGAGATGATCGATCCACAGAGGATTGAGTCTACTTCAAATTTCATGAAAATCACTGATTCATGCAAATTTTAACATTTTGAAATTTGAATTGCGGTTCCCAAAAAAAGCAAAAACTTACCCAGAATCATATTCCACATTGCTATAGAAGATGAGAGTGGGCGAACATCATTTTGCATTACCCTGCGTGCCCCTCCATAATGCCCTGCAGCTATGACATCTTAGGCTACTTTCACACTAGCGTCGGGAAAGACCCGACGCTAGCGTGGTCTCCGCCGCACAACGGGGGCAGCGGATGTATTTTTCCAACGCATCCGCTGCCCCATTGTGAGGTGCGGGGAAGTGCGGGGAGGTGGGGGCGGAGTTCCGGCCGCGCATGCGCGGTCGGAAAAAGCGGACCGTCGGGAGCAAAAAACGTTATATGTAAGGTTTTTTTCTCCCGACGGTCCGCTAACACACGCCCAAGCGTCGCAAAACGGACGCGACGTTTGGCAATGCGTCGCAAATGCATCGCTAATGTTAGTCTATGACGAAAAAACGTATCCAGCAAGAACTTTTGCTGGATGCGTATTTTCGGCAAAACGACGCATTTGCGACGTATTGCAGTTAACGCTAGTGTGAAAGTAGCCTTACAGATTACTATGATTTGTACAGTGGTGGTCAGTAAAGGGGCCATCACAGACCAGCAATTAACAGTGAAGCCCAGTTTGCACAGAAGAGTTGATTTCCATCTACAGCATATTGGGAGTCGAGTTCCTGCCGCTGCACTGGGGGAATCTCAAACCATGTCTGCTGCGGTCTCCCATTCTGCATCAGCCGCAGTGGAGCCTGCTCGGCGGAGACGTCGGTCCCAGCATCGTGCTCAGTCTGATATTATACAAAGGGTTACTGCTGCCTTTCCAGGCTCTGCTATTGTACCCTTTACTGGTTTGGGGCAAGCAGGCTTTTCTGGGACTAAGTCCTGCTTTGCACACACTGAGCATGCCCACGGGAGGACCTCTCATTGGAGGTCGGGAGGCACATGCTCAGGCCCTGTAGCAGCTCCCATTGTTCCTCCAGGAAGGTCCTGTAGAGCTGCAACTATAAAACATCCGCTAGTGTCAATTTATGTATGAGCTCAGCGCCAGTGTGGTCATGTTGGTATGCAGTCAGGGACCCGGCTGAAATAAGCCCCTAGAATGCTGGCACCTCCGGCAAGGAGTTTTGTGTGTGTGTATTCAGGGACCTGGCTGAAATAAGCCCCTAGAATGCTGGCACCTCCGGCGACGAGTTTCGTGTGAGTGGATTCAGGGCTGGCATACAGCCATTAGAATTCCGGCTCCACCGGAGAGGAGCTGCGTGTTTGCATTTGACTGCATGACCACTATCTGCTCTACTAAGTAGCTGTGTTCCTCTGTGAGCTAAACAGGGCACAGCGTTCTCTTTGCTAACAGACTCTGTGAAGTAACAGAGTTTGTTTATACTACTATTTTGTACCGCCATATCTAGCAGCAGGTTCTTTCCTGCATGGTGGATCCCGGGTTGCGAACGCACCTACTACTTCTAATAAATATATATTCAGTGCGTTCCGCCAACCCTAACAGTACACTAGCGCCAGGATCTGGCTAAGTTATGGCGATGAACAGCGATTGCAAGGGTACATCCAGCTGCTGGAGGGCAGGTTGTCGTCTCTCGAGCGTGCAACCTCGGAGTTGGATGTTACCGCAATAGCTATTCAGGCTGCTAGCGTGGCTGCAGCAGCTTTACCCACTGCCACCTCTGTTCCAACTTTATCTCACCTCCCACTGCCTGAAAAATACTCTGGTGACAGTAAATCCTGTAGGGGTTTCGTGAGCCAGTGTGGTATACATCTCGAGCTCCTGGCTGCACATTTTCCCACAGAGCGGGCAAAGGTGGGATTCATAATCTCTGTCCTGTCAGACAGAGCTTTGGAGTGGGCTACGCCGCTGTGGGAGCGCAATGATCATGTGGTGCAGAGTGTTCCTCGGTTTCTGGGCACTCTGAAACAGGTCTTTTTGGGACCCAAAGTCACCCATGATACGGCGCTCCAACTACTGGCATTGACTCAGGGTTTGACCCTCATCCCAGTATTTTGGAAGGGGCTGGCTGACCATGTGAAGGACGCTTTGGCCACTAGGGAGATTCCCGCCACACTGGAGGAGCTCATACCTATATCAACTCGCATAGACCTTCGTTTTCACGAGCGAGGGTTGGAGCAAGCCCAGTGTAGGCAGAGATTTCTACTGGCTCCCACCTTCTCCAAACCTTTGGAATCTCCGGTCCAGGCGTCCGAGTCACATGAGGTCATAGAGGTGTCATGAGCGGGATCCAAGTCCCGGTCCGCTCGTGCACTTAAGGTTTGTCATGTTTGCCGGCAGTCAGGACACGTTGCCTCCAGGTGTCCTCAGCGGTCGGAGACACGTCAGCGTCTAGTGGCAGTTGGAGGAGGTACACTAGACACAGCAACGTTTACCTCCAAGTTGTCCTTCAAGGGGACAATTACCATAGGCCCATCCACACTTATGGCAGAGCTTTGTGTGGACTCTGGGGCGGAGGGTAATTTTATGTCATCCGCTTTCGCCCAGCGACATGCAATACCCCTGGTGATGCTCGCCAAACCAGTAACCGTTCGAGTGGTAAATGGGTCGTCACTACGCTCACAGATTACACACCAAACCATTCCTTTCACTTTTTCTATGTCTCCATCACATCAGGAGATTATCTCTCTATTGGTCATTCCTAAGGGAATTGATGAGGTCCTGTTGGGGATACCATGGCTACGCTACCATTCTCCTCTATAGAGTGGTCCTCAGGGAGAATTTTGGGATGGAGTAAATAGAGTGAGGGTAGATGTCAGAGGGAGTGCGTTCAGGTTGCTACAACCGAGGTACCCGCAGATCTTTCCTCTCTCCCCAAGCACTATTGGCCCTATGCGGATGTGTTCTCCAAAAGGGCTGCGGAGACCCTTCCGCCCCACCGCCCCTATGACTGTCCTATTGACCTCTTGCCTGGAGCAGAGCCTCCCCGGGGTCGAGTCTATACGTTATATCTCACGGAGATGGAGGCAATGTCTCAGTACATCCAAGAGAATCAGGCAAGAGGATTCATTAGGAAGTCAGTGTCACCTGCTGGGGCTGGGTTCTTCTTCGTGCAGAAGAAGAATGGGGAACTACGTCCATGCATAGACTACAGGGCCATCACTACACCATCACCGTTAAGAATAAGTACCCACTGCCCCTGATATCTGAGGTCTTTGATAGGCTACGGGGAGCAAGGGTATTTACTAAATTAGATCTGCAGGGTGCTTACAACCTGATTCGCATCCGTGAGGGGGATGAATGGAAGACGGTGATGCCCTTCGGGCTCTGTAATGCCCCAGCCGTTTTCCAAGACTTTGTGAACGACATCTTCTGGGATATGCTCACCACCTCGGTTGTAGTCTATCTGGATGATATTCTCATCTACTCTCCAGATATTGACTCCCATCGGAGAGATGTTTGCAAAGTCTTCGACCTCCTATGGGCAAACTCCCTCTATGACAATTTGGAGAAGTATGTCTTTGAGCAGGAGTCCTTGCCTTTCCTTGGTTATGTCATCTCTGCCCAGGGTTTAGCTATGGATCCTGCCAAGCTATAGGCTGTGATGGACTGGCAGGAACCCCATTCTCTTAAAGCAGTGCAGTGCTTTATGGGGTTCATTAATTACTATCGCCAGTTCATTCCACACTTCTCAACTTTGGTAGCTACCTTGGTTGCCCTCCCCAAGAAGGGAGCAAATCCCAAGTTGTGGTTAGAGGTCTCCAAGGCCTTTCTCTTGATTAAGTCACACTTCACTAGCACTCCCAACCTACATTGTCCCGATGTAGATAAGCCATTTATCATGGAGGTGGGTGCCTCATCCATTGGTGCTGGAGCAGTCCTTTTCCAAAAGGAAGCTCAAGGTCGTATGCATCCTTGCTTCTTCTTCTCCAAGACCTTCACACCGGCATTGAGGAATTATTCCATCAGGGACAGGGAGTTGCTAGCCATGAAGTTGGCTTTCGCAGAGTGGAGACACATCTTGGAGGGACCTCTCCACCGGAGAGGAGCTGCGTGTTTGCATTTGACTGCATTACCACTATCTGCTCTACTAAGTAGCTGTGTTCCTCTGTGAGCTAAACAGGGCACAGCGTTCTCTTTGCTAACAGACTCTGCGATGTAACAGAGTTTGTTTATACTACTATTTTATACCACCATATCTAGCAGCAGGTTCTTTCCTGCACGGTGGATCCCGGGTTGCGAACGCACCTACTACTTCTAATAAATATATATTCAGTGTGTTCCGCCAACCCTAACACAGCATCATTGAGAAAGTCTCTGTTATATAGAGTTTATTCTCTTATCGTCAGTGGGGTCCTCTCTCCTGCAGAGTGCAAAGTCTTATGGTCAGTGGGGTCCTCTCTCTCCTGTAGAGTGTAAGCTCTTATGGTCAGCGGGGTCCACTCTCTCCTGTAGAGTATAAGCTCTTATGATCAGTGGGGTCCACTCTCTCCTGTAGAGTGTAAGCTCTTATGGTCAGTGGGGTCCTCTATCAACTGTAGAGTGTAAGCTCTTATGTTCAGCGGGGTCCTCTTTCTCTCCTGTAGAGTGTAAGCTCTTATGGTCAGCGGAGTCCACTCTCTCCTGTAGAGTATAAGCTCTTATGGTCAGTGGGGTCCACTCTCTCCTGTAGAGTGTAAGCTCTTATGGTCAGTGGGGTCCTCTCTCTCCTGTAGAGTGTAAGCTCTTATGGTCAGTGGGGTCCTCTCTCTCCTGTAGAGTGTAAGCTCTTACTGTCAGCGGGGTCCTCTCTCAACTGTAGAATGTAAACTCTTATGGTCAGCAGGGTCCTCTCCTGTAGAGTATAATCTCTTATGATCAGTGGGGTCCTCTCTCCTGTAGAGTGCAATGTATTATTGTCAGTGGGGTCCTCTCTCTCCTGTAGACTGTAAGCTCTTATGGTCAGCGGGGTCCTCTCTCTCCTGTAGAGTGTAAGCTCTTATGGTCAGCGGGGTCCTCTCTCTCCTGTAGAGTGTAATGTCTTATGGTCAGCGGGTATATAGTCAAATAAAAAAGGCAGCACACTGCAGTGCTAAGACATGCAAACATGAAACATGAAAACTGAACTGCAATACTGCACTAGAAATATGAAAAATGAGAGCGTTTAGCGCATAAAAATGGCCAATTTTATGTGTACCTGATAGCCCCTTTACGGCATCTCTCGTATATCAGGTCCTACGCTTGCCTACCTCGCTGAGAATAAACGTCTCCATGTGAATGGGTACCTGTGAAAACCTCTTCCTAGACTTATATTCTCTCTCTCTGTGGAGGGGTACTGGACCTGCTGCGATTAAAACACCTGGGCTAGGAGGCGGAGTGCTCAGTCAGAAGGCTAAATAATATATTTGAAAAAACTGACCGTCACATCCATACATAGACTAAGTGTGAACAGGTGCTGAACCTAGAGTAACCAACTCATACTGTATATAGTCAAATAAAATTTTTCAAATACATTATTTAGCCTTCTGACTGAGCACTCCGCCTCCTAGCCCAGGTGTTTTAATCGCAGCAGGTCCAGTACGCCTCCACAGAGAGAGAGAATATAAGTCTAGGAAGAGGTTTTCACAGGTACCCATTCACATGGAGACGTTTATTCTCAGCGAGGTAGGCAAGCGTAGGACCTGATATACGAGAGATGCCGTAAAGGGGCTATCAGGTACACATAAAATTGGCCATTTTTATGCGCTTAACGCTCTCATTTTTCATATTTCTAGTGCAGTATTGCAGTTCAGTTTTCATGTTTCATGTTTGCATGTCTTAGCACTGCAGTGTGCTGCCTTTTTTATTTGACTATATATGAGTTGGTTACTCTAGGATCAGCACCTGTTCACACTTAGTCTATGTATGGATGTGACGGTCAGTTTTTTCAAATATATTATGGTCAGCGGGGTCCTCTCTCTCTTTTTCTTTCTCTCCTCTCCCCTATGTGCATTTTCTGAGCAATTACAAGCAATCCAATACTGACATTTGCGCAAATGTATTCACTGTGAAATGAGTTTTTTGTAAAAATTTTGTGGAATCAGTAAATTAGAATTTCAAAAGATCCCTTCCTATTTACTGCTGAGGAGCAGTCCTATTGTGATTGCTTTTTACATTAAATGTCTGATTGTCTGCTGAACCTCATTAAGTTAACAGTGAGGATAAAAGAGTTGAGACTCCATTTATCATTCATCTGTAAGGAGCTTGTATGTTCTCCTCGTGTTTGCGTGGGTTTTCCTCCGGGTTCTCCGTTTTCCCCCCACACTCCAAAGATATACTGATAGGGAATCTAGATTATGAGCCCCAATGGGGACAGTGATGATAATGTGTGGAAAGCACTGCGGAATATGATAGCGCTATATGAGTAAAGCATAGTATATAAATAAATAAATAAATAAATAAATAAATGTATGGCCAATATATCAAAATCCTTGAGGATCAAGGAAATATATTTCTGTCTGTGGATCAGATAAATCCCAAAGCATAAGATGATTGACGATCAGTGTTTATGGTGCCCACAACATGTATGTTTTATTGACAACTAAATGGACAACTGTGGTTCTGTGGGAAAATCTAATTATGAATCAAAGGATCTTGCGACTTTCCATTTTGTTGGTTTCAGGTCATATTCACATTATGGTTTCACTTTGAAGTTGTATATATTTAAAGGGAATCTGTCAGTATGCTTTTGCTACCTAATCTGAGAGAAGCTTGATGTAGGGGCAGAGATACTGATTCCAGTGATGTGTTACTTATTGGGTTGTTTGGTGTATTTTTTAAAAAATCACTGTTTTATTAGCAAAATATTGTCACTAGAGGACTTATATAAATAAAGTTGTCAATAAGGGGTATAGGCGCAGTTATACAGAGGTCCACATTCAGAGAACTGCTAGATCTGCAGCAGAGAAAACTGATTTTATTCAAACTAACTATACCAAATAGAAAAGTAAGTGATACTTCACTGGAATCAGGGTCTCTGCCCCTATATCATGATGCTCTCAGATGGATTATCAAAAACCTAGTTACAGATTCCCTTTAAATATATACAACTTCAAAGTGGAACCATATTGTGAATATGTATAGTATAATGCACTTTCCATAGTCCTCCATACACCATAATACACTTCTCAATCCTCCATATAGTATAATACACTCCTCATAGTCCTCCATATTGTATAATGCACCCGTCATAGTCCCCCATGTAGTACACTGCACTCCCCATAGTATAATGCACCCCATAGTTTCTCATATAGTATAATGCATTCCCCATAGTCATCGGTACAATATAATACAGGTCCCATATAGTATAATGCACCACATAGTCCTTGATAGAGTATAATGTAGCCCCCCTCATACTATAATGCAGCCCCCATATAGTATAATGCAGTCCCCCAAAGAATATAATGCAGCCACCGCATAGAGTATAATGCAACCACCCCATAGAGTATAATGCAGCCACCCCACAGAGTATAATACAGCCCCCTCATGCAGTACAATGCTGCCCCCTCATACAGTACAATGAAGCCCTCTCATAGTTTATAATGCAGCTCCCTCATAAAATATAATGCAGCTACCCCATAGAGTATAATGCAGTCCCCTCATAAAGTATAATTCAGCCCCCACAGAGTATAATGCAGACCCCCAAAGAATATAATGCATCCCCAATGAGGATAATTCAGCCCCCTCATAGAGCATAATGCAGCCCCCTCATAGAGTATTATGCAGCCACCGCATAGAGTATAATGTCGCCCCACAGTCCTGAAGTATTATGGCCACCATGTACTCACTGATGTAAAAAATACAATACTGACCTCTCCTCCTCGTTCCCTTGCTGCTCTGATCGCTGCAGAGCATCCCAGCAGCTCCACTGTCCAGCACAGCTTGATGCGTGATGAAGTGATGTCATTGTACACCCACTGCGTTAGAGGCAGGGGGGAATTATGGGGGAGGGAGCATCATCTGAAGCTCTCTCCTCCATCATTGCTTTCAACTGCATTGGCATCTATGATGCTGATATAGTTGAATGTGGGGAGGGGGCGGCGTTGGTGTTGTACTTCCCTGACTCACGGGCCCAATAGCGGCCTCATGGTGTGCTCCTCTCCTGTAGTCACCAGGCATACACTGCCATTCCTCTCCCTCTCTGGTCCCCGCTGCTGGCAGCAGTCGACGGCGAATCCTGACCTGCACGATGCTGGTGCTCCCAGGACAGAGCACTTCTCTACCTGTTTGCTGCTATGCACACTTGTCTCTGCAGTCTCTGCAATGGTCCCTCTTCCTGGACTGCTGTGGCACTCCCTGCTCTCCTCAGTGCAGCAGTCCCTCTGCAGACATCGGGGGACCCTGTCAGTGCGGTCTGTCGTGGCGCCATTACTCTGTGGTGAGGGCAGGGGAAGCAGACCACACCACTCACTACTCTGTGCGCTGCCCTACGTTCACACCAAACTAACCTGTTTGCTGTGCTTTCCCCTTTTATCCCCCCACTGCTGCAAGCGCTTTTTTTCTCTCACTCCTCTCCCTCCTGGGACTGCCGGAAGGAATGCCTTGCTAGCGCTTCCCCCAGGCAATGGGGAAGGTCCGACTCACTCAAGCTTCCCAGGGAAAACAGGGGATGCAGCCCCTTTAGTTCCAGACCCGGCACGCAGGTACCCGCTGTGTAGTCGTCCCCTTTACAATAGATTGAATACTTTTGCTAAAGGATTCAGAAGTTGGACTTGCACGAGTCTCTGGCCTCAATACCCGGAACTGCCGCCGGTACTCGGGACCGGAGCATTCAGCTGCATAGAAATGCATGCAACCACACACTCCGGTCCCGAGTGCCGGCGGCAGTGCTGGGTATTGAGGCGAGAGACTCATGCGAGTTTCTCGCATTGCAGTTGCAAGTGTGACCCCGGCCTAAGCCAGGTGGGCTAACCAGCACTACTGTATGGACTTTATGCTTTATGTTGTAATTTGAGCTGGGTAAGGATTGTATTTGAGTTTGAGTCCTGTGATATGGTTTTTGAGGACTACAATAAACCAGCCGGACTTTAAATAGAAACAGTTCCTGTATCCTCCTCTGTAAGAAGCCGAGCGAGCTGACCTACCACATTTGGTGTTAGAAGTGCGGGCTAGTTCCCAGGGAATACCTGTAACTGCTACAGAATTACCGCATGTCTTAGCTGAAGGCGGCTATAGTCCAGAGAGTTTGGGAATGGCTAAGGCATGGTGTGAAATTAAGGGTGCGATTCTATAATACATTTTGTCTTTACTTACTTTTTCTGTGTAATTCATCTTTTTAATGTTTTATGAAAAAGAAAAAAAAGTCTTTGTAACTCTGACAAATGCCTAATAAAATCAGAATAAAAAAAGCAGCAAAGCAACAAGGTGTCAATGTGGTTTTAAATGACAATGAATTGGTCATTTTCAGCAGAAACAACAACTAAATCCTCAGTGATGAACTTGATTCCAGAGCAAATACTTTGAGAAGGAAAAATAAACGAAGCTACTGAGCGCTGCACACATGGGGAAGAACAAAAGAATGTTTGAGGTTTGATATAGCAACATACAATGTATAGTAAGGCTAAAGTATGAGCAACAATATCACAGCTGTGTAAGCCATGTCATACACAGAAGGTCACAGCGTCTCACCGAAGAGGCCACCTAGTAATCTACAGATTTCTTTCCAGCTCTGAAGTCTTTCATCATATAGAAATTCTAGTTCTTTAAATTTTCTTTAACATGAGTTTGACTTCATTCACATTCACTCGTTCAGTATTTGGTCAGTATTTTACTTCAGTATTTATAAACCAAAACCAGAAGTGGGTGATAAATGCAGAAATAGTGACGTGTTTCTATTATTCTTTTCCTCTGATTGTTTCATTCCTGATTTTGGCTTTCAAATACTAATGTAAAATACTGACCAAATACTGAAGGTGTGACCGCAGCCTAAAGATGATTCTCCAATGGCCTCATGCACACATCACTATTTCTCCGGTGTTTTCCATCGGTGTTTGTATGCCAAAACCAGGAGTAGAACTTATTGACACCTGTTCGGTGTTTAGGAGACACTCCTGGTTTTGGCAAAAGAATACTGATGAAATACTGATCAAAAATACCGATGTGTGAATGAGGCCATACTCTGATAATCTGGAGAATAAAACATGCACTCACTGTACTTTTTTGGGGTATAAGCAGAGCTCAGTGATCAGGGTCGCAGATGTTACAACCGCGACCAGGACCATGCAGAAGAAGGGCCAGATGACACCTTTTCCAGCTGTATGTGTGTCCTCGGATGCACATTAATCTGAAATGTATTGTGGTGCAGAGAACTGCCGGTCACCGCAAGGCAATACACCCTACTGGCCAATCAGAGATCAGCAGCTAACATCCACATGCACGTCACGGGCAGCGCATGGCATTTATGTTATGAACTGCCCATGTTGGCGCGCTGAAATCAGACGCCAGCTTTTACACAAGCAAAAGAAGACGACGCTTCGCATTGTGGAAACAGGAGAAGGTAAGTATAATAATGGTGAAGGACGAGGGATATTATTATAAAATGGGAGGAATTATTGCAGGAAGGAACCTAGGAAGGGGAGCATTAATTCAGGAAGGGGCAAGGAGAGGGACATCATTATTGGAGGGGTCCAGGACGTTATTACTTGAAGGGCGAATACACATGTTTTACAGGTTCTAGATTGTTACAAGGGCCCATACATCTGACCAACATGTAAGAGGGGGCCTGGGTTAAAATTTTGCAGCAGGGTTCACCTGACACTAGTCATACCAATGGGTATCAGAGATAAAGTTTCTCCTTGTGGAGAGCACCAAGTTGACATACGGAGCTTTGGTTTGGCTTCCTATTCTAAGTCATGTGGCAATGCCCTTTATATAGTCAATACTGACTTTTTGGATTGTTACCTCCAATAGCTAGCACCGGTGTTCCTTGTCCTCTTCATTTGTGAAGAGGCTACTTACATGGATTTTTCATTCATGCAGTGATTGTTGGTGCAGCTTGTGTGAATTTTCTTAGCGATAAAACTCCAAATTAACATACATTGTTAGATGGAACTTCTTCGGACTTGATGCGTTGCAACAGTTCCAAATGGCCATCTACAATCATATCCACCAAACAATTACAATAACCTGCACACTTCTGTTCACTCTCCTATAAATTTTGCAAAGTTTACATTCGGGAGCATCAGTTGGGGTAATTTCAGGGTACACATCAATGTACAGCCACTGGCTTGAGCCTGTTGGGATGATTCTTGTGTCGATTTCCAGGGTTTTATCTTACTCCTATCCTGGATGTCTGCAACACTGACAAACATTCAAATACGATTATCATTTTCTTTTTTTGCATCAGTTACAGATCCTGTATTACACCATTCCGCACCAAACCATCTACCTATACTGCTTCTCGTTGATATGTGAATGTCCGGAGATTCACTTTTATTATTATCATCTCTTTTTAGCCCACCATTAATACCAGGGTTCTATACATGAGAAAATGGTTGCATACATATACCATATATAAAATAAATGAACTTACAGACTGATACAGAGGGTGAGAGAACTCTGACCTCACTAGAGGGTAATGTTGAAGGAGACGGCAAAATGAGGGTTGGAGCATTCAGTGGTGGCAGGGTTATTGCAGGCTGTAGGTTTTACTGCAGAGAAGAGTATTTTGAAGTTACATCTTAAAATTATAGATGTGGGAGACAATTATCACATCTTGAGGTACTGAATCTCACAGAATCGGGGATGCTCCTGGAGGTGATTGGAACATATGAGAGAAGGAGGTCTCATGCAGATCGGAGATTATGTGTGGGTGGGTATCAGGAAATGAGTTCAAAGATATATGGATGAGACAGAATATGGGTGGCCTTGTAAGTTACTGTTAGTAGTTTAAACTAGATTTTCTGGGGAGTTGAAAGTTAGTGAAGGGATAAGGCATAGGTGTAGGAATAGCGAAGGTAGATGTGAATTGATCGAGTTAAGCATAGACTGGAGAGATGGAAGAGTGTTAGTTGGGAGGCAACAGAGGAGGATATTGCAGTGGTTGAGTCGGGAGGTGGTCACAACAAAAACTATCATTATAGTATATTCAGGATGGTGGAAACAACAAAATCTTTAAATATTTTTGAGTTGGAAATGGCTGGAGGTGGTTCAGGTTTGGATATCCAGATTACCAGAATAGTTGTGTGTTTCTGTGAATGAGCCTATAATGCATAGAGTACCATGAGACTTTCAGGAAGGATAGGACAATGACAATTCTGAAGGAAGAGGCCTGATAGCACAAGTCTGCAAAGGTAAAATTGTTTGAAAAGTAAGAGGTGATTTTTACATACTTTTGGTCACTGAATTCAGTAAAAATATTGAAAAATATCCATCACATATACTTTTTTTTTCACAAACACCGACTCCATAGGCTTATTTTTAGCACTAAACGTTGACACTTTTAACCCCTTAACGACCGCCGATACGCCTTTTAACGGCGGCCGCTAAGGGTACTTAAACCACAGCGCCGTTAATTAACGGCGCTGTGGAAAAAGTGAATAGCGCCCCCCAGAGTCGGATTTTCTCTGGGGTCTCGGTTGCCGAGGGTAGCCGAGACCCCAGAGAACATGATTCGGGGGTTTTTTACCGACCCCAGAGTTGCGATCGCCGGTAATTAACCGTTTACCGGCGGTCGCAACAACAACAAAAAAGCGATGTGCCATTTAATTTCTCTGTCCTCCGATGTGATCGCACATCGGAGGACAGAGAAATAGGGTCCCCGATGGCCCCCAATAGCCCCCCGATACTTACCTACCTCCCCCGGTGCTCCTCGTGCGTCCCCATGGGCGCCGCCATCTTTTTTCCGGGAAAAAATGGCGGGCGCACGCGCAGTACGCCCGCCGCCCGGCACCCGGAAGATCTTTGGGGTCTCGGCTGCCGGGGGTAGCCGAGACCCCAAAGAACATGATCGGGGTCGGTTTGCACCGACCCCTGTTTTGTGATCGCCGGTAATTAACAGTTTACCGGCGACCGCAAAAAAAAAAAAAAAAGCGATCGGTATTTCTCTGTCCTCTGATGTGATCACACATCAGAGGACAGAGAAATAGGGGGATTCGGGGACCCTAACATACTCACCCGGTGTCCCTGGGTCCTCTTCTGTCTTCTCCTGCCAGCCGGCTTTTTCCTTATGGCGGGCGCATGCGCAGTGCGCCCGCCATCTGCTGCCATCTGCCGGCCGGCAGGAGAAGACGAGTTGGGGCTAAAATTAGGGTTAGGGTTAGGGTTAGGGTTAGGGTTAGAGTTAGGGTTAGGGTTAGGGTTAGGGTTAGAGTTAGGGTTAGGGTTAGGGTTAGGGTTAGGGCTAGGGTTAGGGTTGGGGCTAAATTTAGGGTTAGGGTTAGGGCTAGGGTTAGGGTTAGGCTACTTTCACACTAGCGTTTTTTGGCTTCCGTCGCAATGCGTCGGAGAAAAAACGCATCCTGCAAAAGTGCTTGCAGGATGCGTTTTTTCTCCATTGGCTTGCATTAGCGACGCATTGCGACGGATTGCCACATGTCGCATCCGTCGTGCGACGGATGCGTCGTGCTTTGGCGGACCGTCGGCACAAAAAAAGCTACATGTAACTTTTTTGTGCGACGTGTCCGCCATTTCCGACCGCGCATGCGCGGCTGGAACTCCGCCCCCGCCTCCCCTCACAATGGGGCAGCGGATGCGTTGAAAAAACAGCATCCGCTGCACCCGTTGTGCGGCGCTTACAACGCTAGCGTCGGTACGTCGGCCCGGCACACTGCGATGGGCCGAGTACGACGCTAGTGTGAAAGTAGCCTTAGGCTTCTATCACACTTGCGTCGGTACGGGGCGGTCGCAATGCGTCGGCCCGACGTACCGACGCACGTTGTGAAAATTGTGCACAACGTGGGCAGCGGATGCAGTTTTTCAACGCATCCGCTGCCCAGTCTATGTCCTGGGGAGGAGGGGGCAGAGTTACGGCCACGCATGCGTGGAAATGGCGGACGCGACGTACAAAAAAAAGGTTACATTGAACTTTTTTTGTGACGACGGGGCTAAAGTTATGGTTAGGGTTGGGGCTAAAGTTAGGGTTAGGGTTGGGGCTAAAGTTAGGGTTAGAGTTGGGATTAGGGTTTGGATTAGGGTTACGTTTGGGATTAGGGTTAGGGGTGTGTTGGATTTAGGGTTTTGATTAGGGTTATGGTTAGGGTTGAGATTAGGGCTGTTTTGGGGTTAGGGTTGTGATTATCGTTAGGGTTGTGATTAGGATTATGGATCGGGTTAAGATTAGGGTTAGGGGTGTGTTGGAGTTAGGGTTGGAGTTATAATTTGGGGGTTTCCACTGTTTAGGTACATCAGGGGGGTCTCCAAACACGACAGCCAATTTTGCGCTAAAAAAGTCAAATGGTGCTCCCTCCCTTCTGAGCTCTGCCGTGCGCCCAAACAGTGGTTTACCCCCACATATGGGGCATCAGCGTACTCGGGATAAATTGGACAACAACTTTTGGGGTCCAATTTCTCCTGTTACCCTTGTGAAAATAAAAACTTGGGGGCTAAAAATCTTTTTTGTGGGAAAAAAAAATATTTTTTTATTTTCACTACTATGCATTATAAACTTCTGTGAAGCACTTGAGCATTCAAAGTTCTCACCACATATCTAGATAAGTTCCTTAGGGGGTCTAGTTTCCAAAATTTGGTCACTTGTGGGGGGTTTCTACTGTTTAGGTACATCAGGGGCTCTGCAAACGCAACATAACACCCACACACAATTCTATCAAAGTCTGAATTCCAAAATGGCGCTCCTTCTCTTCCGAGCTCTGCTGTGCGCCCAAACAGTGGTTTACCCCCACATATTGGGTACCAGCATACTCAGAACAAATTGGACAACAACTTTTGGGGTCCAATTTCTCTTGTTACCCTTGTGAAAATAAAAATTTGGGGGCTAAAAAAATCTTTTTTGTGGGAAAAAAAAATATTTTTTATTTTCACTACTATGCATTATAAACTTCTGTGAAGCACTTGGGCATTCAAAGTTCTCACCACATATCTAGATAAGTTCCTTGGGGGGTCTATTTTCCAAAATGGGGTCACTTGTTGGGAGTTTCTACTGTTTAGGTACATTAGGGGTCTGCAAACGCAACATAACGCCCGCAGACAATTCTATCAAAGTCTGCATTCCAAAATGGCGCTCCTTCCCTTCCGAGCTCTGCCGTGCGCCCAAGCAGTGGTTTACCCCCACATATGGGGTACCAGCATACTCAGGACAAATTGGACAACAACTTTTGGGGTCCAATTTCTCTTGTTACCCTTGTGAAAATAAAAACTTGGGGGCTAAAAAATCTTTATTGTTAAAAAAAAAATATTTTTTATTTTCACGACTCTGCATTATAAACTTCTGTGATGCACTTGGGCATTCAAAGTTCTCACTACACATCTAGATAAGTTCCATGGGGGGTCTAGTTTCCAAAATGGGGTCACTTTTGGGGGGTTTCTACTGTTTAGGCACATCAGGGGCTCTCCAAACGCGACATGGCGTCCGATCTCAATTCCAGTCAATTTTGCATTGAAAAGTCAAATGGCGCTCCTTTGCTTCCGAGCTCAGCCATGCACCCAAACAGTGGTTTACCCCCACATACGGGGTGTCGGCGTACTCAAGACAAATTGTACAACAACTTCTGGTGTCCATTTTCTCCTGTTACTCTTGGTAAAATAAAAATTTGGAGGCAAAAAGATCATTTTTGTAGAAAAAATTCGATTTTTTTATTTTCACGGCTCTACGTTATAAACTTCTGTGAAGCACCTGGGGGTTTAAATTGCTCACCACACATCTAGATAAGTTCCTTAAGGGGTCTAGTTTCCAAAATGGTGTCATTTGTGGGGGGTCTCTCCACTGTTTAGGCACATCAGCGGCTCTCCAAACGTGACATGGCGTCCGATCTCAATTCCAGCCAATTCTACATTGAAAAAGTAAAACGACACTCCTTCTCTTCCAAGCTCTGCGGTGCGCCCAAACAGTGGTTTACCCCCACATATGGGGTATTGACGTACTCAGGAGAAATTGCACAACAACTTTTGTGGTCTAATTTCTCCTGTTACCCTTGTGAAAATAAAAATTTGGGGGCAAAAAGATCATTTTTGTAGAAAAAATGTGATTTTTTATTTTCACGGCTTTACGTTATAAACTTCTGTGAAGCACTTGGGGGTTCAAAGTGCTCACCGAATATCTAGATAAGTTCCTTAAGGGGTCTAGTTTCCAAAATGGTATCACTTGTGGGGGGTTTCCACTGTTTAGGCACATTAGGGGCTCCCGAAACGCGACATGGCGTCTGATCTCAATTCCAGCCAATTCTGCATTGAAACAGTCAAACGGTGCTCCTTCACTTCCAAGCTCTGCGGTGCGCCCAAACAGTGGTTTACCTCCACATATGGGGTATCGGCATACTCAGGAAAAATTGCACAACAAAATTTGTGGTTAAATTTCTGTTTTTACACTTGTGAAAATTAAAAAAAATGGTTCTGAAGTAAAATGTTTGCAAAAAAAAGTTAAATGTTCATTTTTTTCTTCCACATTGTTTCAGTTCCTGTGAAGTACGTAAAGGGTTAATAAACTTCTTGAATGTGGTTTTGAGCAGCTTGAGGGGTGCAGTTTTTAGAATGGTGTCACACTTGGTTATTTTCTATCATATAGACCCCTCAAAATGACTTCAAATGAGATGTGGTCCCTAAAAAAAAATGGTGTTGTAAAAATGAGAAATTGCTGGTCAACTTTTAACCCTTATAACTCCCTAACAAAAAAAAAATTGTTTCCAAAATTGTGCTAATGTAAAGTAGACATGTGGGAAATGTTATTTATTAACTATTTTTTGTGACATATCTCTCTGATTTAAGGGCATAAAAATACAAATTTGAAAATTGCAAAATTTAAAAATTTTTTGCCATATTTCCATTTTTTTCATAAATAATCGCAAGTAATATCGAAGAAATGTTACCACTAACTTGAAGTACAGTATGTCACGAAAAAACATTCTCAGAATCAGTGGGATCCGATAAAGCGTTCCAGAGTTATAACCTCTTAAAGTGACACTGGTCAGAATTGTAAAAATTGGCTCGGTCATTAAGTACCAAATTGGCTCTGTCACTAAGGGGTTAAGTGAGCTTTTGTGAATGATTTTGTGTTATTTGATTGGTTAGAAATGTTTTTTTCATGGGACAGAAGCAAAGAAAATGAATTACTTCCATACTTTTCTCAAGACTATGCTCTAGTGTACTGCAGTGATGTTCCTTGGCTGATGGAAAAATTTAACATTCAGTAAGATGTGAGTGAGTGACAACTCTTTATTGATTCATCCAAAAAAGGCTGAAAGCTATGCTACTGCACAATTGTAGGAAGGAGGCATCAGTGCCTGTAGGACATTCTGTGCACTTGAAGGAACACTATGAGAATCTAGACTTTATTCTCAAGAAACGTAACACAAGGGTCAAGCATGGTCAATATGTGGTGATCTGAAAGTTCTCTCTTTGATCCTTGGGCAGCAAGAAGGATACATGAAGTACTCATGATTTGTGTGTGAATGGGACAGCCGAGATAAGTCTCATCACTGGAGCCAAAAAGGTTGGACAACGAGAACACACTTGCAACCTGGGATAAAGAAAATAGTTGCAGAAAGTTTAGATAATCCCTCTAAAGTTCTCCTGCCACCACTAACTAAGCTAGACTGATGAAGCAGGCTATCGGTGGTAGCCGAGACCCCAGAGCTTTTCTGACACTGGGAAGCACTATATCCTTATTTCTCAGCACCAGTCGTAAAGGGGTTATATCAGGGCATAAGAAAACATAAGAATCAGACATTAGATTTTAAACAATTTTCATACGCAGATTTTGCACACATGTGTAATCATTACCCTGTTTAGACACCCAAAGTGAAATGAGGCTGTTTTTTGTGGTCCACCCTGTGCCATGTCATGCATAGAGTTGTTTGAAGAACAACAAAAGGATGATAAGCTCACCATAGAAGCAAAAACCTTTTAGATAAAGTAGCATAAAGAAATGCAAAATATGTTCAAGCTGCATAAAATAAGACAATTATAATTATTTCTATAAATCAGACTAGCCACATGTCAGCCATACACTGTGTGCAGAATTATTAGGCAAGTTGTATTTTGGAGGATTATTTTTATTATTGATCAACAACTATGTTCTCAATCAACCCAAAAGACTTATAAATATCAAAGCTTAATATTTTTGGAAGTTGGAGTGGAGTTTTAGATTTGGCTATCTTAGGAGGATATCTGTTTGTGCAGTTAACTATTACTGTGCAGAATTATTAGGCAACTTAATAAAAACCAAATATATTCCCATCTCACTTGTTTATTTTCACCAGGTAAACCAATATAACTGCACAAAATTTAGAAATAAACATTTCTGACATGCAAAAACAAAACCCCAAAAAATTAGTGACCAATAATAATCTAATAATAATCTTTATTTTTATATAGCGCTAACATATTCCGCAGCGCTTTACAGGTTGCACACATTATCATCGCTGTCCCCATTGGGGCTCACAATCTAAATTCCCTATCAGTATGTCTTTGGAATGTGGGAGGAAACCGGAGAACCCGGAGGAAACCCAAGCAAACACGGAGCGAACATACAAACTCTTTGCAGATGTTGTCCTTGGTGGGGTTTGAATGTGAGATATAAAGGGTGGGAAAACAGTACACCTCTTGAAACAGTGTCTGGGGGGCTGCAAGGCACAGTGCTGCAAGGCTGCTGTGCTAACCACTGCACCACCGTGCTGCCCAATAAAGCCACCTTTCTTTATGATGAAACACAACAGCCTTCCATCCATAGATTCTGTCAGTGGCTTGATCTGTTTACGATCCACATTGCGTGCAGCAGCCACCATAGCCCCCAGACACTGTTCCAAGAGGTGTACTGTTTTCTCACCCTGTATATCTCACATTTCGTGAGGGACCACAGGTTCTCTATGGGGTTCAGATCAGGTGAACAAGGGGGCCATGTCATTATTTTTTCTTCTTTGAGACCTTTACTGGCCAGCCACGCTGTGGAGTAGTTGGAGGCATGTGATGGGTCATTGTCCTGCATGAAAATCACGTTTTGATTGAATGATACCGACTTCTTCCTGTACCACTGCTTGAAGAAGTTGTCTTCCAGAAACTGACAGTAGGTCTGGGAATTGAGCTTCACTCCATCCTCAACCGGAAAAGGTCCCACAAGTTCATCTTTGATGATACCAGCCCATACCAGTACCCCACCTCCACCTTGCTGGCGTCTGAGTCGGAGTGGAGCTCTCTGCCCTTTACTGACCCAGCCTCTGGCCCATCCATCTGGCCCATCAAGAGTCACTCTCATTTCATCAGTCCATAAAACCTTTGAAAAGTCAGTCTTAAGATATTTCTTGGCCCAGTCTTGACGTTTTATCTTATGTTTCTTGTTTAAGGTGGTCATTTTTCAGCCTTCCTTACCTTAGCCATGTCCCTGAGTATCGCACACCTTGTGCTTTTTGATACTCCAGTAACGTTGCAGCTCTGAAATATGGCAAAACTGGTGGCACATGGCATCTTGGCAGCTTCATGCTTGATTTTCCTCAATTCATGGGCAGTTATTTTGCGCCTTTTTTGCCCAACAAGCTTCTTGCGACCCTGTTGGCTATTTGCCATGAAACGCGTGATTGTTCGGTGATCACGCTTCAAAAGTTTGGCAATTTCAAGACTGCTGCATCCCTCTGCAAGACATCTCACAATTTTAGACTTTTCAGAGCCCGTGAAATCTCTCTTCTGACCCATTTTGCCAAAGGAAAGGAAGTTGCCTAATAATTAAGCACATCTTATATAGGGTGTTGATGTCATTAGACAACACCCTTCCTCATTACAGAGATGCACATCACCTGATTTACTTAATTGGCAGTTGGCTCTCAAGCCTGAACAGCTTGGAGTAGGACAACATGTATAAAAAGTATCATGTGATCAAAATACAACTTGCCTAATAATTCTGCACACAGTGTATGTTCCCCCCCCCCACCACGTAGCCACATGAGGCCAATCACAGACTTCAGTGCTTTCTGAAGACGAGCACATAGAAACTAGTAGCTGAGAAGACTTAGTAAGCCAGTGAGGAGAAGGTCTAGGACACATGAGTATGCAATCTTTATTATTTTTTTAACTCATTCCCTCTTTATTTTACTTTATCATCTGGACAGACTTTAGGGTACAATTCATGTCTTTTCAGAGTACTTTCGATCTGGACCAATTTTATTTAGACTTAAAAGAATATGCCTGCTGAATTGAGCAAACCTACCAGAAACACATTTCAGGAGATTTGCTAATCTCTATGCAGCATACTGTATATAACACTAGTGTCTTCTTACAGTTGGGTGAAGGTTTTTTTTGGGTCCTCTCAAACTTTAGATCTTGGGTCCAACTACTTTCAAATAGCAAAATTCCTGTTTAAAGATGGGCAAGGCTTAGCATATACTAAAGAACTAAAGTTTATGTCTGATTTCTACTTTTTGAGATTTTTTAACACAGAAGTCTAAAACAGAAATATAATATAGTTGTAGGAACCAGTTTTCTTCAGTAAATATTTAACAAAATGCAAATGAAAAAAAAACCCACCGGGTCTTACACAGTACAGGGCTGTCACTTCTCATAGCGATGAGCTATATAATAAGGTAATAAACTTGTACGCACACTAAAATTATCCAGACACTGTATTTATTTTAAGAGTCGGAAATCCTAAACCTAAAGTAAATATCCTAACAGCCAAAGTAGTTCCATAAACCTTCCCACTGAGTCTATTACAGAACGAGGAGATAAGTCATAGGTCTATGTATCTACGATCGCCTGCTGCTGGTCCTCCTCCTTATATCTACTCATGATCAATAAAGCAATTGTAGGCATAAAAGTTCACATTGCTGCCCCATTAACGTTATCCTTCATCTCTATCGACGTCTGTGTTATATGAATTAGCTGCAGATTGGAAATGAAACCCTTTTTTTAAGTGGACATGTGTACAAGTGAAAACATGTGCTGGGCTGAAATGAAAGCATTGTGCCCTTGGTGAGGGTGGACTCTTAAAGGTAATTGTAGAGAAAACAAGATCCATACTTATCTAGCAATTTGCGGTTGAGTAGAACGGGTTGAATGTACAGTACATTGTTGTATGGATAGCCGAGAGTTTCTTCGAAATTAAACAGAAGGAAATTGGTGCTTGTATTTTTGAAAAAAAATATGCAAAAGGCAACTAATATATAAAATGCAATAGTGGTGTTAGCACCTTATTTATTAAAGAAATATATAAATTGATATAACGATGCAAAATTGAGGACCCTAATGGAGTTAATTGGATCTGTTCTGTGTAACAACCTAATAGGTTTTTAAAAAGATCACTTAGATCTGATAAGGCTGGTGTACATACTTTAAAAATGCATGTCAGAATGGTCACATTATATTCAAATTAAAATGAGTATTTTAGGAGTCAGACCCAGATCTGGACTCCGAAAACTATAATTTTATTATTAGGATTATAAAGGATTATGCAGTCATTTTTATATGGATTTTCAGTCAGTTCTTTAGCCTCATCGGTCTTCGAAATCTATTTAATTATGTACTCAGTTTGCATTGTGAGATCTGCCATCCTATGTTATACTAATGCAACCAAACTCTCCTGTAATTTGGGAAAAGTTCCTAGAAAAAGGCGAGACTTAAGAGACTTTTGGAACAGTTGGGAAATCTCTTGGGTGCGCCTAAAACCTTTTGGAAACCAGTACCTCCATAAGGTTTCTTGTGCATGAACTTTTGATGCGCCATCAGTCTGAAGTGACAGTTTAAAGCAAACATATTTTTATTATTATTATTATTATTATTATTATTATTATTTTGCACTATAAGGGATATTTTTTCCGCAAAAATTAGTACTTTAGTTTTCTAATCTGTTCCTTTGTTCTCCAGATAATGTAGTTTGATTAAATATTAGGGTGCTTGGTGTAGGGTTGGGGTGGTCAAGTATTTCACCACACTGTTCCATCCATAGTTGAAGAGAAAGAAAGAATACGTAGCACTCACTAATGTGAAAAACGTCAGTAGACTTTATTCCATGAAAGTAAAACTACAGCATTGTAGCATGTTAAACACAATAGAGCATGGACAACAACCTTGTCCCGATGACTCGGGACCTGGAAAAAGGGCATGCTCGGAGTGAAAGTTTTTTTTACAATGGTGAGTGCCACAAATTTGTTCTCTCTTTATATTTGACTGTTGACCTCTTCATGCACCTCGCTAAGCACCACCTTAGCATGTGGATGAAAATGTTTGCTTTTTTGGCTTAAATGGCGGTACTAACATACTCTACTTGGATTCTATAGGTTTTACATGCATCTTCAGCAGATGGCGCTTGCTTTTTTCAATCAACAGGGGAAGAGGAAGATGCATGTAATATTGCGCTGAGCCATTTACCCATTTTAAGGTTCCCAGACCACCCCCATTAGCATATTTAATCAAACTACAGCAGCAATTAGAACACTAAAAATATAGCTTTTATTAGGGTTCTGGGCCCTACAAGACTATAGACTTAATTTAAACTTTGGGTTGATGAGTATTCTTTAAAGGGACTGCCTAGACTTATTAAATAGGGAAAACTGCAAAGTATCTTACCTCTAATTAGAGGGATTTTTAATTTTACAATTTAAAGAACATTAACAAGGATACCAGCTACCTCGGGTATCTTTCAGAAGTAGCCTGTTTCCTAGCCAATGAGCTCAGCATTTGCAAGTTGTTTGCTATCCAGTTTGCAAACACTGCTCTGAATCTGGCTGAATGGCTAGATGTGGCCAGCGTCAGAGTCACTTATTCTCCTCCAGTGCTACAGAGACATCAGAGAATGCACAGCACAAACCAGCAGATGAGTCATGCCGGTATTCCGATCTGTCAGTCATAAGGAGTGCACCTCTTCCGTTTCACACAGGAAATCAGGATACAGGGAAGTTTTTTGCTCCTGAAGATAGGATCCGGACATACCTGCTTTATGGAATACTGCTTGTCATGAAACAAAGTCAATACAATAGCCCAATACACAAGCACATATCTCTGCAGGGTGCAATTGACATCACAACCGCAAATAGACGTAAACCAAATAAACCTCTCCCAACAAAGTATCCAAAAATATATTTTTTTTTTAAGTTCGTCAAGCCATTTTACTTAAAATATGCCTCAATTGTCTGACCTGTGAATGTATAATAATAGGATATAACCACCATAAATAATAAATTACATTTTGTTGAGTTGCAATAGACCTCACAGTACAAAGGATTCACGCATTAGACCTCACAGTGCAAAGGATTCAAGAAGAAAAATAACTAGTTTCCAATTACCATATTACGCCAATGTTCATCAAGACTAAGAGGCAAATAGCGATTGACTATTTTTTTCCACATTTTTTAGATATTCTTATAGCTCAGGTGTGTATACTTAATGTTGCTTATTTAGTAATCTTATATATTTGCTCATATGGTAAAAAAAAATGCATTAACATAAATTACTAGTTTCACCATGGAGGGGCTAAGATTTTGCGAAGTTTGTGAATTAATACTCAGGCTGCCTGTATTCTCACAGTACATTCCAATGCTGTGTCTCAGAGAAGAGTACCAGCTGCTGTGTTTCTCAAAAAAATCATTTATCTAGATTGCTTTTAATCACTCATATTCCTGAATGTAAGCTAGCCAGGTAATTTACTTTAAGCTTACTGCTTTCACTTGCCAAAAATTCTCTCCAGAAAAAACAAATCTATATAGAGGAAACTAATCCAACACGGGTTGACATACATAAGTGTAAAGACTTTTATAGTTCAATCTTCTGGTGACTCACGTTCATAACAGCCGAGCCAAACAATCAATACACACTCTATTCATTTTGACTGTTTTTATGTACTGGGAATAGACTTAAAAATATTTTAAAAATTGCCTCTACAATGTTCACTAATTAATTGCGAATAATAATAATAATTTATTCGTTGTCTCTACAGAGACCTCAAGAAGATCAGGACATTCCTTCCTTAAGGGTCGGAACATGAAGTTCTACTCTACAATGGGTTAACCAGAGGATAGGAAGTTTGTCTTGATGTAATAGCCTTTTGGGCTCTCTGTCATCTTTCTACTGAAAATATTGAAGTAAAATAAGAGATAATCAAAAAAGCAGAACCTGGACAAGCCATCTGCCAGAAGAACATCTGATTTCTTCACGCGATTAAGAGAACTGTCGTTAATCTTTGGCTGCTTCTTTCTCTTTCAAGGCAAAATAATAAAAAAAATATGAAGCCCTTGATATTTATAACCTTAATTTGAATGATATTTCAATTCCCAGCCATAACATCTAAACACATTTTTCTTTGATTTCCCAATTGGCGGATTGTGTTTCAAATTCCTAGCGCTAAACAAAAAAATCCTGGCTGGGGTAAAACAACTAATAATTTAGAATTATTAATTTTTGAGCACGTGCATGGTATCCGAGCATTGTATTTCATTTAGAGTAGAGTTTTAAAGCTTTTTTAGGAGTCAAAAAATATTACAGAAAAAGTGCAATGAGTTGACGAAAGGATATGACTTTCCTTCCAAATGGTTACAGTTGGCCGTGTTCTCATGTCATATCAGGAGACAAGACTTGCATGGATCGGAGTCGGAAGATCGATTTTTATTTTCTACATTCCTGTTGCTCAGCTGGCCAAATGTTTGCTTCTGGCTCAAAAGAGAAGGTAATATTATCTACATCTGTATAGTAACTAAACAGATATTTGGTAACACTAGGCTCAACAGCTTGATAGTCTATGTATGACATATCGTAAACACATCACTGGATAGTTTACCTGTAGTAACCGCTATAAAAAAAAAACAGACAAGGGGAAATTTATCAAAGGTTTTATTAGGAGATAGAAAATATACAAATTATGATGCACACTAATTTACATTTCATACACAGCAGAGGTACGGTCCTACCAGTCTCGATATCAGCTTCAACCTGAGCTACAGCAGTTTCCAGCTCCAGTTAGAAGTGTTCATCTCCATGACTTTCCACACCTCTTACCACCAGTCAAAATAAAAACACGGGTATGGTTTAGCAGATGGTAGAGTTGCCAACTGTCTAGAAAATTTAGTACTGTCCATAAAAATAGGGAATTTTTTTTGCCCTGTCTATAAAAAAAATGTAAGGTGTCCATGATTTGTATGAACCGGCAGAAACCTATAGATATTATTTTGACAGTAATTATCATTATTTTATAGTTTACAGTGAATGCAACTAATGTCTTCTTATCAAAATGATGGGATGTAAACACAAATCACTTATAATGATAATGATTTTTTACAGTTTCCCAATGAGTCCCTAAAAATTATTTGTCCATGATTTTTTGGTAAGCTATCCAGAAAAAATAAGAAGTCAAGCTGGCAACCCTGTCAGAGGGGCCTACAGAGCACTGACAAGTTTACTATTACTTAGAACTGAACTTGGTGCCAATTGTAGAACATGTCTACGCAATTGCAACTTTTGCTGAACATGCAGTCATACATGTGAAAAATTTTAGAAGAGGCACGAACCAAATTTGGCACATCTTATTCTAAAGCAAATGAGTTTAAGACTCCGGGAATCTCCCTCACTGTCTTGTGTTGTGAATACTGCTATATTCATGATGTCCATTCAATGGTCCACTATGAAATTTGGCCAAATAAAATAGAAACAGAAGATAGTGACTATGATCAGAAATGCTCTGAATAAGGTCTTGTGCACACAATCGTAAAAATCGGAAGAGTGCTATCATAGTAACATAGTTATTAAGGTTGAAGGAAGACTTTAAGTCCATCTAGTTCAACCCCTAGATTAACCTAACATGCCCCAACATGTTGATCCAGAGGAAGGCAAAAAAAAAAACATGTGGCAAATAGTAAGCTCCACTTTGGGGAAAAAAAATTCCTTCTCAACTCCACATACGGCAATCAGACTAGTTCCCTGGATCAACGCCCTATCAAGGAATCTAGTATATATACCTTGTAACATTATACTTTTCCAGAAAGGTATCCAGTCCCCTCTTAAATTTAAGTAATGAATCACTCATTACAACATCATACGGCAGAGAGTTCCATAGTCTCACTGCTCTTACAGCAAAGAATCCACATCTGTTATTATGCTTAAACCTTCTTTCCTCCAGACGTAGAGGATGCCCCCTTGTCCCTGTCTCAGGTCTATGATTAAAAAGATCATCAGAAAGGTCTTTATACTGTCCCCTCATATATTTATACATTAACATAAGATCACCCCTTAGTCTTCGTTTTTCCAAACTAAACAGCCCCAAGTGTAATAACCTATCTTGGTATTGCAGACCCCCCAGTCCTCTAATAACCTTGGTCGCTCTTCTCTGCACCCGCTCCAGTTCAGCTATGTCTTTCGTATACACCAGAGACCAGAACTGTACACAGTATTCTAAGTGTGGTCGAACTAGTGACTTGTAAGGAGGTAAAATTATGTTCTCCTCATGAGCATCTATGCCTCTTTTAATGCATCCCATTATTTTATTTGCCTTTGTAGCAGCTGCCTGACACTGGCCACTAAATGTGAGTTTGTCATCCATCCATACTCCCAGGTCTTTTTCATTGACGGTTTTGCCCAGAGTTTTAGAATTAGGCACATAGTTATTCATCGCTTGTTTTGACAAATTGCAGTTGTCTCTGTGTTATTGAATAAGGTTATGCATATGTACAATTTCATCCTTGTACCGAGTGGTCCAAGAAAAATAATCACAGCATGCACTATTTACCTCCAATAATTGAAACACACCCGGCCATTGAAGTCTATTGGTCTGTCAGAAAAACTGTACCACACTCGAATGACATCTGTGTGTGCGAGATCCAATTTTCATGGACAGACTGAATGGAGAAGATGGAGAAACTTTTATACTTTTATTCTCCACATTTGAGAAAATTGTATCACGCTCTGATCACACTCTGATTAGAGTCTGGTCAGGATGTGATTAGCATAATCAAATGAATTTTCTCGGAAAGATTGTCATGTGACCCAATCCTAAGGTTTTGTTCCTGTGATGAGTTTTTGGTGAGTTGACACTACATATTTTTTTAACTACGTCAAAAGTGTAGTGTCGTGTAGTTCCAACAAAGTGGATAAGATTTTTTTTTTTTTCACACAGCATAAACTGACCTGCGGTGCATCTTTCAAGTCTGCAACTTGCCCATTTCTCTTGTGGGTACGCTGAGTTTTATGTGCAAATTTTCCGCAAAGAATTGCATTCGATCCTGAAAACCCAAAGGTATAAAACACAGATGTATTTTTCATGCATTTCTACTGCAGGAATGTACTAAAAACACATGAAATCCACATATAACCATAGCAATAAAGGTTTTTCAAAGCCAAATATCATGAAGGATCAAGAACAAAATGGCAATTTAAAGCATGACACACCAACAAGAGACAAAAAAAAACAAGTCAAAAACACAAAAAAATGCAGAAAAAAAAACCACAATGAGAAAACGCAGGTAACCTAATTTACCTAATAGGTGCAGAAATGGTGAAGAAAATCTGCAACATCAAAAACTCACCAGAAGCTCATTGTGAGAACGAAACCTTTCACATCTATAAACTGAAAAAAATGAGTTAGATTTCGTATTGACTATCTGAATTGGTGATCTACGATCATCTTTACTACTGGGCGTAACTGTAATGTTTCAACTTTAATATTTCTGGGATACAAACGCACAGATGTATTCATTTCTAGAAAAATGCTCAAACCACGTAGGGTCCACTCCAATACAAAGTCAATGAGAGTCTGCGCCACACAATTTGCAGAAGCATGACAACGCTATTGCTATTGAGTTGGTGTGTGTTGTATGTGTCGTCTAATCTGCTCCTATAGACACTTAGAGGGAGATTTTTTATGAGTGAAATTTTTGAAGCTAATTTTGATGCAGTCTGCGTTACCATATTTAGCCTGCTGCACACTGCTTTGATACCTTTGTCACATCTATATAAATATAGCTTTATAATTTTTCTCCAAGAGTAAGAATTGCGATTTGTTTGCAAACTTTTTGTAGCAATAATTTATACATCTAGTTTACTCAAACTTAACTGGTCAACCTTGCTTATGCTCCCAAAAACTTTTTAAAAGTGGCAAGTACAGCAAAAAACCACACATTTTTGACACAAAAGTTATCCAACAGAATTTGTGACATTTCGCTGTCAAAAAACTGACAAAGATGCTTCCATAAATTTTCCCCTGAGACTCTAAAGTTGGTTATACACATAACAAGGTGAATGGCTGCTCAGCTTGCTAGTCGACTACACTAATTTTTTCTTAGGGAGAGAATTGGCTACTGCTAATTTCCTCTTCCAGCATCTAAGTGCCATCTGGAACAAAAAATAGAACTTATTGAAATCCAAATTAATTTAAACTGAACCTGCCATTTTGGATCTTCCGACTCTTTGTCTGTCTCTTTCGACAACAGATGCCATAGATCCAAACTTGTTAGCTCCGATTGATATTCATCTTTTGCGTATAGACAATTTAAGGGAGTTGTGCAATCTCAAAAATTTAAAGTTTATTCTCAATGCATGTCATAAATGTGTGATTGATTTGGGTGCCACACCTATGGCGTGCAAACATTTCGTGAACGGGAAGCCATCTTGCACTGGTATCCCCATGAACACAGAAAATTAAATCACCAAATATTTTTTCCTTCTTTCAGACTTGATTGAAGTACATATATAAAAAAAATGCAGAATCATTAGATTTAATATTATGCAATTTATATACAAACTTTTTAGAAACAATTACAGATGATGAACTAAGGAAAGAAATGTAGATTCTTTCACTATAATGGAAGTCTCTTAGAATAATTTATTTTACCTTGAAATACTCTCTCTGGAACAGTAATTCAAATGAAGTATTACAATGTTATAGAAAACACATATTTTCAAGTTTAAAAATGATACCAAGGAGGTATTTTATTAGTCCTAGCTGGGAGTTAAATAAATTGCAATATATTACGGTTATCTGTTTTAGAAGTTTGGCAAACGACTTTTCTCTCTAGGCACCATTAAAATATGTTATCCGGCAAAATGAAAAAACACACTCACAAAAACATGCAAAAATAAAAATCATCTCGTCATAATTCCTGCAATTAATCTATCATTAATTATCCATTTTCTTCTTTGCTCTTAAACAAACAAAATATCAAGTTTGAAACTCTTGTAAAACTGCCAAAACCTGTGCAAAACCCCGAAAACAAAAGTTGATGATGGTTGGTCATGAACTTACTGTATTATAAGGAATCTGGATGTCTCATCCCTAAACATGAGCGGATCTGCCAAAATGTAAATTTGCAAAATCATGCAGATTGTACCAGGAAATTCGATTTGCAGCAATGCTATTTTCTGTGAATCGAATGCTCCCTTTTAGGCTCTGAGATCTCTAAACACCCCAATGCGTAATAAATCTAATATGTAAAAAAAACAAACCTTATACTCACCTCACTGCTCACCTATCAAAGCATCCCTGCTCCTCTTCTTTCGCCAGTCACGAGTCAGGGTGTCTTTACTCTAGAACAGGATTTCTGTCTGTGACGTCATGGTGTTTATGATGCTCCGTATCCTCCAAGACCTGGTCTCTCCAGTCTGGAATTGGACTTCCATTAATGATTATGACCTTGGAGGCCTGGTAAAGGCCAGGAGTCCTGTTATAGAGTGAATACAGTGGTATAGGACTGTATAAAGAAAAGGCCCTGACAACCGGATGGAGGACAGTGGGCACCAGAGGCAGCGAGGGGTACCAAAATGGGTGAGCAAGGAAGTGAGTACTGGAGATTTTTTTTATTTTTTACTCTTTTGCCAGCCATCTATAGTTAGCAATTTGCAGTTACAAAAAAAAAGTTTATTTTGCAGAATACAGATTTTTGTCAAATTAAATTCCATTCGAATAAAAGTCACCCATCTCAACTGATCAGGAATAATCACTACTAATAGAAAGTGCAGATTTCTTCTGTAGATCTGATGTCACTGTTGACACTCACTTCCCAAGGCAGAAGATAGCGGCGCTGGCATAAAGCTTGGTTAACACAATCGCTGACAGTCTACATTATGGGTTCTGTTGGTGTTTCTATCATATTTGATGTTGAGAATAAATTAATGGGCTTTTTTTGCCAACAAATTTGTGGAAAGCTTGATAAAACCTTGAAAGACCCATTCAAAGAGGACACCTCTCAGATATGTTGCACTAAAATCCATTACTACATGACAATTTGCCTTTACAAAGCTCTTTACAAAGCCATAAAGTAAAGATTAAAAGTTGACCAATGTTTTACCACAGTTCAACCTTTCCAGATGGTTCATTAGATATCTCGTAACCTGGCAGGTTTCAGGAACAAGGAGTTCTCTCTAATCCTGATTCTATCAAGAAGATCTAAAAGTAGCTCCAGTAGCAGATCAAAAAGACAGTCTGGACAGCAGTGTGCGAAGTATCTTCTTAGCTCGACACCACTGCAATCTTCAGTATTAAATCATAACATCAACTGGAAGCACATCTACCTTCTTTCAACAGTCTAGAGTTCCTGACGGTGTAAGAATGCAGCAGCAATTTAATTGTTCTGTAATGATTACCTTCCTAGACTAAACAAGTGTGATATGCTAATTAATGGAAATTTAGAAATCATTTCTACTAACATTTCTTTTATTTAACTATTTGTTTTCTATTCCTGGAGAACCTGCTAAATAACTGAGTAATTAAAAAATTATAAAAACCTGTAAGCCAATTTGTTAAGTCCATAAATCAAATGTTCAAACCTTAAATTAAAACCGCGTCCATCTACAGTAGCATTATCTAGTTGACCACCCACTATTAAACACTGTTACTCATCCTTAAGAATTTGTGAGGAGGGGGAAGTGATTCAATTATAAATTCTGTAGACAGACATCTGTCGGGACTAGAACATCAGATTACAGTATATACCCTTTAGAATCTTGCCAAATATGTTCTTTATCGAGTTTAGATCAGAAGGGAATGTTGCTGTTGAAATATTTGTTACAAAATCTTAATATATACTTACCTTGTAATGTCTTCACATCCTGTTTCCTCCAGATGTGTCCGGATCCCAGAATTCCAAGTGGTGGAAGTTTACCAAGTGATGGGTGTCTCAATATGGAAACTGATGGTGGTACCAGCCTCTAGCGCATTACCACCAGCAGAACACCATCACGCCACACACACACACACACTGTATACACCGTACGCACCACACACACACAAACTGTATATGCCCTATGCACCACACACACACACACACTGTATACGCCATACACACCATACACACACATTGTATACGCCGTACGCAGCCTCTTGCGTTGTAACTCCAGCGGAACACTGTCACAAACACGCCACTGCCGGGATCAGCCAAATGATTCACTGATCGCCACCATCTTTGTACAGGAGGAGCGCATGCGCAGTTTTAATGTGACCACCGCTATCTGTCTGTACAAAGATGGCGGTGGTCTGATTTACTTTGCCTGCACAAATTCCGCTCAGGTGCAGTGAGTCATTGGGCTCATTCCGACACATGAGGGAAGAAGACAGCACAGTGGTGGAGAGAGAGCAGACAAGGGGGAGAGCACTTGGGGCATACAGGTCAAAGAAGAGATGACATGAGAGGAGAATGCAGCAGATGGGGGAGAGAGAAAGTGCACAAGGGTGAGAGAGACAGAGCACAGGGGGAGACAGCTCAAATGGGACAGCACATGAGGGGAGAACACAGCACAGGAAGGAGAGAGACAGCAGACAAGGGGGATAGCACATGGGGTAGACAGGTTAAAGAAGAGAGCACAGACGGGAGAAGTCAGCACATGGGGAAAGAGAGAGTGGATAGGTGGGTGAGCACATTGGGGAGAGATTCTCAATGCTACAAAGCCTGCCCCATCATGACATTACCGCCCTCCATCTAGTATATTTATAATGACAGACTTTTATTTGTTTAATTTTATATTTCTTTTTTGGAGAATCCTCTTAAGTTGGTAACCCAGAAGAACATTGCAGCATTATATTTCCACAATTCCTGTTTCTAGTGTTTTATTACAGTAATGTTTGGGTGGGATTTGGGATCCTATGAAACTAATGGGACAATTTTTTGCAGGAGATACATTCTTCTTCTACAGCTGGGTCTTTTATGGGGCATTGTGTTTCACACGAAGTAATGCATTTCGATTCTGGAGGCAACTGTTGGTTAGTATCTTTATGGGATCAGTGTGGCCATAACAATTATGCCAGAACTGTGAATTTGACCGTGAAAAGAACATTGTGGCTTGTTCTGTAACGAGGGCCTTTATTATATCCTGATTTAGACCTTGGCTTTATTCTTGACCATGTTCTTGACTTGTCCTTTGTATTGTCTTTAACTATTTGTCCTCCTCCTGGTTATGAACCTTGATTACATTTCCACCTATATTCCTGATTTTTATACTATGATCTGTCACATCCTGACTTATCTCCTGATGATGATGACCTTTGGCTATGTTCAAGACTATGGCACTACTGCTTTCACTTGATGACTATTTGGCCTTCATAACCTGGGCATCTTCCTGCAGCAAAGTCCATCATTTATTTCCAGGGGTTTTCAATCCCTGACTTTATGTGAACTCAGCTTTCATTTTACCAGGGAAATGTAAGAAATTAATAATGCCTATCATATCATTTTTTGCCAGATGAGACACTCCTCAAGGAGGGCAAAAGTGTTGTGCATGAGCATGTAACATGCCAAATTGCGGCAATGGAGGCTTATGGTGACACAGGGTCATTAACACACAATTGTTTAATTGGATAATTACCCATTCCAGAAAAAGGAGTGTACATTATTTGATGAAAAAGTGACGTAATGCAAGATCTCCTGATGATATAAAAAAGACAACTACATATTCTGGCTCCTGTTATTATAGACATCCAGGAGGTTATTATGTGAAACCAAAGGAAACCAATGTGAACATGATTCCAGGAGAACAACATGTTGCTATGTACTAAAGTAATTCTTCCACAAGCCACCAACTATCAGCTGTGTAAAGGAGCAAGATAAATAGAAGAGTATGTGTGGATCTGTATATAGCCAATCATTCGGACATCTTTCAGTACATCATGTCTGATGAAAAATAGTTCCATTTCACCAAGTTTGTTACTTCACAAGTAAAGGTGCAAAAAAAGTTTACAAGAATTGCAGTTTTAACTACGGTACTTCACGATCCAAAATCCTGAATTTGTTGATCGTCTATGAGAACACAGTTTGTGGGTCCAAAATTCTTTGAACGCGTCCGTATAACCTAGACCTTTTTCAATTCTAGACACAGTTATCTGATAATAATCTTGGAGACCGTTTCTTACATCAAGAAAAAAAGTTTCTCTTTTTTTTGTTGCCCACCCTTTAGTTTTGGTCTAAAGTGTCCCTACCAATGCTTTCCTTCAAGAATCATGACCCAAAGGAGAATTAGTACAATTTCTTAGTTTTTGTATAGCGTCTTGATTAGGGTTGAGCGAAATGGATCGGTCATTTTCATAAGTCGCTGACTTTTGGCAAAGTCGGGTTTCATGAAACCCGACCCAATCCCAGCGTGGGATCAGCCATGCAGCACACGATCTTCGCGCCAAAGTTGCGTTTCCTATGATGCTTAAAGCACCATTTCTCAGCCAATAAAGGTGCACGCAGAGTGTGGGCAGCGTGATGACATAGGTCCTGGTCCCCACCATCTTAGAGAAGGGCATGGCAGTGATTGGCTTGCTTTCTGCAGCGTCACAGGGGGTATAAAGGGGCGTTCCCGCCGACCACCATGTTACTGCTGCTGATCTGAGCATAGGGAGAGGTTGCTGCCGCTTCGTCAGAAGCAGGGATAGCGTTAGGCAGGGTAAATTAACCCCCAAACCGCTTGTGCTGTAGTGATTTCCACTGTCCAACACCACCTTTTCTTTTTGGGACAGTGGAGGCTCGATTTCTGTGCAACAGCTCAGTAGCTTATAAGGCTCCCTGATAGCTGCGTTGCTGTGTGTACGCCGCTGTGCAAACCAACTGCTTTTTTCAAAGCACAAATCCTGTTGCTCCTTCCTTTCTGCACAGCTATCTTGTTTGTTTGTCCACACTTTTGACTTTTGTGTGCAGCAGTCCTTTTTATTGCTGCCTGACATACTTTTCTGATATAACTGTAGGGAGATAGTAATTGTAGTACAGTCCCTTTTTTTTTTTTATATCTCTTCAAGCCACTTTTTGCCACAGAAAATATACTCTAATACAGTGGCCCAGATTTATTCACAATTCTCCCAGAAAAAAAAATAAAAGTGGGAGATTAAGATTGGCAAATCTGCATTAGTGCCAGTCCTGTGTGTGGCATCTGTCTTTGTTTTTCTGCCACAGAAAACCTACTGTGTAACAGTGGGCCTGATTTCTTCACAATTCTCCCAGAAAAAAGAGCCTGATTCAATCCCTTGTCTCCCATATAAAAAAAAGAGGGACATTTCTATTGCCAGTGTTTTTATCTGCGTCACTCCTGTTAGTGTCATATCTGCCAGCCTCTTTCTGCCAATCAAACAGTGTAGTGTAATACAGTGGGCCTGATTTTTCCCTGCATTCTCCCACACATAAAGAGGGACATTTCTATTGCCAGTGTTTTTATCTGCGTCACTCCTGTTAGTGTCATATCTGCCAGCCTCTTTCTGCCAATCAAACTGTCTACTGTAATATAGTGGGCCGGATTTTTCACTGCATTCTCCCACACACAAAGAGGGACATTTCTATTGCCAGTGTTTTTATCTCCGTCACTCTTGTAAGGGTATGTGTCCACGGTCAGTAAACGCTGCGTGTTTGACGCTGCAGCGTCAAACACGCAGCGTCCAGATGTTCCAGCATAGTGGAGGGGATTTTTTGAAATCCCGTGTCCACTATGCGTGGAAACCCGCACGCGGCGGGCCTGCGACTCCGGACATGCTGCGCGTCTTTTCAGATCGCAGCATGTCCGTACACCTTGCGGGGACGCAGCGTCCCCGCAAGGAATAACACAGGGCCCTATGGGAGGGGGGCAATGATCCCGGGTGTGTACAGTTAACACATCCGGCATCATCGCGTCCAAAAAGGGGGCGGGGCTTAGCGCCGAGCGGCTTTGCCACTCCGGCGATACCGCCGGCCATCCTGAACGTGGACACGCAGCCTTAGTGCCATATCTGCCAGCCTCTTTCTGCTAATCAAACTGTGTTGTTATGTAATACAGTCGGCCTGATTTTTCCCTGGATTCTCCCACACAAAAAAGGGACATTTCTATTGCCAGTGTGTGCATCTGCGTCAGTCCTGTCAGTGTCATATCTGCCAGCCTCTTTCTGCTAATCAAACTGTGTAGTGTAATACAGTGGGCCTGATTTTTCTCTGCATTCTCCCACACATAAAGAGGGTCATTTCTATTGCCAGTGTTTTTATCTGCGTCACTCCTGTTAAGGCCCCGTCACACATAGTGAGATCGCTAGCGAGATCGCTGCTGAGTCACAAGTTTTGTGACGCAACAGCGACCTCAGTAGCGATTTCGCTATGTGTGACACGTACCAGCGATCAGGCCCCTGCTGCGAGATCGCTGGTCGTGTCGGAATGGGCTGGGCCGTTTTTTGATCGTTGAGGTCCCGCTGACGTCGCTGAATCGGTGTGTGTGACACCGATCCAGCGATGTCTTCACTGGTAACCAGGGTAAACATCGGGTTACTAAGCGCAGGGCCGCGCTTAGTAACCCGATGTTTACCCTGGTTACCAGCATAAATGTGAAAAAAACAAACAGTACATACTCACCATCTGATGTCCGTCAGGTCCCTTGCCGTCTGCTTCCTGCTCTGACTGAGATCCGGCCGTACAGTTAGAGCAGAGCGCAGCAGTGACGTCACCGCTGCGCTCTGCTCTCACTGTATGGCTGCACTCAGTCAGAGCAGGAAGCAGACGGCAAGGGACCTGACGGACATCAGATGGTGAGTATGTACTGTTTGTTTTTTTGGTAACCAGGGTAAAGATCGGGTTACTAAGCGCGGCCCTGCGCTTAGTAACCCGATGTTTACCCTGGTTACCCGGGTGCTGCAGGAGGACTTTGGCATAGTTGAAGACAGTTTCAACGATGCCGAAGTCGTTCCCCTGATCGTTGGTCGCTGGAGAGAGCTGTCTGTGTGACAGCTCCCCAGGGACCACACAGCGACAAAACAGAGACGCTGCAGCGATCAGCATCGTTGTCTGTATCGCTGCAGCGTCGCTGTGTGTGACGGGGCCTTTAGTGCCATATCTGCCAGCCTCTTTCTGCTAATCAAACTGTGTTGTTGTGTAATACAGTGGGCCTGATTTTTCCTAGATTCTCCCACATATAAAGAGGGACATTTCTACTGCCAGTGTGTGCATCTGCGTGCGTCAGTCCTGTTAGTGCCATATCTGCCAGCCTCTTTCTGCCAATCAAACAGTGTAGTGTAATACAGTGGGCCTGATTTTTCACTGCATTCTCCCACACATAAAGAGGGTCATTTCTATTGCCAGTGTTTTTATCTGCGTCACTCCTGTTAGTGCATATCTGCCAGCCTCTTTCTGCTAATCAAACTGTCCAGTGTAATACAGTGGGCCTCATTTTTCACTGCATTCTCCCACACATAAAAAAGGGAGATTTACATTCCCAACAAGTTCACGCACACCTTGTACCTGGTTTTACAGGACCACATAACGGTTGTTAGTTTGGTAACATTTTTCCAAGAATGAGGAAGTCTGGTGGAAGAGGTCGTGGCTGTGGGCGATCATTGGCAGCTGGTAATGATGGTAGTGGTGGTGGTCGTGGAGCATCAGGTGGTCGTGGGAAAAGCAGTATAGCCCCTAAGTCTTGAGTTGTTGAGCCAGCATCCTCGTCTGGCTACACAAGGCCTCGAAGGCTCCCTTTTCTGGGAGTAGGAAAACCGCTTTTGAAGCCGGAGCAGCAGGAACAAGTATTGGCTTTCATTGCTGACTCTGCCTCTAGCTCTTTCGCCTCCTCCTCGGAAAGTGCCAAATGTCAGAGCAGTGCGTCGTCAGTGGATGCTCCCGGTCAGGAAAAAGTCCCTTCCTTGTGTCCTTCACCCAGAACAACAGTGAAGGATGCATCAGGCGACACAACTGGTTACTCCATGGAGCTCTTTACACATACCTTGCCTGGGTTAGAAAGGGAAATTGTTAACAGGCCATGCCCATTACAAGATGAATCGGACATGGAGTGCACAGATGCACAGCCACAGCCAGATTATTATGCTGTTCCTTTGACTCAGATCAGAACATTGCCCTCGCAGTGTACTGATCCAGAATCTGACCCCGATGAGACTATGGAGCCCCGTCACGAACGCTATAGCACCGGCTTACACGGTGACCCAGAGGAAGGTGCACAGAACATAGAAGAGGAGGTCATAGATGATCCAGTTGTTGACCCCGATTGGCAGCCATTGGGGGAACAGGGTGCAGGCGGCAGTAGCTCTGAAGCGGAGGAGGAGGAGCCGCAGCAGGCATCAACATCGCAACAGGTTCCATCTGGCAGGCCCGTATCTGGCCAAAAACGTCTGTCAAAACCAAAACCAGTTGTAGGACAGCATGGCCATCAGGTTAAAGTAGCTCAGTGTGCAATGCCTGAAAAGGTATCCGATAGGAAGAGTGCAGTCTGGAATGATCAGCGCAAAGTCATCTGTAAGAAATGCTCAAGGACCTTCAGCAGAGGTCAGAATGTTAAAAATTTAAATACAAGTTGCATGCATAGACATTTAACCACCATGCACTTGCAAGCCTGGACAAACTACCAAACGTCCCTTAACGTTGTAGCACCCTCTCACAATGAAGCTAATCAGCAAGGCGACATCCCTTCCCTCACTGTAAGCCCACCGTTTACCACACCACCTGCAGGTAATGTTGCAATTTCGTCGCAAGGCCAAAGCAGTCAGGAAATCACCAGGTTCTTGGTAGGAAAAACTGTATGTAGGGCACCATCAAGAATACCATCACCAACCCTCTCTCAGTCACCCATGTCCACCGGCACCCCCGCTAGTTCCACCGTATGCAGCTCTCCAGTCCAGCTCACCCTACATGAGACTCTCGTTAGGAAAAGGAAGTGCTCATCCTCGCATCCGCGTACACAGGGTTTGAACGCCCACATTGCTAGACTAATCTCGTTAGAGATGATGCCCTACCGGTTAGTTGAAACCGAAGCTTTCAAAGCCCTGATGGACTATGCTGTACCACGCTACGACCTACCCAGTCGACACTTCTTTTCGAGAAAAGCCATCCCAGCCCTCCACCAGCATGTAAAAGACCGCATTGTCCATGCGCTCAGGCAATCTGTGAGTAGAAAGGTGCACCTGACAACAGATGCATGGACCAGTAGGCATGGCCAGGGGCGTTACGTCTCCTGTTATGGTTCTCAATGGCAAGAGAACATAGCCCAGCATACATAGGAACTAGCTCTTGGAAGGATGGAAACTTAAACTGACCATGAACTAAACCTGCCGCACAACTAACAGTAGCCGGGTAGCGTAGCCTGCGTTTTATCCCTAGACGCCCAGCGCCGGCCGGAGGACTAACTAATCCTGGCAGAGGAAAATATAGTCCTGGCTCACCTCTAGAGAAATTTCCCCGAAAGGCAGACAGAGGCCCCCACATATATTGGCGGTGATTTAAGATGAAAATGACAAACGTAGTATGAAAATAGGTTTAGCAAAATCGAGGTCCGCTTACTAGATAGCTGGAAGACAGAAAGGGTACTTTCATGGTCAGCTGAAAACCCTATCAATACACCATCCTGAAATTACTTTAAGACTCTAGTATTAACTCATAACATCAGAGTGGCAATTTCAGATCACAAGAGCTTTCCAGACACAGAAACGAAACTGCAGCTGTGAACTGGAACAAAATGCAAAAAACAAACAAGGACAAAAGTCCGACTTAGCTGGAAGTTGTCTGGTAGCAGGAACATGCACAGAAAGGCTTCTGATTACAATGTTGACCGGCATGGAAGTGACAGAGGAGCAAGGTTAAATAGCGACTCCCACATCCTGATGGGAACAGGTGAACAGAGGGGATGATGCACACAAGTTCAATTCCACCAGTGGCCACCGGGGGAGCCCAAAATCCAATTTCACAACAGTACCCCCCCCTCAAGGAGGGGGCACCGAACCCTCACCAGAACCACCAGGGCGATCAGGATGAGCCCTATGAAAGGCACGGACCAGATGACATCAGAGGCAGTCACCCAAGAATTATCCTCCTGACCGTATCCCTTCCATTTGACCAGATACTGGAGTTTCCGTCTGGAAACACGGGAGTCCAAGATTTTTTCCACAACGTACTCCAACTCGCCCTCAACCAACACCGGAGCAGGAGGCTCAACGGAAGGCACAACCGGTACCTCATACCTGCGCAACAATGACCGATGAAAAACATTATGAATAGAAAAAGATGCAGGGAGGTCCAAACGGAAGGACACAGGGTTAAGAATCTCCAATATCTTGTACGGGCCGATGAACCGAGGCTTAAACTTAGGAGAAGAAACCCTCATAGGGACAAAACGAGAAGACAACCACACCAAGTCCCCGACACAAAGCCGAGGACCAACCCGACGCCGGCGGTTGGCAAAAAGCTGAGTCTTCTCCTGGGACAACTTCAAATTGTCCACCACCTGCCCCCAAATCTGATGCAACCTCTCCACCACAGCATCCACTCCAGGACAATCCGAAGATTCCACCTGACCGGAGGAAAATCGAGGATGAAACCCCGAATTACAGAAAAAAGGAGACACCAAGGTGGCAGAGCTGGCCCGATTATTGAGGGCAAACTCCGCTAAAGGCAAAAAAGCAACCCAATCATCCTGATCTGCAGACACAAAACACCTCAAATATGTCTCCAAAGTCTGATTCGTCCGCTCGGTCTGGCCATTAGTCTGAGGATGTAAAGCAGACGAGAAAGACAAATCTATGCCCATCCTAGCACAGAATGCCCGCCAAAATCTAGACACGAATTGGGTTCCTCTGTCAGAAACGATATTCTCCGGAATACCATGCAAACGAACCACATTTTGAAAAAACAGAGGAACCAACTCGGAAGAAGAAGGCAACTTAGGCAGGGGAACCAAATGGACCATCTTAGAGAAACGGTCACACACCACCCAGATGACAGACATCTTCTGAGAAACAGGAAGATCCGAAATAAAATCCATCGAGATGTGCGTCCAAGGCCTCTTCGGGATAGGCAAGGGCAACAACAATCCACTAGCCCGAGAACAACAAGGCTTGGCCCGAGCACAAACATCACAAGACTGCACAAAGCCTCGTACATCTCGTGACAGGGAAGGCCACCAGAAGGACCTTGCCACCAAATCCCTGGTACCAAAGATTCCAGGATGACCTGCCAACGCAGAAGAATGAACCTCAGAAATGACTTTACTGGTCCAATCATCAGGAACAAACAGTCTACCAGGTGGGCAACGATCAGGTCTATCCGCCTGAAAATCCTGCAAGGCCCGCCGCAGGTCTGGAGAAACGGCAGACAATATCACTCCATCCTTAAGGATACCTGTAGGTTCAGAATTACCAGGGGAGTCAGGCTCAAAACTCCTAGAAAGGGCATCCGCCTTAACATTCTTAGAACCCGGTAGGTATGACACCACAAAATTAAACCGAGAGAAAAACAACGACCAGCGCGCCTGTCTAGGATTCAGGCGTCTGGCGGACTCAAGATAAATTAAATTTTTGTGGTCGGTCAATACCACCACCTGATGTCTAGCCCCCTCAAGCCAATGACGCCACTCCTCAAAAGCCCACTTCATGGCCAAAAGCTCCCGATTCCCAATATCATAATTCCGCTCGGCGGGCGAAAATTTACGAGAAAAAAAAGCACAAGGTTTCATCACGGAGCAGTCGGAACTTCTTTGCGACAAAACCGCCCCAGCTCCGATTTCAGAAGCGTCGACCTCAACCTGAAAAGGAAGAGCAACATCAGGCTGACGCAACACAGGGGCGGAAGAAAAGCGGCGCTTAAGCTCCCGAAAGGCCTCCACAGCAGCAGGGGACCAATCAGCAACATCAGCACCCTTCTTAGTCAAATCAGTCAATGGTTTAACAACATCAGAAAAACCAGCAATAAATCGACGATAAAAGTTAGCAAAGCCCAAAAATTTCTGAAGACTCTTAAGAGAAGAGGGTTGCGTCCAATCACAAATAGCCCGAACCTTGACAGGATCCATCTCGATGGAAGAGGGGGAAAAAATGTATCCCAAGAAGGAAATCTTTTGAACCCCAAAAACGCACTTAGAACCCTTCACACACAAGGAATTAGACCGCAAAACCTGAAAAACCCTCCTGACCTGCTGGACATGAGAGTCCCAGTCATCCGAAAAAATCAGAATATCATCCAGATACACGATCATAAATTTATCCAAATAATCACGGAAAATGTCATGCATAAAGGACTGAAAGACTGAAGGGGCATTTGAAAGGCCAAAAGGCATCACCAAATACTCAAAGTGGCCCTCGGGCGTATTAAATGCGGTTTTCCACTCATCCCCCTGCTTAATTCGCACCAAATTATACGCCCCACGGAGATCTATCTTAGAGAACCACTTGGCCCCCTTTATGCGAGCAAACAAATCAGTCAGCAGTGGCAACGGATATTGATATTTAACCGTGATTTTATTCAAAAGCCGATAATCAATACACGGCCTCAAAGAGCCATCTTTCTTAGACACAAAGAAAAAACCGGCTCCTAAGGGAGATGACGAAGGACGAATATGTCCCTTTTCCAAGGACTCCTTTATATATTCTCGCATAGCAGCATGTTCAGGCACAGACAGATTAAATAAACGACCCTTAGGGTATTTACTACCCGGAATCAAATCTATGGCACAATCGCACTCCCGGTGCGGAGGTAATGAACCAAGCTTAGGTTCTTCAAAAACGTCACGATAGTCAGACAAGAATTCAGGAATCTCAGAGGGAATAGATGACGAAATGGAAACCAAAGGTACGTCCCCATGCATCCCCTTACATCCCCAGCTTAACACAGACATAGCATTCCAGTCGAGGACTGGGTTATGAGATTGCAGCCATGGCAATCCAAGCACCAACACATCATGTAGATTATACAGCACAAGAAAGCGAATAATCTCCTGATGATCCGGATTAATTCGCATAGTTACTTGTGTCCAGTATTGTGGTTTATTACTAGCCAATGGGGTGGAGTCAATCCCCTTCAGAGGTATAGGAGTTTCAAGAGGCTCTAAATCATACCCACAGCAATTGGCAAAGGACCAATCCATAAGACTCAAAGCGGCGCCAGAGTCGACATAGGCATCCGCGGTAATAGATGATAAAGAACAAATCAGGGTCACAGATAGAATAAACTTAGACTGAAAAGTGCCAATTGAAACTGACTTATCAAGCTTCTTAGTACGCTTAGAGCATGCTGATATAACATGAGTTGAATCACCACAATAAAAGCACAACCCATTTTTTCGTCTAAAATTCTGCCGTTCGCTTCTGGACAGAATTCTATCACATTGCATATTCTCTGGCGTCTTCTCAGTAGACACCGCCAAATGGTGCACAGGTTTGCGCTCCCGCAGACGTCTATCGATCTGGATAGCCATTGTCATGGACTCATTCAGACCCGCAGGCACAGGGAACCCCACCATAACATCCTTAACGGCATCAGAGAGACCCTCTCTGAAATTCGCCGCCAGGGCGCACTCATTCCACTGAGTAAGCACAGACCATTTACGGAATTTTTGGCAGTATATTTCAACTTCATCTTGCCCCTGAGATAGGGACATCAAGGCTTTTTCCGCCTGAAGCTCTAAATGAGGTTCCTCATAAAGCAACCCCAAGGCCAGAAAAAACGCATCCACATTGAGCAACGCAGGATCCCCTGGAGCCAATGCAAAAGCCCAATCTTGAGGGTCGCCCCGGAGCAAGGAAATCACAATCCTGACCTGCTGAGCAGGATCTCCAGCAGAGCGAGATTTCAGGGACAAAAACAACTTGCAATTATTTTTGAAATTTTGAAAGCAAGATCTATTCCCTGAGAAAAATTCAGGCAAAGGAATTCTAGGTTCAGATATAGGAACATGAACAACAAAATCTTGTAAATTTTGAACTTTCGTGGTGAGATTATTCAAACCTGCAGCTAAACTCTGAATATCCATTTTAAACAGGTGAACACAGAGCCATTCCAGGATTAGAAGGAGAGAGAGAGAGGAAGGCTGCAATATAGGCAGACTTGCAAGTGATTCAATTGAAAGCACACTCAGAACTGAAGGAAAAAAAAAAAAAAAATTTTTCAGCAGACTTCTTTTTTCTCTCCTTTCTCTGCCAATTAATTTAACCCTTTGTGGGCCGGTCAAACTGTTATGGTTCTCAATGGCAAGAGAACATAGCCCAGCATACATAGGAACTAGCTCTTGGAAGGATGGAAACTTAAACTGACCATGAACTAAACCTGCCGCACAACTAACAGTAGCCGGGTAGCGTAGCCTGCGTTTTATCCCTAGACGCCCAGCGCCGGCCGGAGGACTAACTAATCCTGGCAGAGGAAAATATAGTCCTGGCTCACCTCTAGAGAAATTTCCCCGAAAGGCAGACAGAGGCCCCCACATATATTGGCGGTGATTTAAGATGAAAATGACAAACGTAGTATGAAAATAGGTTTAGCAAAATCGAGGTCCGCTTACTAGATAGCTGGAAGACAGAAAGGGTACTTTCATGGTCAGCTGAAAACCCTATCAATACACCATCCTGAAATTACTTTAAGACTCTAGTATTAACTCATAACATCAGAGTGGCAATTTCAGATCACAAGAGCTTTCCAGACACAGAAACGAAACTGCAGCTGTGAACTGGAACAAAATGCAAAAAACAAACAAGGACAAAAGTCCGACTTAGCTGGAAGTTGTCTGGTAGCAGGAACATGCACAGAAAGGCTTCTGATTACAATGTTGACCGGCATGGAAGTGACAGAGGAGCAAGGTTAAATAGCGACTCCCACATCCTGATGGGAACAGGTGAACAGAGGGGATGATGCACACAAGTTCAATTCCACCAGTGGCCACCGGGGGAGCCCAAAATCCAATTTCACAACAGTCTCCATCACGGCACACTGGGTTAATGTGGTGGATGCAGGGTCCACAGGGGACAGCCATATTGGGACAGTTCTGCCTAGCCCACGGTCTAGGAAACATTTGGCTGTAGGCCTTCGTCCCCCCTCCTCCTCCTCATCTTCCAGCAGAAGCAAGAGCTCGTCCACAGACCGCAGTTGCACGACCACTCCATCCGCAGCTGCCACTGTTGCACACGAGGTGTCCAATTATGGAACAGCTAGTGGCAAGCGTCAGCAGGCTGTATTGGCAATGAAGTGTTTGGGCGACAACAGACACACCGCGGAAGTTCTGTCCGAGTTCTTGCAGCAAGAAACTCGGTCATGGCTGGGCACTGTACATCTTGAGGCAGGCAAGGTAGTGAGTGATAACGGAAGGAATTTTATGGCTGCCATAGCCCTTTCACAACTGAAACACATTCCTTGCCTGGCTCACACCTTAATCCTGGTGGTGCAGTGCTTCCTGAAAAGTTATCCGGGGTTACCCGACCTGCTGCTGAAAGTGCGCAGACTTTGCTCTCACATCCGCCGTTCGCCCGTACACTCCAGCCGTATGCAGAACCATCAGCGGTCTTTGAACCTTCCCCAGCATCGCCTAATCATTGACGTTGCAACAAGGTGGAACTCCACACTGCACATGCTTCATAGACTGTGCAAACAGAGGCGTGCTGTTATGTATTTGTGGGAGGATACACATACACGGGCAGGCAGTTGGATGGGAGACATGGAGTTGACAGCTGTGCAGTGGTCGAAGCTCCAAGACCTGTGTCAAGTCCTTCAGTGTTTTGAGGAATGCACACGGCTGGTTAGTGCAGACAACGCCGAAATAAGCATGAGCATCCCCCTAATGCATCTGCTGATGCAAAGTTTGACGCACGTAAAGGAACAGGCGTCTGCAGCCGAGGACGAGGGAAGCCTTGATGACAGTCAGCCATTGTCTGCTCAGGGTAGTCTACAGGACGAGGTGGCGGGCGAAGAGGAGGAGTACGAGGAGGATTATGGGGATGACTATTTTTTGGATGAGGAAGCTTCTCAGGGGGCAATAGAAACTGCTGGCGGTGCAAGGCCGGGTTCAGGGTTTTTGAGGGAGACAAATGACGTTGATTTGCCAGAAAGTGCTCCTCAACCCAGCATATGCACTGACTTGACAACTGGAACATTGGCCCACATGGCGGATTATGCCTTGCGTATCCTCAAAAGGGACCCACGCATTATAAAAATGATGACAGATGACGATTACTGGTTGGCCTGCCTCCTTGATCCTCGCTATAAAGGCAAATTGCAAACTATCATGCCACATGAGAACCTCGAACAGATATTGGCAACCAAACAAGCTACTCTTGTAGACCGTTTGATTCAGGCATTCCCAGCACACAGCACCGGTGATGGTTCTCACACGAGCTGCAGGGGGCAACAGGGCAGAGGTGTTAGAGGTGCACAGATCAGAAGTGGCGTAGGACAGAGGGGTTTTCTGACCAGGTTGTGGAGTGATTTTGCAATGACCGCAGACACGACAGGTACAGCAGCATCCATTCAAAGTGACAGGAGACAACATTTGTCCAGTATGGTTACTAACTATTTTTCCTCCATTACCGATGTTCTACCTAAACCGTCATTCCCCTTTGATTACTGGGCATCCAAAATAGACACCTGGTCCGAATTGGCTGAATATGCATTGCAGGAGCTTGCTTGCCCAGCAGCTAGTGTGCTATCAGAAAGAGTATTCAGTGCTGCTGGTTCAATACTGACCGAAAAAAGGACTCGTCTGGCTACCCAAAATGTTGATGATCTAACCTTCATTAAAATGAACCACTCATGGATTTGAAATTATTTTGCCCCACCTTTCCCGGCTGACACCTAGCTTTCCTGTAAAAAGGTGTTGCTTTGGGACTGGTGTTACTGACTGTTCCAATCTCTTAATTTGCAGCTGCTGTTTGTCCAGCATACGACATGTTTACACCTCCCTAAATGTCCTAACTCCCCCCACGGGGCCGTGGTCTCGTCACTTGTCGCAAGCACCCGCCAGAGTACCGTTTGTCTGAAGAGGTGGGTGTGCCCACTTTTGGTCGACGGCACTGGCACTGGGTCTCTCATAGTACAATGAAGTGTCTCTGGCGGTGGTGGCGCGCACCCAACGTCAGACACACCGTTGTAACATGAGGAGCCCTGGGATTGTACCGCCGGCCAGGAGAGAGTGTCCCCCCCAAGGTCAAACAGTGCTCTACCACTTGCAAAATTATCTGTCGCTGCTCCACCACTGTTTAGTCTATGCGCTGAAATCCTTCCATGCCTGGCACAGACAATAACAATTTGTTGACATGTATGATGCTAGTTAAAATAGTCAGGGGCCCTGTCCTACATTTACACCAGTAAATACTTTGAGCCCAATTACAATGTCTGAAAGTCAGCATAGAAGCACACCCCTGTACCTAAGTATGCCACCCTTTTTTTTGTTTTTTTGTTTGTTTTTTTGGGGGATACATTAACATCAATTGAGATTTTGGGACTCGGAGTACTTACTGTTGTGAATTTGGATTCTGGGCTCCCCCGGTGGCTACTGGTGGAATTGAACTGGTGTTTTCATCTTCTCTGTTCACCTGTTCCCATCAAGATGTGGGAGTCGCTATATAACCTTGCTGCTCTGTTAGTTGCTTGCCGGTCAACAATGTTATCAGAAGCCTCTCTGTGCTTGTTCCTGCTCCTAGACAACTACTAGATAAGTTGGACTCTTGTCCATGTTTGTTTTTGCATTTTTGTTCCAGTTCACAGCTGTAGTTTCGTTACTGTGTCTGGAAAGCTCTTGTGAACAGGAATTGCCACTCTGGTGTTATGAGTTAATGCCAGAGTTTTAAAGTAATTTCTGGATGGTGTTTTGATAGGGTTTTCAGCTGACCATGAAAGTGCCCTTTCTGTCTTCTGCTATGTAGTAAGTGGACCTCAAATTTGCTAAACCTATTTTCATACTACGTTTGTTATTTCATCTTGATTCACCGCCAATACATGTGGGGGGCCTCTGTCTCCTTTCGGGGTATTTCTCTAGAGGTGAGCTAGGACTAATATTTCCCTCTGCTAGCATTATTTAGTCCTCCGGCTGGTGCTGGGCATCTAGAATCAACGTAGGCATGCTACCAGGCCACTGCTAGTTGTGTGTTAGGTTTAGTTCATGGTCAGCTCAGTTCCCATCTTCCAAGAGCTAGTTCCTATATATGCTGATGCTATGTTCTCTTGCCATTGAGAACATGACAGTTTGACCGGCCCACTAAAGGGTTAAAATCCTTGGCTGAGAAAGGAGAGAAATAAGAAGTCTGCTGAGAATTTTTTTTTTTTTTTTTTTTTTTTCTCCTTCTAATCTTTGAATGGCTCTGTGTCCACCTGTTTGTAATGGATCTTCAGAGTGTAACTGCAGGTTTGAATAATCTCGCCACGAAGGTACAAAATTTGCAAGACTTTGTTTGTCATGCACCTATATCTGAGCCGAGAATTCCTTTGCCGGAATTTTTCTCGGGGAATAGATCTGGGTTTCAGAATTTTCGAAATAATTGCAAATTGTTTTTGTCCCTGAAATTTCGCTCTGCCGGAGACCCTGCACAGCAGGTCAGGATTGTGATTTCCTTGCTCCGGGGCGACCCTCAAGACTGGGCTTTTTCATTGACACCAGGGGATCCTGCGTTGCTCAATGTGGATGCGTTTTTTCTGGCCTTGGGGTTGCTTTATGACGAACCTCATTTGGAGCTTCAGGCAGAAAAAACTTTGATGTCCCTATCTCAGGGGCAAGATGAAGCGGAAATTTACTGTCAAAGATTCCGTAAATGGTCTGTGCTTACTCAGTGGAATGAGTGCGCCCTGGCGGCGACTTTCAGAGAGGGTCTCTCTGATGCCATTAAGGATGTTATGGTGGGGTTCCCTGTGCCTGCGGGTCTGAATGAGTCCATGACAATGGCTATTCAGATCGATAGGCGTTTGCGGGAGCGCAAACCAGTGCACCATCTGGCGGTGTCCACTGAGAAGTCGCCAGAGAGTATGCAGTGTGATAGAATTCTGTCCCGAAGCGAGCGGCAGAATTTTAGACGGAAAAATGGGTTGTGTTTCTATTGTGGTGATTCTACTCATGTTATATCAGCATGCTCTAAGCGCACTAAAAAGCTTGATAAATCTGTTTCCATTTGCACCTTACCGTCTAAGTTTATTCTATCTGTGACCCTGATTTGCTCTTTGTCATCTATTACCACGGACGCCTATGTCGACTCTGGCGCCGCTTTGAGTCTTATGGATTGGTCCTTTGCCAAACGCTGTGGGTATGATTTAGAGCCTTTGGAGACTCTTATTCCTCTGAAGGGGATTGACTCCACCCCATTGGCTAATAATAAACCACAATACTGGACACAAGTAACTATGCGTATTAATCCGGATCACCAGGAGATTATTCGCTTTCTGGTGCTGTATAATCTACATGATGATTTGGTGCTAGGATTGCCTTGGCTGCAATCTCACAACCCAGTCCTTGACTGGAGAGCTATGTCTGTGTTGAGCTGGGGATGTAAGGGGGCTCATGGGGATGTACCTGTGGTTTCCATTTCATCATCTATTCCCTCTGAAATTCCTGAGTTCCTGTCTGACTATCGTGACGTCTTTGAAGAATCCAAGCTTGGTTCATTACCTCCGCACCGAGAGTGTGATTGTGCCATAGATTTAATCCCGGGTAGTAAATACCCAAAGGGTCGTTTATTTAATCTGTCTGTGCCTGAACATGCTGCTATGCGAGAATATATAAAGGAGTCCTTGGAAAAGGGACATATTCGTCCATCGTCATCTCCCTTAGGAGCCGGTTTTTTCTTTGTGTCAAAAAAAGACGGCTCTTTGAGACCATGTATCGATTATCGGCTTTTGAATAAAATCACTGTAAAATATCAATACCCATTGCCGTTGCTGACTGATTTGTTTGCTCGCATAAAGGGGGCCAAGTGGTTCTCTAAGATTGACCTTCGTGGGGCGTATAATTTGGTGCGAATCAGGCAGGGGGATGAGTGGAAAACCGCATTTAATACGCCCGAGGGCCACTTTGAGTATTTAGTGATGCCTTTTGGTCTTTCAAATGCTCCGTCAGTTTTCCAGTCCTTTATGCATGATATTTTTCGCGATTATTTGGATAAATTTATGATTGTGTATCTGGATGATATTCTGATTTTTTCGGATGACTGGGACTCTCATGTCCAGCAAGTCAGGAGGGTTTTCCAGGTTTTGCGGTCTAATTCTTTGTGTGTGAAGGGTTCTAAGTGTGTTTTTGGGGTACAGAGGATTTCCTTTTTGGGATATATTTTTTCTCCCTCTTCCATTGAAATGGATCCTGTCAAGGTTCAAGCTATTTGTGATTGGACGCAGCCCTCTTCTCTTAAGAGTCTTCAGAAATTTTTGGGCTTTGCTAACTTTTATCGTCGATTTATTGCTGGTTTTTCGGATATTGCTAAACCATTGACCGATTTGACTAAGAAGGGTGCTGATGTTGCTGATTGGTCCCCTGACGCTGTGGAGGCCTTTCGGGAGCTTAAGCGCCGTTTTTCCTCTGCCCCTGTGTTGCGTCAGCCTGATGTTGCTCTACCTTTTCAGGTTGAGGTCGACGCTTCTGAGATCGGAGCTGGGGCAGTGTTGTCGCAGAAAAGTTCTGACTGCTCCGTGATGAGGCCTTGTGCCTTCTTTTCCCGTAAATTTTCGCCCGCTGAGCGGAATTATGATGTTGGGAATCGGGAGCTTTTGGCCATGAAGTGGGCTTTTGAGGAGTGGCGCCATTGGCTTGAGGGGGCCAGACATCAGGTGGTGGTATTGACTGACCACAAAAACTTGATTTATCTTGAGACCGCCAGGCGCCTGAATCCTAGACAGGCGCGCTGGTCATTATTTTTTTCTCGGTTTAATTTTGTGGTGTCATACCTACCGGGTTCTAAGAATGTTAAGGCGGATGCCCTTTCTAGGAGTTTTGAGCCTGACTCGCCTGGTAACTCTGAGCCCACAGGTATCCTTAAGGATGGAGTGATATTGTCAGCCGTTTCTCCAGACCTGCGGCGGGCCTTGCAGGAGTTTCAGGCGGATAGACCGGATCGTTGCCCACCTGATAAACTGTTTGTTCCTGATGATTGGACCAGTAGAGTCATCTCTGAGGTTCATTCTTCTGCATTGGCAGGTCATCCTGGCATTTTTGGTACCAGGGATTTGGTGGCAAGGTCCTTCTGGTGGCCTTCCCTGTCACGAGATGTGCGAGGCTTTGTGCAGTCTTGTGACGTTTGTGCTCGGGCCAAGCCTTGTTGCTCTCGGGCTAGTGGATTATTGTTGCCCTTGCCTATTCCTAAGAGGCCTTGGACGCACATCTCGATGGATTTTATTTCAGATCTGCCTGTTTCTCAGAAGATGTCTGTCATCTGGGTGGTGTGTGACCGTTTCTCTAAGATGGTCCATTTGGTTCCTCTGCCCAAGTTGCCTTCTTCTTCCGAGTTGGTTCCTCTGTTTTTTCAAAATGTTGTTCGTTTGCATGGTATTCCTGAGAATATCATTTCTGACAGAGGGACCCAATTCGTGTCTAGATTTTGGCGGGCATTCTGTGCTAGGATGGGCATAGATTTGTCTTTTTCGTCCGCTTTCCATCCTCAGACGAATGGCCAGACCGAGCGGACTAATCAGACCCTGGAGACATATCTGAGGTGTTTTGTGTCTGCTGACCAGGATGATTGGGTTGCTTTTTTGCCATTGGCAGAGTTCGCTCTCAATAATCGGGCCAGCTCTGCCACTTTGGTGTCCCCGTTTTTCTGTAATTCGGGGTTTCATCCTCGATTTTCCTCTGGTCAGGTGGAATCTTCGGATTGTCCTGGAGTGGATGCTGTGGTGGAGAGATTGCATCAGATCTGGGGGCAGGTGGTGGACAATTTGAGGTTGTCCCAGGAGAAGACTCAGCTTTTTGCCAACCGCCACCGTCGTGTTGGTCCTCGGCTTTGTGTTGGGGATTTGGTGTGGTTGTCTTCTCGTTTTGTCCCTATGAGGGTCTCTTCTCCTAAGTTTAAGCCTCGGTTCATCGGCCCGTATAAGATATTGGAGATTCTTAACCCTGTTTCCTTTCGTTTGGACCTCCCTGCATCCTTTTCTATTCATAACGTTTTTCATCGGTCATTATTGCGCAGGTATGAGGTACCGGTTGTGCCTTCCGTTGAGCCTCCTGCTCCGGTGTTGGTTGAGGGTGAGTTGGAGTACGTTGTGGAGAAAATCTTAGACTCTCGTGTTTCCAGACGGAGACTCCAGTATCTGGTCAAGTGGAAGGGATACGGCCAGGAGGATAATTCTTGGGTTAATGCATCTGATGTTCATGCCTCTGATCTGGTTCGTGCCTTTCATAGGGCCCATCCTGATCGCCCTGGTGGTTCTGGTGAGGGTTCGGTGCCCCCTCCTTGAGGGGGGGGTACTGTTGTGAATTTGGATTCTGGGCTCCCCCGGTGGCTACTGGTGGAATTGAACTGGTGTTTTCATCTTCTCTGTTCACCTGTTCCCATCAAGATGTGGGAGTCGCTATATAACCTTGCTGCTCTGTTAGTTGCTTGCCGGTCAACAATGTTATCAGAAGCCTCTCTGTGCTTGTTCCTGCTCCTAGACAACTACTAGATAAGTTGGACTCTTGTCCATGTTTGTTTTTGCATTTTTGTTCCAGTTCACAGCTGTAGTTTCGTTACTGTGTCTGGAAAGCTCTTGTGAACAGGAATTGCCACTCTGGTGTTATGAGTTAATGCCAGAGTTTTAAAGTAATTTCTGGATGGTGTTTTGATAGGGTTTTCAGCTGACCATGAAAGTGCCCTTTCTGTCTTCTGCTATGTAGTAAGTGGACCTCAAATTTGCTAAACCTATTTTCATACTACGTTTGTTATTTCATCTTGATTCACCGCCAATACATGTGGGGGGCCTCTGTCTCCTTTCGGGGTATTTCTCTAGAGGTGAGCTAGGACTAATATTTCCCTCTGCTAGCATTATTTAGTCCTCCGGCTGGTGCTGGGCATCTAGAATCAACGTAGGCATGCTACCCGGCCACTGCTAGTTGTGTGTTAGGTTTAGTTCATGGTCAGCTCAGTTCCCATCTTCCAAGAGCTAGTTCCTATATATGCTGATGCTATGTTCTCTTGCCATTGAGAACATGACAACTTACTGTGTCAGACACTCCTTCCAATTGTCCTCCGCTTGTTATGATCCTTAGTGGTTGAGGATCACAAATTACTCCAGCTAAGTAACATACATAGGACAAGCTCTAGGGAGGTGGCAAACTGGACTGACCGCAAATCTGAACCTATTCAAACACACTAGAAGTAGCCGGTGAACGTGCCTAAAAATCCTAGACGTCTCAAGCCAGCCTGAGGAACTAACTACCCCTAGAGAGAAAGAAAGACCTCTCTTGCCTCCAGAGAAATAATCCCCAAAGATATAGATGCCCCCAACATATAATAACGGTGAGGTAAGAGGAAGGCACATACACAGGGGTGAAAACAGATTCAGCAAATGAGGCCCACTAATACTAGATAGCAGAAAATAGTAAAGGGGTCTGTGCGGTCAGTAAAAAACCCTTACAAAATATCCACACTGAGATTTCAAGAACCCCCGCACCAACTAACGGTGTGGGGGGAGAAACTCAGTCCCCTAGAGCAACCAGCAAGCGAGGAAATCACATTTTAGCGAGCTGGACTAAAAACATAATAAATGCTGATAATCAAAAAATGATCAAACAAAAACTTAGCTTGTCTTGGAGAGACTGGGAGCAAGGTAGTCACAAGGAATCTGAAGAGCACTGAATACATTGAGAGCAGGCAAGGAACTGAGTATCCAGGTGAGCTAAATAGGAAACCAACCAAGGATAACGAACCAGCTGATGCTGCCAACCTGCAGAAAGACAACACTACACAGTACCGCTTGTGACCACTAGAGGGAGCCCAAAAACAGAGTTCACAACAGTACCCCCCACTTGAGGAGGGGTCTCCGAACCCTCATCAAGACCCCCAGGGCGATCAGGACAAGCCGCGTGGAAGGCACAAACTAAATCGGCCGCATGAACATCAGAGGCGACAACCCAGGAATTATCCTCCTGACCATAGCCCTTCCACTTCACCAAATACTGAAGCCTCCGTCTAGAGATACGAGAATCCAAAATCTTCTACACCACGTACTCCAATTCGCCCTTGACCAGCACCGGAGCAGGAGGCTCAACAGAAGGAACCACAGGTACCACATACCTCCGCAACAAAGACCTATGGAACACATTATGAATGGCAAACGATGCTGGGAGATCCAAACGAAAAGACAACGGGTTAAGGATCTCCAAGATCTTATAAGGACCGATGAAGCGAGGCTTGAATTTAGGAGAGGAGACCTTCATAGGAACATACCGAGAAGACAGCCACACCAAATCCCCAACACGAAGTCGGGGACCCACACCGCGGCGGCGGTTGGAAAAGCGCTGAGCCTTCTCTTGTGACAACCTCAAATTGTCCACCACATGGCTCCAAATCTGCTGCAACCTATCCACCACAGAATCCACCCCAGGACAGTCAGAAGGCTCAACCTGACCCGAGGCAAAATGAGGATGGAAACCAGAATTGCAGAAAAAAGGTGAAACCAAGGTAGCAGAACTAGCCCGATTATTAAGGGCAAACTCGGCCAACGGCAAAAAAGTCACCCAATCATCCTGATCAGCAGAAACAAAACATCTCAAATAAGTCTCCAACGTCTGATTAGTTCGCTCGGTTTGGCCATTAGTCTGAGGATGGAAGGCCGACGAAAAAGACAAATCAATGCCCATCTTAGCACAAAAAGTCCGCCAAAACCTGGACACAAACTGGGATCCTCTATCAGACACAATATTTTCAGGAATGCCGTGCAAGCGAACCACATTCTGAAAAAATAGAGGAACCAAATCGGAGGAAGAAGGCAACTTAGGCAAGGGCACCAAATGGACCATCTTGGAAAAACGATCACACACCATCCAGATGACAGACATTTTCTGAGATACCAGAAGATCCGAAATGAAATCCATGGAAATGTGCGTCCAAGGCCTTTTCGGAATAGGCAAAGGCAAAAGCAAACCGCTGGCACGAGAACAGCAAGGCTTAGCCCGAGCACAAATCCCACAAGACTGCACAAAGGAACGCACATCCCGCGACAAGGAAGGCCACCAGAAGGACCTAGCCACCAAATCTCTGGTACCGAAAATCCCAGGATGACCCACCAACACCGAAGAATGAACCTCGGAAATAACTCTGCTGGTCCATCTATCCGGGACAAACAGTCTCTCTGGTGGACAACGGTCAGGTCTATCCGCCTGAAATTTCTGCAGCACTCGTCGCAAATCTGGGGAAATGGCAGACAAAATCACTCCCTCTCTGAGAATACCAGCCGGCTCAGAAACTCCCGGAGAGTCAAGCACAAAACTCCTAGAAAGTGCATCAGCTTTCACGTTCTTCGAACCAGGCAGATATGAGACCACGAAGTTGAAACGGGAGAAAAACAATGACCAACGAGCCTGTCTAGGATTCAGGCGCTTGGCAGATTCAAGGTAAATCAGATTTTTGTGATCAGTCAAGACCACCACATGATGTTTAGCTCCTTCGAGCCAATGTCGCCACTCCTCAAATGCCCACTTCATAGCCAACAACTCCTGATTACCAACATCATAATTCCGCTCGGCAGGCGAAAACTTTCTAGAAAAGAAAGCACATGGTTTCATCACAGAGCCATCAGAGCTTCTCTGCGACAAAACAGCCCCTGCTCCAATTTCAGAAGCATCAACCTCGACCTGGAAGGGGAGAGAGACATCTGGCTGACATAAGATTGGAGCTGAAGAAAACCGGTGCTTCAGCTCCCGAAAGGCCTCCACGGCCGCAGGAGACCAATTAGTCACATCAGAACCCTTCTTGGTCAAATCCGTCAAAGGTTTAACCACGCTAGAAAAATTAGCGATGAAACGACGGTAAAAATTAGCAAAACCCAAGAACTTCTGAAGACTCTTAACAGACGTGGGCTGAGTCCAGTCATGAATAGCCTGGACCTTGACTGGGTCCATCTTCACAGTAGAAGGAGAAAAAATAAAACCCAAAAAGGAGACCTTCTGTACTCCGAAGAGGCATTTTGAGCCCTTCACAAATAAAGCATTAGCACGCAGGACCTGAAACACCATCCTGACCTGCTTCACATGGGACTCCCAAACATCAGAAAAGACCAAAATGTCATCCAGATAAACAATCATAAATTTATCCAGATACTCTCGGAAGATGTCATGCATGAAAGACTGAAACACAGAAGGAGCATTAGAGAGCCCAAAAGGCATCACCAAGTACTCAAAATGGCCTTCAGGCGTATTAAATGCTGTTTTCCATTCATCTCCCTGCTTAATGCGCACAAGGTTATACGCACCACGGAGATCTATCTTGGTGAACCAACTGGCACCCTTAATCCGAGCAAACAAATCAGACAATAGTGGTAAAGGATACTGAAATTTGACTGTGATCTTATTCAGAAGACGATAATCTATACAAGGTCTCAAAGAACCGTCCTTCTTGGCCACAAAAAAAAATCCTGCACCAAGAGGGGAAGAGGATGGGCGAATATGTCCCTTCTCCAAAGACTCCTTTATATAACTCCGCATCGCGGCATGCTCTGGTATAGACAGATTAAAAAGTCGTCCCTTAGGGAATTTACTACCAGGAATTAAATTTATAGCACAGTCACAATCCCTATGAGGGGGCAGGGCACTGGACCTGGGTTCATCAAATACATCCTGGTAGTCAGACAAAAACTCAGGGACCTCAGAAGGAGTGGAAGAAGCAATAGACACCAACGGAGCATCGCCATGAATTCCCTGACAGCCCCAACTTGACACAGACATAGCTTTCCAATCTAAAACTTGATTATGAGCCTGCAGCCATGGCAGACCCAAAACGACAACATCATGCAAATTATGCAGAACAAGAAAGCGAATCACCTCCTGATGTACGGGAGTCATGCACATGGTCATTTGCGTCCAATACTGAGGCTTATTCTCAGCCAATGGCGTAGCATCAATTCCCCTCAGAGGAATAGGAAATTCCAAAGGCTCCAGGACAAAACCACAGCGCCTGGCAAACGACAAATCCATCAGATTCAGGGCAGCACCCGAATCCACAAAAGCCATAACCGGGTAGGATGACAAAGAACAAATCAAAGTAACAGACAAAATAAATTTAGGCTGCATAGTACCAATGGTGACAGGTTTAGCGATTTTTTTTAAGCGTTTAGAGCATGTTGAGATAACATGAGTAGAATCACCACAGTAAAAGCACAACCCATTTTGACGTCTATGACTTTGTCGCTCAATTCTGGTCAGAGTTCGGTCACATTGCATAGACTCAGGTCTCTGTTCAGAAAATACCGCCAAAGGATGAGCAGATTTGCGCTCCCGCAAACGCCGATCAACCTGAATGGCTAAAGCCATAGAATCACACAGACTTGTAGGGGTGGGAAACCCCACCATAACATTCTTAACGGCCTCAGAAAGACCTTCTCTGAAATTTGCAGCCAGGGCACACTCATTCCATTGAGTAAGCACCGACCATTTCCGAAATTTTTGACAATACACCTCTGCTTCATCCTGACCTTGAGAGATAGCCAGCAATGCTTTTTCTGCCTGATTCTCAAGATTAGGCTCCTCATAAAGCAGTCCAAGAGCCAGAAAAAATGCATCTAGGATCTCCTGGCGCCAGAGAGAATGCCCAATCTTGAGGGTCGCCACGCAACAAGGAGATAACAATTTTAACTTGCTGAGTGGAATCACCAGAGGAACGAGGTCTCAGAGATAGAAATAACTTACAATTATTCTTAAAGCTTAGAAACCTAGATCTATCACCAGAAAACAACTCAGGAATGGGTATCTTTGGCTCTGACATAGGGCTATGAATAACAAAATCCTGAATACTTTGCACCCGTGCAGTCAGATGATCCACACTAGAAGTCAGAGTCTGAACATTTATGTCTGCAGCTGAGCTCAAAACCACCCAGAGTTCAAGGGGATGAAAGAAGCTAAACAGACTGCAGCAAAGGAAAAGCGGGAGGAGAAAAAAAAAATGTACTCAGGTCTTCTTTTTATCCCACTTCTGCGATGCATTAAACACTTTTTGTCCTGCTCTACTGTTATGATCCTTAGTGGTTGAGGATCACAAATTACTCCAGCTAAGTAACATACATAGGACAAGCTCTAGGGAGGTGGCAAACTGGACTGACCGCAAATGTGAACCTATCCAAACACACTAGAAGTAGCCGGTGAACGTGCCTAAAAATCCTAGACGTCTCGAGCCAGCCTGAGGAACTAACTACCCCTAGAGAGAAAGAAAGACCTCTCTTGCCTCCAGAGAAATAATCCCCAAAGATATAGACGCCCCCAACATATAATAACGGTGAGGTAAGAGGAAGGCACATACACAGGGGTGAAAACAGATTCAGCAAATGAGGCCCACTAATACTAGATAGCAGAAAATAGTAAAGGGGTCTGTGCGGTCAGTAAAAAACCCTTACAAAATATCCACACTGAGATTTCAAGAACCCCAGCACCAACTAACGGTGTGGGGGGAGAAACTCAGTCCCCTAGAGCAACCAGCAAGCGAGGAAATCACATTTTAGCGAGCTGGACTAAAAACATAATAAATGCTGATAATCAAAAAATTATCAAACAAAAACTTAGCTTGTCTTGGAGAGACTCGGAGCAAGGTAGTCACAAGGAATCTGAAGAGCACTGAATACATTGAGAGCAGGCAAGGAACTGAGTATCCAGGTGAGCTAAATAGGAAACCAACCAAGGATAACGAACCAGCTGATGCTGCCAACCTGCAGAAAGACAACACTACACAGTACCGCTTGTGACCACTAGAGGGAGCCCAAAAACAGAGTTCACAACACCGCTGACCACACCAATGCTGCCTGTGTACCCCTGCCACCGAATGGAAGCTGCATAGAGCCTATTTTATTATTTTAGGCCTAGGAAGTCTGTCTGCGGTCCCTCCTTCGAATTGTCCTCCGCTGACCACACCAATGCTGCCTGTGTACCCCTGCCACCTAATGATAGCTGCATAGAGCCTATTTTATTATTTTAGGCCTAGGAAGTCTGTCTGCGGTCCCTCCTTCAAATTGTCCTCCACTGACCACACCAATGCTGCCTGTGTACCCCTGCCACCTGATGGAAGCTGCATAGAGCCTATTTTATTATTTTAGGCCTAGGAAGTCTGTCTGCGGTCCCTCCTTCGAATTGTCCTCCGCTGACCACAAAAAATGCTGCCTGTGTACCCCTGCCACCTAATGGAAGCTGCATAGAGCCTATTTTTATTATTTTAGGCCAAGGAAGTCTGTCTGTGGTCCCCCCTTCAAATTGTCCTCCACTGACCACACCAATGCTGCCTGTGTACCCCTGCCACCTAACGGAAGCTGCATAGAGCCTACTTTATTATTTTAGGCCTAGGATGTCTGTCTGCGGTCCCTCCTTCGAATTGTCCTCCGCTGACCACACCAATGCTGCCTGTGTACCCCTGCCACCTGGTGAAAGCTGCATAGAGCCTATTTTATTATTTTAGGCCTAGGAAGTCTGTCTGCAGTCCCTCCTTCCAATTGTCCTCCACTAACCACACCAATGCTGCCTGTGTACCCCTGTAACTAATTTAAAAATGCATAGAGCCAACTTTTTTAGTTAACACATACTACCTTTGTCTGTCTGCGGCGCCGCTCAATCACACTGTCCTCCACTGAAAAAGCTGAACTTCAACCTTCAGGCTCTCATTAAGTAGTTGTTTATATAAGACAGCAGTTGCCCTATTACTTTGGTTGGGGCCTAGTAACGGTGTCTGCCGCTCCTTGGTGTTCTCCTCCTCCTTGGTGTTCTCCTCCAGGTTTCCTTGTCTGAGCTTCAACCTTCAGGCTCTCATTAAGTATTTTTTAATGTCACACTGCAGTTGCCCTACTACTTTGGTTGGGGCCTAGTAACGGTGTCTGAAGCTCCTTGGTGTTCTCCTCCAGGTTTCCTTGTCTGAGCTTCAACCTTCAGGCTCTCATAAAGTATTTTTTAATGTCACACTGCAGTTGCCCTACTACTTTGGTTGGGGCCTAGTAACGGTGTCTGCCGCTCCTTGGTGGTCTCCTCCAGGTTTCCTTGTCTGAGCTTCAACCTTCAGGCTCTCATTGAGTATTTTTTAATGTCACACTGCAGTTGCCCTACTACTTTGGTTGGGGCCTAGTAACGGTGTCTGCCGCTCCTTGGTGTTCTCCTCCTCCTTGGTGTTCTCCTCCAGGTTTCCTTGTCTGAGCTTCAACCTTCAGTGTTATGGACCTGGTGGTTAGGTGCACCAGGAATGACCTGATAGTTAAACACGGAATCAGGACGAGCTCTGGGGAAATGGGAACTCTGCTGACCGCAAACCCTACTCCTATCAACACAACTAGAAACAGCCGTGGAGCGTGCCTGACACTGCCTAGACGCCTCTTCACAGCCTAAGAGCTAACTACCCCTAAAGAAAGGAAACAAAGCCTTACTTGCCTCAGAGAAATTTCCCCAAAGGTAAAAGCTGCCCCCCCACAAGTATTGACTGTGAGATAAGAGGAAATCACAAACACAGGATGAAATAGGTTTTAGCAAAAGAGAGGCCAGTCTAACTAAACAGATTGAGGATAGAAAAGGGATCTTTGCGGTCAACACAAAAAGCTACAAAAACCACGCAGAGTGTGCAAAAAATACCCCCGCACCGACTCACGATGTGGTGGTGCCACTCTGCACCCCCAGAGCTTCCAGCTAGCCAGGTAGTTTCATGATAGCAAGCTGGACTAGAACTTAGCAAGAAAAACCATATGTAACAAATGGACAAGCAGGAACTTAGCTTGTGCTGGAGTAGACAGGTCCTCAGAAAGATCCAGGAGAGATCTGAACCAGTACTAGAACATTGACAGCTGGCATGGAGTAACGATCTGAGTGGAGTTAAATAGAGAATCAGCCTAGCCCCAAACGAGGGCAGCTGGAGAAGGAATCTCAGAACCAGCAGCTCCACTCACAGCCACCAGAGGGAGTCCACGGACAGAACTCACCGAAGTACCATTCATGACCACAGGAGGGAGTTCGAGAATGGAATTCACAACACTTCAGGCTCTCATTGAGTATTTTTTAATGTCACACTGCTGTTGCCCTACTACTTTGGTTGGGGCCTAGTAACGGTGTCTGCCGCTCCTTGGTGTTCTTCTCCTCCTTGGTGTTCTCCTCCAGGTTTCCTTGTCTGAGATTCAACCTTCAGGCTCTCATTGAGTATTTTTTAATGTCACACTGCAGTTGCCCTACTACTTTGGTTGGGGCCTAGTAACGGTGTCTGCTGCTCCTTGGTGTTCTCCTCCTCCTTTGGTGTTCTCCTCCAGGTTTCCTTGTCTGAGCTTCAACCTTCAGGCTCTCATTGAGTATTTTTTAATGTCACACTTCAGTTGCCCTACTACTTTAGTTGGGGCCTAGTAACGGTGTCTGCCGCTCCTTGGTGTTCTCCTCCTCCTTGGTGTTCTCCTCCAGGTTTCCTTGTCTGAGCTTCAACCTTCAGGCTCTCATTAAGTATTTTTTAATGTCACACTGCAGTTGGCCTACTACTTTGTTTGGGGCCTAGTAACGGTGTCTGCCGCTCCTTGGTGTTCTCCTCCAGGTTTCCTTGTCTGAGCTTCAACCTTCAGGCTCTCATTAAGTATTTTTTAATGTCACTCTGCAGTTGGCCTACTACTTTGGTTGGGGCCTAGTAACGGTGTCTGCCGCTCCTTGGTGTTCTCCTCCTCCTTGGTGTTCTCCTCCAGGTTTCCTTGTCCAAGCTTCAACCTTCAGGCTCTCATTAAGTATTTTTTAATGCCACACTGCAGTTGGCCTTCAACTTTGGTTGGGGCTTACTAACGGTGTGTGCCGCTCCCTGGTGTTGTCCTCCACTGTATAAAGCTGAGCTTCAGTCTTTAGGCTTTCGGCCTATAGTAGCAGATATTAAACTGCATTTGGCCTACTAGTGTGGTTGGGCCCTTAAAACGGTGTCTGCTGCTCCTGGGTTTGCTCCTCCACTGAACAAAGCAATGCCGCCTGTTTAGTCCTGCTACCAATTTTGAACTGCATTTAGCCTACTTTATTCTTTGGCCCTATATCTGTGTTTCCTCCTCATCCTGCCCATTGCCCAGCCACTGCTAGATGAGTCTGCTGGTACATTGACCCAGACCACTACATTCCCCTTGCACTCTACACAGCCAGAATCTGACCCTGCTGAAAGTAAGGTTCCCCTTCCCGCATGCTATACCACCTTACACAGGGACAAAGAGGAAGGTGCAGATGAAAGTGCAGGTTCCTTCATCAGGTGGGGGGGCATACTCGTTGGCGACGTCACTGGCACAGGGCCCCTCAGAGTACGCAAAAGTGTCGCTGTCGGTGGGAGGCGCCCCCGCCGTGCAAACACACCGCTGTACTTTGAGGGGCCTTGTGCCAGTGCCAATGCCAATGAGTGGGCCCCCCCCTGCTTGCTCAGGATCACAGGACTTGCAAACTTGACATACTTACCTCTCACTCCTCCACCGCCGTGACGTAGTCCACGTTTCCTGGGCCCACTAAAAACTTGAACCAGCCCTACCCCCCACAACTTTAGCCAAATGACCCCCAATTTCCAATGCCTATCTATTATTATAAAGTAAATTAAGATTGACAAGCTTCAGTAACAAGAATGGATGTTTTTGCCATTAAAATGGGCACTGTAGGTGTTTTCCTGGCCTCCACTCACTGCCGACTATGCTTCCCCATTGACTTGCATTAGGTTTCATGTTTCGGTCGATCCCCGACTTTTCGCGATAATCGGCCGACTTCACTCGACTCGACTTTTGACAAAGTCGGGTTTCACAAAACCCGACTCGACCCCAAAAAAGTAAAAGTCGCTCAACCCTAGTCTTGATGTCATTTGAATCAATCTCAAATTGTTTATTCATTTTTTTTCCTACTGAATATTTTAACTTTCCACTTGTTTATGTGCTATAATCACATTTAAATACAGGCAAGGTTACTCCTTAGACCTGTCTATTGCTAACAGATGAAGTTCAGCGTGAGCCAGTAACTCCACATTGATGCAGAGCTACTACATTGAATAAAATCTATAAGCCGAACAGAGGATGAAGAATGAGCTGTTACAATACAAGATGGCGCTTCTTATTTTAGGAAAAAACAATGGAACAGAATTGTTTGAATCCACACTCAGTTTTGACATCTGGGTTCATCATAGATAAAAGTCTGTATCAAAGGCAGTGAAGAGATATATTTATGACAGCTCTATACAGTCCAATAAATTTGACATTTTGGAGCTGTGAAATAATTTTTTTTAGGCTCATGAGCAAAAGATATTTCAATTTTGCAGCTGGCTACAAATTCAAGACAAAACAAGATGTTCACAATATTTAGATATATATGAAAAATGTCAAGCGTTCTCATAAATAAAATAGAATTCACCACTCAGAGTCTTTAAAGTTTTACTGCATTTTTCATAGATGCCTGTTTATGCTTTTAATAGTCTATTAATTATAAAAACTTCATTTCTGTTGCAAGAAATATTGAAAACTGTTATCTAGTAAAGTGTAACCTCTAGGAGAGTGAGCATGAACATATGTATGTATGGGGCCATTTTGGAAAGTGTCTGAAAAAACATATTAAAATAAGAACAAGAAAAAGCATAAGAACAAGAAAGACAGTCATTATATTATTAGTACAAGAGGAACATATAAAAATTCAATTTGCGGTAAATAAATTAGCCTCGAATCGCATAACTAAAAAAAGCCTTTAAAATATGGAAAGTAAGTGTATTACAATCAGCGTTCCCCTTGTAGGCTATTTAACTTATTTTGAGCTCTGTAATGCTAACACAGTTTTTTTAATGTCCAAAATAACCTCAACCTATCTGGCTATATGAAAACAGATGGTAAAAGATGGTAATCAGTAGCTACTTTAACCACACACAATTTTAAATTTGTAGTCTCCTTATAATGAATAAATGGTATAAAAATATTTCCCTTCTGGGGTAGATGCATTCCATGCTGTTATTTCTACTCAGGCAATGCAAATGGAAAAAGTCAACTGAAAAAAGGCATTTTCTCACTATTGGGTGAAAAAATTATACCTTTTTAGTTGATTAGTTGAGGAGTATAAAGAGCTTTGCACTTTGATAAATAAAAACATGATTAGTTATTCACAAACCGTCCAAAAATTATCTCTTTGATTAGAGAAACAAAAGAGGAGAACTGTTTTTAATGTGAAGAAGTTAATGTTTCCCAATGAGAATTGAAAAATTTAGTCATTTTGGCTATCCACAACTGGTTCGCTAATCACAAAATGATTAGACAACAAAAATAACATTTTTTCAAACTGTCTAAAAATTATCATCTTTTTCTGGAGACAAAACAGAAGTACTGTTTTTAAAGAGAAGAAGCTATGGATTGTTGTCACCAAGCATTTTCAAAATTAGCCCTATTTTGAGATTTGTTTCATGTTTGTGTATCCTCAAGAAAATACATTTCTCAGAATCAGTAGTACTTACTGCTGTTAGTTCATGTAAGTAATGTGAGTAATGAGCAATATCACTTTAACCCTATTGTGTTTATGGTTTAAACCTGGTACTATGGTCTAGGTATATTATGACCCCCTTTCTTTTTCTATTTGTGCACAATAGTAAAGAAGTATCATTATATATTTAAGATGTGTGATCCTAGGAAGAGATTAGCAATTTAATTCTTAACAAATCAGATTCACTACGAACGTTCATAAAAATTTGGATTCAAACTAATATAAACTTTCACACAAATTCAGAGTGGTAAGAAGGGGTTAACAAAACATTAAAAATGTATACCTGTATACCTCTTTTTGGTCTTCCACATACCTCTTCTGCCGCCGCTTCTTTTTCTGCTTCCAATAGACTCCTCTTTAGTCTTCTCCAGTCTCTGGTCCAATCTTCCCTCACTCTGGAAGAGAAGCCAATGAGAAGAATAAATATGAGTTGTGTCGGCAGGACAGGTTTACAGGTGGTGGAAGGGCATGTAGCATTATATATATAAGTTTATTTTTTTTTTTTTATCCCTTGCCAGCAGGGTCAACTTGCTCAGTAGTTATTTGATGTCAATGGAATCTCCTCATAACCTGCCCAACAGGAATTTTTGGGAGATTTCCTCAACTTTGACCAAATTAAAAAGGAAACATTTTGGGTTACTCTGTTGTGATGTTTTTATTCTATACGTGTCTGTATTAGAGTGTATTGAATTTCTATACTGAAAAATTGCATTCCTTAGCCAAATTTTTAGGAAGTTAAGGATGACGCAGGATGTGCAGCAGCCAAAGCCTGGGGAGCCATACACCTGTGGCCAACAGTGTGGCTCCTGACCACAGGTTGAGGGGCACTGCTGTACATGAATGTTGTGTTGTGTCCACATATAACAATAGGTGTATTGTCACAAAGAGAAAGATAATGTGTATATATATATATATATATATATATATATATATATATATATATATACAGTATATATATATTTTATTTTTATTTTTTCTTTACATCAGACAGAAATGATCTTAAGTAATTCCATGGAGCCCAAACCTTATTTCTGCCTTTGATGTGGATGGTTGTGCAGTGGCTGGATTTTGACATAAGCAGAGAATCCAGGTGTTGAAAGAAGTCTCTGTGCATCTACTGCCGTTCTGTGCTTAGACCATTTCAAAGAGAGGCTGAAGATTGACATTTCTTGGCATCCATATCCTGTGTCATTCATTGTGTGCCAAGAGAAGTGTTAAGCCCATGAACTCTTACAATCACACAGATTACAAGGGGGTTTTCCTTCCCTCTTCCTATTCACCTCTTTAATGCTCTCAATCCCATGTGTTGACTTTTTTCATGGTCTCTTTGTTTTGTATTCTCTATAACATCTGCTGATATAAGGAAGCCGAAAGACAGATTGCAACCGTATTACCAGAATTAAGCTAATGAATTAGCATATTATTACTAGACTTTTCATACATGAAACCAAGATGGGTCATAACGTACAAAGGATAAAGGTAATGTGTTCCAATAAAGCTTATATTTATGTATTAACGTAGTAATATAGATCTGGAATAGCAAATAGATAGACGTCAATCATGTATAATTCTACAGCATTTTGTATAGAATTAATGACTTAGTATTGATCTTGCGTTACTCTTTTGCACCCACTTAACTATTCTTAAAGAGAATTTACACAGGTGTTCCTCCTTACCTTTAGTCTTGGCTTGACATATCTCGAATAAATGATCAACTGTGAAAAACACCCCCACAATTTAGTGATACTCTGCTGGGGGATGTTTTTATTATACAGTTCTAGCAAAGGTTAAATTGATTGAGGTAACACTGGAATGACATGTCATCAACTGCACAAAAAAAGTATAATTTGACACCTAACATGACATTGGTCAATGGCTTATGCAATGTTACATTATTTTAACTCTCCGATAGAGATAAATAGTGAGTTATGATAATCTATGCTACATCTGTATGTGAGGGAAAATATACAGCAGAACTGAGCTACTTTAGATGCTATGTACTATTTTCTTTGGTATGTACTTTATTCTTTAATGACCTAAGACCTACATTTTCATCATAGGTCACTAAGGAAAGTATGAAGGCAGCTCAGGAGCTGAGCCTGCTTTATTCCATGCAGATGGTAGCTGTATGACATAGTCAGCATCTACTTGTAAGACCAGCGACCAGAGCTTGCCATGATCATTACATAACCATTTAATTGCCTCTGTCAATCTCTGACACTAATATGTCAATGACGCCATTGCTGATGCCAACTTTCACCAGCATTCATCGCACCCTCAACCAATAACAAGGAATCAATGCGTTAACAAATCAAGGTAGCCGAGGAACTGTTGAAGGTCCCCTTTAACTTCCCTCTTTCAACTCCTATGATGCGCAACCATAAACCGAGCTTCATAAGAAAACTGTGATTTCACTACATACTGCAAAATATGGTATATTGCATATATAGACCCAAAAGGTGACTGAAAAATAAAGTAAAAATAAAAAATATGATTTAAAACCCCTTCGTGACCTTGGTATTTTCCGTTTTTCCGTGTTTGTTTTTTGCTCCCCTTCTTCCCAGAGCCATAACTTTTTTATTTTTTCCGTCAATATGGCCATGTGAGGGCTTATTTTTTGTGAAACAAGTTGTACTTTTGAACATCATAATTGGTTTTAGCATGTCATGTACTAGAAAACAGGAAAAAAATTCCAAGTGCGGTGAAATTGCAAAAAAAGTGCAATCCCACACTTGTTTTTTGATTGGCTTTTTTACTAGGTTCACTAAATGCTAAAACTGACCAGTCATTATGATTTTCCAGGTCATTAAGAGTTCATAGACACCAAACATGTCTAGGTTCTCTTTTATCTAAGTGGTGAAAAAAAATTCCAAACTTTGCTAAAAAGAAAAAAAAAATGTGCCATTTTCCGATACCCGTAGCGTCTCCATTTTTCATGATCTGGGGTCGAGGAAGGGGTTATTTTTTGCGTGCTGAGCTGGCATTTTTAATGATAGCATTTTGGTGCAGATAAGTTCTTTTGATCGCCCGTTATTGCATTTTAATGCAATGTTGCGGCGACCAAAAAATTCTGGCATATTTTGAATTTTTTTCTCGCTACGCCGTTTAGCGATCAGGTTAATCCTTTTTTTTTATTGATAGATCAGGTGATTCTGAATGCGGTGATACCAAATATGTGTAGGATTGATTTTTTTATTGATTTATTTTGAATGGGGCGAAAGGGGGGTGATTTAAACTTTTATATTTTTTTATTTTTTTCACATTTATTTTAACTTTTTTTTTTTTACTTTTGCCATGCTTCAATAGCCTCCATGGGAGGCTAGAAGCTGGCACTACTCGATTGGCTCAGCTACAAGGGAGCGATAATCAGATCGCTGCTATGCAGCAGAAATGCAGGTGTGTTATGAGTGCCGACCACAGGGGGCGCTCACAGCAGGCCGGCATCAGTAACCATAGAGGTCTCAAGGACCTCTATGGTTACCATTCTGATGCATCACTGACCCCCGATCATGTGCGCTAATTTCCGGCCGCCCAGCCGGAAGCGCCGGTTAAATGCCGCTGTCAGCGTTTGACAGCGGCATTTAACTAGTTAGTAGTGGCGGGTAAATCGCGATTTCACCCGCCGCTATTGCGGGCATATGTCAGCTGTTCAAAACAGCTGATATGTCCTGGCTTTGATGGGGGCTCTCTGCCGGAGCCCTGCATCAAAGCATCTGACCTTGGACGTACTATCCCGTCCGAGGTCAGAAAGAGGTTAAAAATTATAAAATATATATATATATATATTTTATATATATATACATATATATATATATATATATATATATATATATATAAAAGTTTAAATTGCCCCTCTTTTGCACCTTGAAAAATGAAGAAATAAAAAAAACAAATACAGTATCATTGTGTGCAAAAGTCTGAACTAACAAATAATGCAATTATTTAATGTTTAAGTTAACTGCTGAAAATAGGAAAAAAGTCAAAATGCTATCATTAGCTTTTGTTTCCACACGTCCCAAACATAGCAATCAAAATGTCAACTAAGGGCACAAAACAGTCTTTTCACACCTCTGTTGATGGAAAAATAAAAAAGTTATAGGTTCCAGAAAAATGGCAGCACAATTTCTTTTTTTTACAAATTTCAGAATTTCTTTTCACCACTAAAATAAATTAAAAAACTGGACAAGTATGGTAATCATACTGACCTGTAGAGTCACATTCCCAGGTCATTTTTAAGCGCAATTCTTTTTTGCTATTTCACCATACTTGAAATTTGTTCCTCCTTTTTCCTTTTTTTAAAATAAATTGTATTGTAAAATGAATGGTGTTATTCAAAACTACAGCTCGCCCCACAAAAAATAAGCCCACATGAGGGTATGTCAATGGAAAAATATTGGCTCTTGGAACTAGAGGAAAGAAAAAATTTGAAGTGCAAAACAAAAAATTCCTTGGCCTTTAGGGGGTTATTGGTGGTAATTTCCTGAGTGCTATTTTGCAGCGGCATTTACCCATTTGTCATTTCAGTAGGTTTTTGCTTTAAGTTTCCCTTTTCTCTATTATTCAACCACATGATTAAGAACCCTGCATGAGTTTGAGATACATAGAAGTGGAATCTCCTCCATACTCAATGTTTTTGATTTTTCCCTTTTTTAAGCAAATTCTAATAAATGTGAGGTTTTAAAATTTCATTATGACTGCTGTATTTTTCCTGATATTTTTGCCCTGAATGGCCTGGAGTTTATTTGTACGTCGCACCCAAACCATCATTGAACTAGGATGATGACCCGATGACATTGTTTCTCTATAGTAAATGTTGACATCTGTATGTGACTATTTTTCACCACTCAATAATTCTGACAGTACCAGCTCCAGGTTTATGAGGGCCGTTGGGTAACAGAGTACTGGTGCTCTCCTTTTTGCTTTCCATTTTTCCTCCTCACCTTCCAAAACCTATGTTTTTTACATTTTTCAGTTGATCAAGTTGTATATGGGCTTTTTAGTGCGAAGGATTTTTTGCAGAATGAGCTATATTTTTAATTCATACCAACTTGGAGACCATGCAATTCTCTAATATCTTTTTGTTTCATTTTTTGAAGACATGAAGTGGCTAGAATTCAATTCTACATTTTATTTTTTTTCATTTCGCTTAAGCGTTCATTGTATGGGATAAATATTTTTTAAGCGTTGAGCTGTGGTGGCCCAGGTATTGACCACTACTCTACAAAGTATAATAATCCGCTAGATGTCAAACCTGCAAGGTATTATGGGGAGGCCAGCACAGCAATGCAAAATTATGTTTGCCTGCTCTCTGATACTTCAGCAATGGTGATGGGCAAGTCTTTTTTGCAAATCGAATCTCAAAATGTTTGAATTCGCATCAAGGAATGGATTCCAGGAATTTAAATTCGAAATTGATGCCACACGGTTTGATCTGCTCATCTTTAATATTATGATACTTGATTAATTAGGTCACACATGTGGCAATACCAAATATGTTATTTTTTATTATCTAATCTTTATTTAAGCTTTGAAAATGGTATGGTTTGAACTTTAGAAATAAACCTCAACATTGAAACTGCAACACCAAGAAGGAAATCTCATGGAATTATAGAAATCACAAGATGGATAGACTTGTTAATGATCTGCAAATGAGAAATGGAAACTAAATTTTCCATCAAGCATCTTGATTTATTCAATATTGATTTCGAGGTCCATGAAGAGTCCTCCATAAAGGAACATCATACCAGTCCAACTCTTGGGATTATTGTGTGGGATGGCATAATGTACAGTAGCCAGACCCCTCTAGTCTTCATTTCAGGAGCACTAACAGCTCGGTGTTACACTGATTTGATTGTTGAGCAAGTGATACAGCCATTTCTCCAAAGTGTCCCAGCAGTTGTTCTTCAACAAAACAGCAGGTTGCATGTTACTTATGTTACTGTGAGCAACCTATGCAGCCTAAATGTGATACTTTGGGCTACAGCATCTCCAGACTTGTCTCCCATCGAGCACATCTGGGATATCATTTTTTGGTTATTGCAAAGGGAGCTGCCAGCTGTGGATCTTTATGATTTGCACAAGTGCTTTCAGTGTGGCGGAAGATTCCTCAGTCAACCATTAATTACCTCATTGATAGCTAACAAGGCTTTAAGTGCCAGAATTTCTGGGCATGGCTCATACTACAGACTGAATACATTGAGATGTTTACAAACTTTTGTTTCCATTTTTTATCATTTGCAGAGCAGTAACCTATTTATCCATCCTGTGATTTCCAGAATTCCACAACTTTCCCTTCTTGTTGTTGGAATTTCAATGTTGAAGATCGTATTTTTGTTTGCTAATATTTTTCATTATGTTTTACATTTTGTATTGGTCCTGTTGGAGGAAGCAATCCTGTGACCACTTGATCACTTCTATAATTCACAGCAATATTGTAATAATGTGGTGTAAAATTACCAATCTGAATCCTAGCCACTTGTTCAGTGTCATAGATGTACAAACATTGTAGATATGGGGACCACTGGCTGCAATTACAATGCCATCGCCACCTTGCAACAGTCTTACAAGGAGGGGCTATGGGTGTCCAAATGGATCCTGTATTTAAAACCTCATGACTGACTGTGAAAATTAAGTTGTTAATCTGCTGAGATGAGAACTAGCTCTGATTGCAACAATTAGGCATGGGTGCAGGTTGTATAACACAGACAGCACACAATCTATACTACTCAGCAGCTGCCCCAATGCACTACTAAGGCAAAGCACTGAAAGACCATTTGAACCTGCAGTCATAAGCTCAAAGGGGAAAGTGTTCTGTATATTATATAGCATATAGCCCTCTCAGCTCAGAGGCTAGTAGAGGGTTCACAAACTGGCTCAATGAAGATACCTGGAGAGGCAGATGTGTTGCGCTGCTGGGGTCTCAACAAATTGAGATGTCAGAAAGCACTTTAGGTAGTGGAGAAGATAATGTGGTTTAAACTCAGTGCATTTCAAAGTGTACTTTGAAAGAGCATAACTACAAGAAAACCCATAGGAGAAACTCTTGTGGTTCACCTTATAAAGAAGTGTGTACACCTCGAAACACGTTGAGTAGTGTTGAGCAAGACCTTCCGATATTTGAAAGTATCGGTATCGGATGGTATCGGCCGGTATCCGAAAAATATCGGATATCGCCAATACCGATACCCGATACCAATACAAGTCAATGGGACACAAGTATCGGAAGGTATCCTGGATGGTTCCCAGGGTCTGAAGGAGAGGAAACTCTCCTTCAGGCCCTGGGATCCATATTCATGTGTAAAATAAAGAATAAAAATAAAAAATAGGGAAATACTCACCCTCTGACGCTCCCTGGTGGTAACCGCTGTAACCGGCAGCCTCCATTCCTAAGAATGAGCGAGTGAAAGACCTGCGATGACGTCGCGGCTTGTGATTGGTCGTGTGACCGCTCATGTGACCGCTCACGCGACCAATCACAAGCCGCGACGTCATCGCAGGTCCTTCACTCGCTCATTCTTAGGAACGGAGGCTGCCGGTTGCACGTCTGAGGTCCAGGCTCCGTCGGAGGGGTGAGTATATCCATATTTTTTATTTTTATTCTTTATTTTTTACATGAATATGGATCCCAGGGCCTGAAGGAGAGTCTCCTCTCCTCCAGACCCTGGGAACCATACACTGGGAACTTCCGATTCCGATTTCCGATATCACAAAAATATCGGAACTCGGTATCGGAATTCCGATACCGCAAATATCGGCCGATACCCGATACTTGCGGTATCGGAATGCTCAACACTAGCATTGAGATAAAACCGCATTATCTTCTCTCATACACTACCGTTTAAAAGTTTAGGGTCACGTAGAAATTTCCTTATTTTGAAGGAAAGGCACAGTTTTTTCCAATGAAGCATTAAATAATTCAGAAATACACTCAATATATTGTTAATGTGGTAAATTACTATTCTAGCTGTAAACGTCTGGTTTGTAATGCAATATCTTCATAGTTGTACAGATGCCCATTTCCATCAACCATCACTCCAGTGTTCTTATGGAACTTTGTGTTTGCTAACTGTGTAGGAAGGCTAATGGATGGTTAGAATACCCTTGAAAACCTTGGTGCAAGTATGTTAGCACAGCTGAAAACAGCTTGGCTGATTAGAGAACCTATAAACCTGACCTTCCTTTGAGCTAGTTGAGAATCTGGAGCATTACATTTGTTGGTTCCATTAAACTCTCAAAATGACCATAAAAAAGAACTTTCATGTGAAACTCGACAGTAGTGTTGAGCATTCCGATACCGCAAGTATCGGGTATCGGCCGATACTAGCGGTATCGGAATTCCGATACCGGGATTCCGATACTTGGCGCGTATCGGATACCGGAATCGGAAGTTCCATGATTCAAAATTCAGAAATTCAGCCAATGAGAAAGATTCCAAGTGTGGGCACATCCTGTTTAGCATGGAGGGCATGAAAGTACTGGCAAGGCTGTGATTGGCTGCTGAAATGATGTCATGATGCAGTTTAAAAGTCGCTGGCGCCATTTTGCGATCACTCTGCTGTGAATTCAGTTAGTGACAGGACGCTGTTTGCTGACTGAGGGACAGTTTAGAGATAGCGATTTGCTTCTTTGTGCTTTCCAAAGGCTAATTTAGCAACCGCTGTGTTCACCTACTATTCACCTTGCTTTTGCCTTGTAGCGCTGTTTTCACAGCGATCTGCAAGGTCTCTCTGTGTGTGTGTGTGTGAGTGCAGCCCACTCTCTAGTCTGAGTGCAGCCACATAGGCCATCCATAGCTGGTTGTATTCAGTTCAGGGAGGGTGGTTCATTGCCTCATACTGTCCTTTTTTTTTTTTTTTTTTGAAGTAGTGCAGGCTGCTGCACATTTTTTCAAATAATTCCTATTAGTGTCTTTCCACCCGTCTCCATCTAATTTGTGGAAAAACACTACATAGGATAAAGTAGAGGAGGGTTTTTGGGCCTTGCAGCGCCGTTTACGGCTGTCTGCACGGTCTCCGTGTGACTGCAGCTCGCCCTGTAGTCTGTGAGCAGCCGTAGCTTGGTTGTCTCCAGCTCAGGGTTGTTCACTGCGTCATACCGCCAAATCAATTTTAATTTTTTTTCAAGTACTGTAGTCTGCTGTTAATTAATTTAAAAAAATCCTATTAGTGTCTTTCCACCCGTCTCCAGCTAATTTGTGGAAAAACACTACATAGGATAAAGTAGAGGAGGGTTTTTGGGCCTTGCAGCGCCGTTTACGGCTGTCTGCACGGTCTCCGTGTGACTGCAGCTCGCCCTGTAGTCTGTGAGCAGCTATAGCCTGGTTGTCTCCAGCTCAGGGTTGTTCACTGCGTCATACCGCCAAATCAATTTTAATTTTTTTTCAAGTACTGTAGTCTGCTGCTAATTAATTTAAAAAAATCCTATTAGTGTCTTTCCACCCGTCTCCAGCTAATTTGTGGAAAAACACTACATAGGATAAAGTAGAGGAGGGTTTTTGGGCCTTGCAGCGCCGTTTACGGCTGTCTGCACGGTCTCCGTGTGACTGCAGCTCGCCCTGTAGTCTGTGAGCAGCCGTAGCTTGGTTGTCTCCAGCTCAGGGTTGTTAACTGCGTCATACCGCCAAATCAATTTTAATTTTTTTTCAAGTACTGTAGTCTGCTGCTAATTAATTTAAAAAAATCCTATTAGTGTCTTTCCACCCGTCTCCAGCTAATTTGTGGAAAAACACTACATAGGATAAAGTAGAGGAGGGTTTTTGGGCCTTACAGCGCCGTTAACGTCTGTCTGCACGGTCTCCGTGTGACTGCAGCTCTATCCGTTGTCAGTTCAGCCCCCAAAAAAGAAATAAATAATAAAGTTCACCAAACACACCAGTTACACCACTTTACATTTGTGTAGGCCACATTAACTCATATTAAAGTCTAGTCCACACTTTAGCTAATTAGTGTTTCTTATACCTGTTAGGAGGAGTTTTTCAGGAATAAGCACACAAAGCCGTTAGTACTTTTCTGCTTTTCTTTATCAGTCAACCACGATGAAGAAGGCAGTGAGTAAGGCACGTGGGCGTGGGCGCGGAGCAGGGAGGGGACGTGGGGATTCTGTGCCCGCTGCGGGCACCGGTGACTCATCAGCACCCACTTTCACGAGGGAACAGTCGTTCATGCGCAGCTTTGTCGCCGAGCGCCGTACACCGCTGCTGCGTGAAGACCAAATTGAAGCCGTTGTGGGATGGATGGCAGCTAATGCATCAACTTCCATTAGTGCCACATCCTCTCAGACACAGAGCACTGGAGAGCAGCCATCTGTCTCTTCACCACCTGCCAAATTGCCCAGGCAGACAGAGAGCCCAGGACAGGAGCCGTCTCTACTTCTGTTCTCTGAATCTCTTGGCTTGGAAACAGGGGGCCAGCCAAGCAGCATTGGAGAAATGGAAGAAGAGGCAGGGTGCAGTGATGCCCAACAGCTTTTTCTCTCTGAGTCTGAAGAGGCGGGTGGGCCAGTGGCTCCGTTCACCACATCGCAGGCCGCATCAGCTGATGATGACACTCAGGTGCCACTTACTGGTGCGTGCTCTGCTGCTGAGACTACCCGGGAGGAGCAGTTGGGGGCAGAGGGTAGTGTGGATGACGAGGTCCTTGACCCATCTTGGCGTCAGGGACAGGAAGGTGGTGGGAGCAGCTCTGAGGAAGAGATTCCCCGTACGGTCCAAAGAGGGAGAGGGAGGGGGAAGACTGCGGATCCTGCAGCCTCCGCTTTGGCACCCGTAAGGAGCATGTCTCTTCCAAAAGTCAAAAGGGGGGCTCCCAAGACTTGCAGTGCCTGGTCCTTTTTTGACACAGTTGCAGATGACATTTGCTATGTCAGATGCAAGGTGTGTCATCAAAAAATCAAAAGAGGTCAAAAAGTCGCCAACCTCAATACCTCCAACATGTGGAAACATGTGCGCAACAGGCACCCGGCGGAGTTAGACAAACACACTGAAGAGCTAGGCCAACCAACAGCGGCAGCTACCACCTCTTCAGCTCGTGTTGCCTCTTCCTCTAGCTCACACGCAGCTGGTTCGGCTTCCTCCCAGGATCGCCGTGGAAGAACCTCTGGCCCTGTTGTCCAGAGACCCGCTGTAATTCCACCCGCAGCACCACTTTCCCAGTCAACCACACACTCCCAGCCCAGTCTACAGCCATCGGTAGTACAGGCATGGGAGAAAAGGCGGCCTTTCTCGTCAAACCACCCACGAGCACAGGCTCTGACTGCAGGCATTGCCAAACTTCTGTCACTGGAAATGCTGTCATTCAGGCTGGTGGAGACTGACAGCTTCCGTGACTTGATGTCATTGGCAGTCCCACAGTACAGTGTGCCCAGCCGCTTTTACTTCAGCAGGCAAGCCGTCCCTGCCCTGCACAAGCATGTGGAGGGACACATAAAACATGCGCTACTGAACGCCGTCAGTAGCAAGGTCCACCTCACCACCGATGCGTGGACCAGTCAACATGGACAGGGGCGATACCTTTCCCTCACTGCCCATTGGGTTAATGTAGTTGAGCCGGGTACAGACCGTGCGAGTGGCGCAGGACGTGTCCTGCCCACTCCAAGGATTGCAGGAATCCATTCTGTACGCATTGACTCCTCCTCTTACACCAGTTCCTCAGAATCATCGCTGCAGGAGCCGTCACAGTCCACCTCCACATGGACCCGTGATGAACGTGTACCTGTTACGACCGACATGAGCACAGCCGTGGCCAAACGTCAACAGGCCGTCTTGAAATTAATTTTTTTGGGGAATCGTAGCCACACAGCGCAGGAGCTCTGGAATGCCATCAAGCAGGAGAGCGATGTGTGGTTTGAGCCAGCGAATCTCCAGCCAGGCATGGTAGTGTGTGATAATGGCCGAAATCTGGTGGCAGCCCTGGGCCTCGGCAACCTCACTCACATCCCATGTCTGGCACATGTGCTCAATTTGGTCGTGCAGAGTTTTTTGAGGGACTATCCGGATCTTGATGCACTGCTGCACAAGGTCCGCCTAGAGTGTGCTCACTTGCGGCGTTCCAGCACGGCAAAAGCGCGCATTGCGGCTCTGCAGCGCCGACACCGCCTGCCGGAACATCGCATCATATGTGACCTACCTACCAGGTGGAATTCCACGTTACATATGTTGGAGCGGTTGTGTGAGCAGCAGCAAGCTGTAATGGAGTACCAGCTGTATCAGGCGCACAAAAGTCGCAGTCAGCGCCGTACAGACTTCACAACCACAGAGTGGGCCACTATGAAGGATGTCTGCCAGGTTTTGCGTCCCTTCGATTATTCCACGCGGATGGCGAGTGCAGATGATGCACTAGTCAGCATGACTGTCCCCCTTATCTGCCTGCTTGAAAAATCACTGCAAGCGCTAAGGGATGATGTTGTGGAAGAGGTGGAGGATGAGGATTCACCACTTCCATCATCTTCTGGACAGTCAGCGCCACGTGGTTCCTCACAAACGCGTAGGCAGGGGACAGTTTGTGAGGAGGATGAGGAGGAGTCAATGGAGGAGGAAGACATCCGTCCAGAGGAGGGAGTTACACAATTGTCCAGTACTCAGTGTGTACAGCGAGGGTGGGGTGATGACGAGCGGGCAGAGATCACGCCTCCAGCTGGGGACAGCGTTTCTTGGGCAGTTGGCAGTCTGCAGCACATGGTGGATTACATGCTGCAGTGCCTGAGAAACGACCGCCGCATCGACCACATTCTCAACATGTCTGATTACTGGGTGTTCACCCTCCTCGATCCTCGCTACCGGGACAACGTAGAAAGCCTCATCACACCGTTGAACCGGGAGCGAAAAATGCGGGAGTACCAAGACACACTGGTCAGTTCCATCATCTTCTCCATTCCAACTGAGAGAAGTGCTGCTAGTGCATTCCAAAGCAGCTCAGTGCGTCCAGGCAGTGGTGGAGGCTCTGCACAAAGAGGGAGCAGAAGCAGTGCCTCTGCCCAAGGCAAGACCAGTATGGCCCAACTGTGGCACAGTTTTGTGTGCCCCCCACAAAAGTCTACACCATCACAGACGGCTCCAGTCAGCAGGAGGCAACGGTTCCGTCAGATGGTGACAGACTACATGTCTTGCCCTCTTGCTGTACTCCCAGACGGCTCTTCCCCTTTCAAGTTTTGGGTCTCAAAGCTGGATACATGGCCAGAGCTAAGCCAGTATGCATTGGAGGTGCTGTCTTGCCCTGCGGCCAGTGTATTATCGGAACGTGTCTTTAGTGCTGCAGGTGGTGTACTAACTGACCGTCGCATGCGACTATCCTCCGATAACGTTGACCGGCTTACTTTCCTGAAAATGAACAAGGCCTGGATCTCGCAGGAATTTGCCACTCCTCCTCCTGATTAAATAATTAGGTCACTGTATACGTTATCCAGGTCTCCTGTTGTGTTCATCTTTCAACCACCTGAACTTACATTCCTGGGCTCCAACAACGCCAGTTGAGGCTCAGAAGTGCCATCTGCACAGTCAAAACATACGACCCAGTGTTATTGGGTTTCAGTAACGTCAGCTGATCCCCAGCTGTGTAGCCGGCAATGTGTCCTGCGACCGCCACGCTGACACAACTGAAATGTAAGGGAACCTGTCCCCCCCCCCCCCCAAGGCGTTTGTTACTGAAAGAGCCACCTTGTGCAGCAGTAATGCTGCACAAGGAAAAGGTAGCTATTTTCATTATGCTCCTTGCACACGCAGAACTTAACACTTATAAAATGTGTCCACTGATACCGTAAAACCGTCCCGGAGGTGGGACTTTCCTTCGTAATATGACGCAGCACAGCTGTCATTCCTACCCCCTCGGCGCCGTGCCCCGGCTCCTCATCGTTGTTTGATTCCGTCCCGGAGCCTGCGCTGTTATGTTATCCCTTGGCCAGGCACACTTAGCGCTGCCCATCTTCTGACATCATTTGGTGTCAGGCTGGCTGCGCCTGTGCGGCCGCGCTGTCCGAGAGCCCGCCTCGCAGTGTGGTCTAATGTAATCCCACCGCGGGCCTGGGATCAGTGGCCATGCGCAGTGCATATCCTCGCCTCTCGCTCCACTCCCTACGGCTTCTTCAGACTGTGCGGTGCCAGCTGATCCGTAATAGCATGCCACGGCCGTGGCAGCGCACAGTCTGAAAAAGCCGTAGGGAGGGGAGCGAGAGGCGAGGATATGCACTGCGCATGGCCACTGATCCCAGGCCCGCGGTGGGATTACATTAGACCACACTGCGAGGCGGGCTCTCGGACAGCGCGGCCGCACAAGCGCAGCCAGCCTGACACCAAATGATGTCAGAAGATGGGCAGCGCTAAGTGTGCCTGGCCAAGGGATAACCTAACAGCGCAGGCTCCGGGACGGAATCAAACAACGATGAGGAGCCGGGGCACGGCGCCGAGGGGGTAGGAATGACAGCTGTGCTGCGTCATATTACGAAGGAAAGTCCCACCTCCGGGACAGTTTCACGGTTTCAGGGGACACATTTTATAAGTGTTTAGTTCTGTGCTTGCAAGGAGCATAATTAAAAGAGCCACCTTTTCCTTTTGCATCTTTTGAGCTGCACAAGCTGGCTCTTTCAGCTACAAATGCCTTGGGGGGGGGGGTTAAAGGTTCCCTTTCTCCAATCAGGCTTCGGCCTACATTGTGTTCCTCTGCTTCTACTGCTGTCCCTGGGCTCCAACACCGCTAGTTGTTGCCTGGTAGTGCTGTACGCACAGTCAACAGTCGCTCCTCTGTTATTGGGGTTCAGTAACGTCAGCTGTTCCCCTGCTGTGTGTGTGGCAATCCCTCCAACCTCCTCCAACCTCATCCAAACTCCTCCTCCTCCACCTGTCCCTGGGCTCCAACACCGCTAGTTGCCGTCCAGAAGTGCTGTACGCACAGTCAACAGTCGCTCCTCTGTTATTGGGGTTCAGTAACGTCAGCTGTTCCCCTGCTGTGTGTGTGGCAATCCCTCCTACCTCCTCCAACCTCCTCCTACCTCCTCCTCCTCCACCTGTCCCTGGGCTCCAACACCGCCAGTTGCCGTCCAGAAGTGCTGTACGCACAGTCAACAGTCCCTCCTCTGTTATTGGGGTTCAGTAACGTCAGCTGTTCCCCTGCTGTGTGTGTGGCAATCCCTCCTACCTCCTCCAACCTCCTCCAACCTCCTCCTCCTCCACCTGTCCCTGGGCTCCAACACCGCTAGTTGCCGTCCAGAAGTGCTGTACGCACAGTCAACAGTCGCTCCTCTGTTATTGGGGTTCAGTAACGTCAGCTGTTCCCCTGCTGTGTGTGTGGCAATCCCTCCTACCTCCTCCAACCTCCTCCTACCTCCTCCTCCTCCACCTGTCCCTGGGCTCCAACACCGCCAGTTGCCGTCCAGAAGTGCTGTACGCACAGTCAACAGTCCCTCCTCTGTTATTGGGGTTCAGTAACGTCAGCTGTTCCCCTGCTGTGTGTGTGGCAATCCCTCCTACCTCCTCCTACCTCCTCCACCTGTCCCTGGGCTCCAACACCGCCAGTTGCCGTCCAGAAGTGCTGTACGCACAGTCAACAGTCCCTCCTCTGTTATTGGGGTTCAGTAACGTCAGCTGTTCCCCTGCTGTGTGTGTGGCAATCCCTCCAACCTCCTCCAACCTCATCCAAACTCCTCCTCCTCCACCTGTCCCTGGGCTCCAACACCGCTAGTTGCCGTCCAGAAGTGCTGTACGCACAGTCAACAGTCGCTCCTCTGTTATTGGGGTTCAGTAACGTCAGCTGTTCCCCTGCTGTGTGTGTGGCAATCCCTCCTACCTCCTCCAACCTCCTCCTACCTCCTCCTCCTCCACCTGTCCCTGGGCTCCAACACCGCCAGTTGCCGTCCAGAAGTGCTGTACGCACAGTCAACAGTCCCTCCTCTGTTATTGGGGTTCAGTAACGTCAGCTGTTCCCCTGCTGTGTGTGTGGCAATCCCTCCTACCTCCTCCTTCCTCCTCCACCTGTCCCTGGGCTCCAACACCGCCAGTTGCCGTCCAGAAGTGCTGTACGCACAGTCAACAGTCCCTCCTCTGTTATTGGGGTTCAGTAACGTCAGCTGTTCCCCTGCTGTGTGTGTGGCAATCCCTCCAACCTCCTCCAACCTCCTCCTACCTCCTCCTCCTCCACCTGTCCCTGGGCTCCAACACCGCCAGTTGCCGTCCAGAAGTGCTGTACGCACAGTCAACAGTCCCTCCTCTGTTATTGGGGTTCAGTAACGTCAGCTGTTCCCCTGCTGTGTGTGTGGCAATCCCTCCTACCTCCTCCTACCTCCTCCACCTGTCCCTGGGCTCCAACACCGCCAGTTGCCGTCCAGAAGTGCTGTACGCACAGTCAACAGTCCCTCCTCTGTTATTGGGGTTCAGTAACGTCAGCTGTTCCCCTGCTGTGTGTGTGGCAATCCCTCCAACCTCCTCCAACCTCATCCAAACTCCTCCTCCTCCACCTGTCCCTGGGCTCCAACACCGCTAGTTGCCGTCCAGAAGTGCTGTACGCACAGTCAACAGTCGCTCCTCTGTTATTGGGGTTCAGTAACGTCAGCTGTTCCCCTGCTGTGTGTGTGGCAATCCCTCCTACCTCCTCCTTCCTCCTCCACCTGTCCCTGGGCTCCAACACCGCCAGTTGCCGTCCAGAAGTGCTGTACGCACAGTCAACAGTCCCTCCTCTGTTATTGGGGTTCAGTAACGTCAGCTGTTCCCCTGCTGTGTGTGTGGCAATCCCTCCAACCTCCTCCAACCTCATCCAAACTCCTCCTCCTCCACCTGTCCCTGGGCTCCAACACCGCTAGTTGCCGTCCAGAAGTGCTGTACGCACAGTCAACAGTCGCTCCTCTGTTATTGGGGTTCAGTAACGTCAGCTGTTCCCCTGCTGTGTGTGTGGCAATCCCTCCTACCTCCTCCAACCTCCTCCTACCTCCTCCTCCTCCACCTGTCCCTGGGCTCCAACACCGCCAGTTGCCGTCCAGAAGTGCTGTACGCACAGTCAACAGTCCCTCCTCTGTTATTGGGGTTCAGTAACGTCAGCTGTTCCCCTGCTGTGTGTGTGGCAATCCCTCCTACCTCCTCCTTCCTCCTCCACCTGTCCCTGGGCTCCAACACCGCCAGTTGCCGTCCAGAAGTGCTGTACGCACAGTCAACAGTCCCTCCTCTGTTATTGGGGTTCAGTAACGTCAGCTGTTCCCCTGCTGTGTGTGTGGCAATCCCTCCAACCTCCTCCAACCTCCTCCTACCTCCTCCTCCTCCACCTGTCCCTGGGCTCCAACACCGCCAGTTGCCGTCCAGAAGTGCTGTACGCACAGTCAACAGTCCCTCCTCTGTTATTGGGGTTCAGTAACGTCAGCTGTTCCCCTGCTGTGTGTGTGGCAATCCCTCCTACCTCCTCCTACCTCCTCCACCTGTCCCTGGGCTCCAACACCGCCAGTTGCCGTCCAGAAGTGCTGTACGCACAGTCAACAGTCCCTCCTCTGTTATTGGGGTTCAGTAACGTCAGCTGTTCCCCTGCTGTGTGTGTGGCAATCCCTCCAACCTCCTCCAACCTCATCCAAACTCCTCCTCCTCCACCTGTCCCTGGGCTCCAACACCGCTAGTTGCCGTCCAGAAGTGCTGTACGCACAGTCAACAGTCGCTCCTCTGTTATTGGGGTTCAGTAACGTCAGCTGTTCCCCTGCTGTGTGTGTGGCAATCCCTCCTACCTCCTCCTTCCTCCTCCACCTGTCCCTGGGCTCCAACACCGCCAGTTGCCGTCCAGAAGTGCTGTACGCACAGTCAACAGTCCCTCCTCTGTTATTGGGGTTCAGTAACGTCAGCTGTTCCCCTGCTGTGTGTGTGGCAATCCCTCCAACCTCCTCCAACCTCATCCAAACTCCTCCTCCTCCACCTGTCCCTGGGCTCCAACACCGCTAGTTGCCGTCCAGAAGTGCTGTACGCACAGTCAACAGTCGCTCCTCTGTTATTGGGGTTCAGTAACGTCAGCTGTTCCCCTGCTGTGTGTGTGGCAATCCCTCCTACCTCCTCCAACCTCCTCCTACCTCCTCCTCCTCCACCTGTCCCTGGGCTCCAACACCGCCAGTTGCCGTCCAGAAGTGCTGTACGCACAGTCAACAGTCCCTCCTCTGTTATTGGGGTTCAGTAACGTCAGCTGTTCCCCTGCTGTGTGTGTGGCAATCCCTCCTACCTCCTCCTACCTCCTCCTCCTCCACCTGTCCCTGGGCTCCAACACCGCCAGTTGCCGTCCAGAAGTGCTGTACGCACAGTCAACAGTCCCTCCTCTGTTATTGGGGTTCAGTAACGTCAGCTGTTCCCCTGCTGTGTGTGTGGCAATCCCTCCTACCTCCTCCTACCTCCTCCTCCTCCACCTGTCCCTGGGCTCCAACACCGCCAGTTGCCGTCCAGAAGTGCTGTACGCACAGTCAACAGTCCCTCCTCTGTTATTGGGGTTCAGTAACGTCAGCTTTTCCCCTGCTGTGTGTGTGGCAATCCCTCCTACCTCCTCCAACCTCCTCCAACCTCCTCCTCCTCCACCTGTCCCTGGGCTCCAACACCGCTAGTTGCCGTCCAGAAGTGCTGTACGCACAGAGCCAAACACCTCGCCAATGTGTTAGTGGGGTTCAGCACCGCCAGCTGTTCCCCTGCTGTGTATACGGCAACGTGTACTGCGACCGCCACGCAGACACAACAAGTTAAATGTAAGGGAACCTGACCCCCCCCCCCCCCAGGCGTTTGTTACTGAAGGAGCCACCTTGTGCAGCAGTAATAATGCAAAGGGAAAAAGTGCCTCTTTTCGTGATGCTCCTTGCACATGCTGAACCTAACACTTATGAAATGTGTCCCCACACAGCGTTAAACCGTCCGGTAGGTGGAACTTTCCTTTGTCGTGTGACGCAGCACAGCCATCATTTTTACCCCCTTGGCGCCGTGCGCCCACTCCTCAGCGTTGTTTGAATCTGTCCCGGAGCCTGCGCTGTTAGGTTAGCCCTTGGCCATGCACACATGTTGCGCTGCCCGTCTTCTGACCTCATTTGGTGTCAGGCTGGCTGCGCCTGTGCGGGTGCGCTGGTCGAGATCCCGCCTCGCAGTGTCGTCTAATGTAATCCCACCGCGGGCCTGTGATCCGTGCCCGTGCGCAGTGCATATCCTCTCCTCTCACTCCCCTCCCTACGGCTTCTTCAGACTGTGCGATGTCAGCTGGTCCCTAATAGCATGCCACGGCCGTGACAACGCACAGTCTGAAAAAGCCGTAGGGAGGGGAGTGAGAGGACAGGATATGCACTGCGCACGGGCACGGATCACAGGCCCGCGGTGGGATTACATTAGACGACACTGCGAGGCGGGATCTCGGCCAGCGCACCCGCACAGGCGCAGCCAGCCTGACACCAAATGAGGTCAGAAGACGGGCAGCGCAACATGTGTGCATGGCCAAGGGCTAACCTAACAGCGCAGGCTCCGGGACAGATTCAAACAACGCTGAGGAGTGGGCGCACGGCGCCAAGGGGGTAAAAATGATGGCTGTGCTGCGTCACACGACAAAGGAAAGTTCCACCTACCGGACGGTTTAACGCTGTGAGGAGACACATTTCATAAATGTTTGGTTCCGCATGTACAAGGACCATAATTAAAAGAGCTAAGTTTACCTTTTCCAGCATTAGTGCTGTACACAATGGCTCTTTCAGCTACAAACGCCTGGGGGGGGGGGTGTTAAAGGTTTCCTTTCAACTTGCTCGAGTGCAGGCTTCGGCCTACACTCCGCTCCCCCTGCTCCTCCTGCTGACCCTGGGCTCTAACACCGCCAGTTTTTGCCCAGATGTGCTAGCTGCACAGAGAAAAACACCAGCCAATGTGTCAGTGGGGTTCAGCACCGCCAGCTGTTCCCCTGCTGTGTAGCCGGCAACGTGTCCTGCGACCGCCACGCAGACACAAGAACTGAAATTGAAGGGAACCTGTCCCCCCTCCCCCAGGCGTTTTTACGTTATCCAGCCACCTTGTACAGCGGTAATGCTGCATGTGTGCAAGGTGGCTCATAAACGTATTCTCCTCGCACATGTGGAACTGAAAACACGTCTGAAATGTGTCCTCTGTGTGACCATTTAACCGTCCCGGGGGTGTGACTTTCCTTTGTAATGACACGCTGCAACCCCCTTGGTAGCGCTGCCCGTCTTCTGGCATCATTGTTTGGCTGGCTGCGCCTCTGCGGCCGCCCTGACCCACACAACGCCCCTCGGTGTCTTATTTATTGGGACTGCGAGGGTGTGATTGATGGGCAGGATCAGTGCATCAGTTCGCCTGTCCCTCCTCTCCTTCCGCCTTCTTCGGACTGTGCGGCTTCATGGCCGTGGCATGCGATAAGGGATCAGATGACGCCGCACAGTCTGAAGCGGGTGTAAGGACCCGCGTGTGAGAGGCGAACATATGTGCTGCGCCAGGCCCTGAATCCCAGCCCCGCAGTGTTTTAACAATGTTAAGACACTGCGGGGCTGGGATTCATGGTGATCGCGAACCGCAACGGCCGACATTAAATGATGTCAGAAGATGGGCAGCGCTAACGGCGCTAGGCCAGGGGATAACACGACAGCGCAGACTCCTGTACAGCAAATAACAACGCTCAGGAGGCTGCACCCAGCACCAAGGTGGGATTCTTGACATCTGTGCTGCGTCTCATTACAAAGGGAACTCTCGCCTCCATTACACAGTTTGACTGTATAAAGGGCTAAATGTTATACGTGTTCCATTCAGCGTGTGCAAGGAGAAAAATTACAAGAGCAACCTTTGACTTGCGCAGCACTACTGCTGCATAAGCTGTGGCTCTTCTACTTTGTAACCCCTGAGGGGGGGTTAAAGGTGACTTTTGAAATCGGTTCAATTAGGCTTCGGCCTACACTCTGCTCCACCTGCAGAGCCCGGGCTCCAACAACGCTAGTTGCTGTCCGGAAGTGCTGGCTGCACAGAGCCAAACACCTCGCCAATGTGTCAGTGGGGTCCAGCACCGCCAGCTGTTCCCCTGCTGTGTAGCCGGCAACGTGTCCTGCAAAAGCCACGCAGACACAACACACCCAAAGCTGCCGCCTGTGCAGGCTTCGGCCTACACTCCCCTCCCCCTGCTCCTCCTCCTCCTGCTCCTCCTCCTGCTGTCCCTGGGCTCTAACACACCGCCAGTTTTTGCCCAGATGTGCTAGCTGCACAGAGAAAAACACCAGCCAATGTGTCAGTGGGGTCCAGCACCGCCAGCTGTTCCCCTGCTGTGCAGCCGGCAACGTGTCCTGCAAAAGCCACGCAGACACAAGAACTGAAATTGAAGGGAACCTGTCCCCCCTCCCCCAGGCGTTTTTACGTTATCCAGCCACCTTGTACAGCGGTAATGCTGCATGTGTGCAAGGTGGCTCATAAACGTATTCTCCTCGCACATGTGGAACTGAAAACACGTCTGAAATGTGTCCTCTGTGTGACCATTTAACCGTCCCGGGGGTGTGACTTTCCTTTGTAATGACACGCTGCAACCCCCTTGGTAGCGCTGCCCGTCTTCTGGCATCATTGTTTGGCTGGCTGCGCCTCTGCGGCCGCCCTGACCCACACAACGCCCCTCGGTGTCTTATTTATTGGGACTGCGAGGGTGTGATTGATGGGCAGGATCAGTGCATCAGTTCGCCTGTCCCTCCTCTCCTTCCGCCTTCTTCGGACTGTGCGGCTTCATGGCCGTGGCATGCGATAAGGGATCAGATGACGCCGCACAGTCTGAAGCGGGTGTAAGGACCCGCGTGTGAGAGGCGAACATATGTGCTGCGCCAGGCCCTGAATCCCAGCCCCGCAGTGTTTTAACAATGTTAAGACACTGCGGGGCTGGGATTCATGGTCATCGCGAACCGCAACGGCCGACATTAAATGATGTCAGAAGATGGGCAGCGCTAACGGCGCTAGGCCAGGGGATAACACGACAGCGCAGACTCCTGTACAGCAAATAACAACGCTCAGGAGGCTGCACCCAGCACCAAGGTGGGATTCTTGACATCTGTGCTGCGTCTCATTACAAAGGGAACTCTCGCCTCCATTACACAGTTTGACTGTATAAAGGGCTAAATGTTATACGTGTTCCATTCAGCGTGTGCAAGGAGAAAAATTACAAGAGCAACCTTTGACTTGCGCAGCACTACTGCTGCATAAGCTGTGGCTCTTCTACTTTGTAACCCCTGAGGGGGGGTTAAAGGTGACTTTTGAAATCGGTTCAATTAGGCTTCGGCCTACACTCTGCTCCACCTGCAGAGCCCGGGCTCCAACAACGCTAGTTGCTGTCCGGAAGTGCTGGCTGCACAGAGCCAAACACCTCGCCAATGTGTCAGTGGGGTCCAGCACCGCCAGCTGTTCCCCTGCTGTGTAGCCGGCAACGTGTCCTGCAAAAGCCACGCAGACACAACACACCCAAAGCTGCCGCCTGTGCAGGCTTCGGCCTACACTCCCCTCCCCCTGCTCCTCCTCCTCCTGCTCCTCCTCCTGCTGTCCCTGGGCTCTAACACACCGCCAGTTTTTGCCCAGATGTGCTAGCTGCACAGAGAAAAACACCAGCCAATGTGTCAGTGGGGTCCAGCACCGCCAGCTGTTCCCCTGCTGTGCAGCCGGCAACGTGTCCTGCAAAAGCCACGCAGACACAAGAACTGAAATTGAAGGGAACCTGTCCCCCCTCCCCCAGGCGTTTTTACGTTATCCAGCCACCTTGTACAGCGGTAATGCTGCATGTGTGCAAGGTGGCTCATAAACGTATTCTCCTCGCACATGTGGAACTGAAAACACGTCTGAAATGTGTCCTCTGTGTGACCATTTAACCGTCCCGGGGGTGTGACTTTCCTTTGTAATGACACGCTGCAACCCCCTTGGTAGCGCTGCCCGTCTTCTGGCATCATTGTTTGGCTGGCTGCGCCTCTGCGGCCGCCCTGACCCACACAACGCCCCTCGGTGTCTTATTTATTGGGACTGCGAGGGTGTGATTGATGGGCAGGATCAGTGCATCAGTTCGCCTGTCCCTCCTCTCCTTCCGCCTTCTTCGGACTGTGCGGCTTCATGGCCGTGGCATGCGATAAGGGATCAGATGACGCCGCACAGTCTGAAGCGGGTGTAAGGACCCGCGTGTGAGAGGCGAACATATGTGCTGCGCCAGGCCCTGAATCCCAGCCCCGCAGTGTTTTAACAATGTTAAGACACTGCGGGGCTGGGATTCATGGTCATCGCGAACCGCAACGGCCGACATTAAATGATGTCAGAAGATGGGCAGCGCTAACGGCGCTAGGCCAGGGGATAACACGACAGCGCAGACTCCTGTACAGCAAATAACAACGCTCAGGAGGCTGCACCCAGCACCAAGGTGGGATTCTTGACATCTGTGCTGCGTCTCATTACAAAGGGAACTCTCGCCTCCATTACACAGTTTGACTGTATAAAGGGCTAAATGTTATACGTGTTCCATTCAGCGTGTGCAAGGAGAAAAATTACAAGAGCAACCTTTGACTTGCGCAGCACTACTGCTGCATAAGCTGTGGCTCTTCTACTTTGTAACCCCTGAGGGGGGGTTAAAGGTGACTTTTGAAATCGGTTCAATTAGGCTTCGGCCTACACTCTGCTCCACCTGCAGAGCCCGGGCTCCAACAACGCTAGTTGCTGTCCGGAAGTGCTGGCTGCACAGAGCCAAACACCTCGCCAATGTGTCAGTGGGGTCCAGCACCGCCAGCTGTTCCCCTGCTGTGTAGCCGGCAACGTGTCCTGCAAAAGCCACGCAGACACAACACACCCAAAGCTGCCGCCTGTGCAGGCTTCGGCCTACACTCCCCTCCCCCTGCTCCTCCTCCTCCTGCTCCTCCTCCTGCTGTCCCTGGGCTCTAACACACCGCCAGTTTTTGCCCAGATGTGCTAGCTGCACAGAGAAAAACACCAGCCAATGTGTCAGTGGGGTCCAGCACCGCCAGCTGTTCCCCTGCTGTGCAGCCGGCAACGTGTCCTGCAAAAGCCACGCAGACACAAGAACTGAAATTGAAGGGAACCTGTCCCCCCTCCCCCAGGCGTTTTTACGTTATCCAGCCACCTTGTACAGCGGTAATGCTGCATGTGTGCAAGGTGGCTCATAAACGTATTCTCCTCGCACATGTGGAACTGAAAACACGTCTGAAATGTGTCCTCTGTGTGACCATTTAACCGTCCCGGGGGTGTGACTTTCCTTTGTAATGACACGCTGCAACCCCCTTGGTAGCGCTGCCCGTCTTCTGGCATCATTGTTTGGCTGGCTGCGCCTCTGCGGCCGCCCTGACCCACACAACGCCCCTCGGTGTCTTATTTATTGGGACTGCGAGGGTGTGATTGATGGGCAGGATCAGTGCATCAGTTCGCCTGTCCCTCCTCTCCTTCCGCCTTCTTCGGACTGTGCGGCTTCATGGCCGTGGCATGCGATAAGGGATCAGATGACGCCGCACAGTCTGAAGCGGGTGTAAGGACCCGCGTGTGAGAGGCGAACATATGTGCTGCGCCAGGCCCTGAATCCCAGCCCCGCAGTGTTTTAACAATGTTAAGACACTGCGGGGCTGGGATTCATGGTCATCGCGAACCGCAACGGCCGACATTAAATGATGTCAGAAGATGGGCAGCGCTAACGGCGCTAGGCCAGGGGATAACACGACAGCGCAGACTCCTGTACAGCAAATAACAACGCTCAGGAGGCTGCACCCAGCACCAAGGTGGGATTCTTGACATCTGTGCTGCGTCTCATTACAAAGGGAACTCTCGCCTCCATTACACAGTTTGACTGTATAAAGGGCTAAATGTTATACGTGTTCCATTCAGCGTGTGCAAGGAGAAAAATTACAAGAGCAACCTTTGACTTGCGCAGCACTACTGCTGCATAAGCTGTGGCTCTTCTACTTTGTAACCCCTGAGGGGGGGTTAAAGGTGACTTTTGAAATCGGTTCAATTAGGCTTCGGCCTACACTCTGCTCCACCTGCAGAGCCCGGGCTCCAACAACGCTAGTTGCTGTCCGGAAGTGCTGGCTGCACAGAGCCAAACACCTCGCCAATGTGTCAGTGGGGTCCAGCACCGCCAGCTGTTCCCCTGCTGTGTAGCCGGCAACGTGTCCTGCAAAAGCCACGCAGACACAACACACCCAAAGCTGCCGCCTGTGCAGGCTTCGGCCTACACTCCCCTCCCCCTGCTCCTCCTCCTCCTGCTCCTCCTCCTGCTGTCCCTGGGCTCTAACACACCGCCAGTTTTTGCCCAGATGTGCTAGCTGCACAGAGAAAAACACCAGCCAATGTGTCAGTGGGGTCCAGCACCGCCAGCTGTTCCCCTGCTGTGCAGCCGGCAACGTGTCCTGCAAAAGCCACGCAGACACAAGAACTGAAATTGAAGGGAACCTGTCCCCCCTCCCCCAGGCGTTTTTACGTTATCCAGCCACCTTGTACAGCGGTAATGCTGCATGTGTGCAAGGTGGCTCATAAACGTATTCTCCTCGCACATGTGGAACTGAAAACACGTCTGAAATGTGTCCTCTGTGTGACCATTTAACCGTCCCGGGGGTGTGACTTTCCTTTGTAATGACACGCTGCAACCCCCTTGGTAGCGCTGCCCGTCTTCTGGCATCATTGTTTGGCTGGCTGCGCCTCTGCGGCCGCCCTGACCCACACAACGCCCCTCGGTGTCTTATTTATTGGGACTGCGAGGGTGTGATTGATGGGCAGGATCAGTGCATCAGTTCGCCTGTCCCTCCTCTCCTTCCGCCTTCTTCGGACTGTGCGGCTTCATGGCCGTGGCATGCGATAAGGGATCAGATGACGCCGCACAGTCTGAAGCGGGTGTAAGGACCCGCGTGTGAGAGGCGAACATATGTGCTGCGCCAGGCCCTGAATCCCAGCCCCGCAGTGTTTTAACAATGTTAAGACACTGCGGGGCTGGGATTCATGGTCATCGCGAACCGCAACGGCCGACATTAAATGATGTCAGAAGATGGGCAGCGCTAACGGCGCTAGGCCAGGGGATAACACGACAGCGCAGACTCCTGTACAGCAAATAACAACGCTCAGGAGGCTGCACCCAGCACCAAGGTGGGATTCTTGACATCTGTGCTGCGTCTCATTACAAAGGGAACTCTCGCCTCCATTACACAGTTTGACTGTATAAAGGGCTAAATGTTATACGTGTTCCATTCAGCGTGTGCAAGGAGAAAAATTACAAGAGCAACCTTTGACTTGCGCAGCACTACTGCTGCATAAGCTGTGGCTCTTCTACTTTGTAACCCCTGAGGGGGGGTTAAAGGTGACTTTTGAAATCGGTTCAATTAGGCTTCGGCCTACACTCTGCTCCACCTGCAGAGCCCGGGCTCCAACAACGCTAGTTGCTGTCCGGAAGTGCTGGCTGCACAGAGCCAAACACCTCGCCAATGTGTCAGTGGGGTCCAGCACCGCCAGCTGTTCCCCTGCTGTGTAGCCGGCAACGTGTCCTGCAAAAGCCACGCAGACACAACACACCCAAAGCTGCCGCCTGTGCAGGCTTCGGCCTACACTCCCCTCCCCCTGCTCCTCCTCCTCCTGCTCCTCCTCCTGCTGTCCCTGGGCTCTAACACACCGCCAGTTTTTGCCCAGATGTGCTAGCTGCACAGAGAAAAACACCAGCCAATGTGTCAGTGGGGTCCAGCACCGCCAGCTGTTCCCCTGCTGTGCAGCCGGCAACGTGTCCTGCAAAAGCCACGCAGACACAAGAACTGAAATTGAAGGGAACCTGTCCCCCCTCCCCCAGGCGTTTTTACGTTATCCAGCCACCTTGTACAGCGGTAATGCTGCATGTGTGCAAGGTGGCTCATAAACGTATTCTCCTCGCACATGTGGAACTGAAAACACGTCTGAAATGTGTCCTCTGTGTGACCATTTAACCGTCCCGGGGGTGTGACTTTCCTTTGTAATGACACGCTGCAACCCCCTTGGTAGCGCTGCCCGTCTTCTGGCATCATTGTTTGGCTGGCTGCGCCTCTGCGGCCGCCCTGACCCACACAACGCCCCTCGGTGTCTTATTTATTGGGACTGCGAGGGTGTGATTGATGGGCAGGATCAGTGCATCAGTTCGCCTGTCCCTCCTCTCCTTCCGCCTTCTTCGGACTGTGCGGCTTCATGGCCGTGGCATGCGATAAGGGATCAGATGACGCCGCACAGTCTGAAGCGGGTGTAAGGACCCGCGTGTGAGAGGCGAACATATGTGCTGCGCCAGGCCCTGAATCCCAGCCCCGCAGTGTTTTAACAATGTTAAGACACTGCGGGGCTGGGATTCATGGTCATCGCGAACCGCAACGGCCGACATTAAATGATGTCAGAAGATGGGCAGCGCTAACGGCGCTAGGCCAGGGGATAACACGACAGCGCAGACTCCTGTACAGCAAATAACAACGCTCAGGAGGCTGCACCCAGCACCAAGGTGGGATTCTTGACATCTGTGCTGCGTCTCATTACAAAGGGAACTCTCGCCTCCATTACACAGTTTGACTGTATAAAGGGCTAAATGTTATACGTGTTCCATTCAGCGTGTGCAAGGAGAAAAATTACAAGAGCAACCTTTGACTTGCGCAGCACTACTGCTGCATAAGCTGTGGCTCTTCTACTTTCTAACCCCTGAGGGGGGGTTAAAGGTTACCTTTGAAATTGGTTCAAGTAGGCTTCGGCCTACACTCTGCTCCCCCTGCAGAGCCCGGGCTACAACACCGCTCGTTGCTGTCCGGAAGTGCTGGCTGCACAGAGCCAAACACCTCGCCAATGTGTCAGTGGGGTCCAGCACCGCCAGCTGTTCCCCTGCTGTGTAGCCGGCAACGTGTCCTGCGACCGCCACGCAGACACAACACACCCAAAGCTGCCGCCAGTGCAGGCTTCGGCCTACACTCCCCTCCCCCTGCTCCTGCTCCTCCTCCTTCTCCTGCTGTCCCTGGGCTCTAACACACCGCCAGTTGGGGCCCAGATGTGCTAGCTGCACAGAGAAAAACACCAGCCAATGTGTCAGTGGGGTTCAGCACCGCCAGCTGTTCCCCTGCTGTGCAGCCGGCATCGTGTCCTGCAAAAGCCACGCAGACACTTGCTCTTGTACCTTCTGCTCCCCATCCTGGTTCCAGTACCGTCAGCTGGTTCCGGGCAGAGCCTTTGGCTTAGGTGCCTCCCTTTGGTATCCGAGTTCCACCAACGTCAGGTGGTCCTTGGTAGTGCTTTCAGGCACGGGTACCTCCTGCTTAGTAACCGGGTTCCAGTAACGTCAGCTGGTCCTCGGTAGTTCCATTGGCTCTTGGACCTTCGGCTACCCATCCGGGTTCCAGCACCGTCAGCTGGTTCTCGGCAGTGTCTTTTGCTCTTGTACCTTCTGCTCCCCATCCTGGTTCCAGTACCGTCAGCTGGTTCCGGGCAGAGCCTTTGGCTTAGGTGCCTCCCTCTGGGTATCTGAGTTCCACCAACGTCAGGTGGTCCTTGGTAGTGCTTTCAGCACGGGTACCTCCTGCTTAGTAACCGGGTTCCAGTAACGTCAGCTGGTCCTCGGTCGTTCCATTGGCTCTTGGACCTTCGGGTAGCCATCTGAGCTCCAGTTCCATCAGCTGGTTCTCGGCATTCTCTCAGCCTTCTTGTACCTTCTGCTGCATTTCCAAGTTCAAGAGACTAAACACGATGACCCGGAAGACCACCCCTAAGATGACGACGACACCAGAGACGACAACCACCGTGATGACGACGACCCTGGAGACGATGACCCTGAAGACCACCCCGATGACGACGACCCCGGAGACGACCCCGATGACGACGACCCCGGAGACGACGACCCTGGAGACGACGACGACCTGGAAGACCGAGAAGCAGAAGAACAAGAGGCTGCAGAACAAAGAGCAGAAGGACATTAAGCATAACACAAAATATCAGAGCAAAAAATATTATGTAAATTATAAGCAGAAGAAGACTAAGCAGTGTATGGGGGTGAGTCCGTTCCTCCTCGTGGTGCCCCTGGATAAAGCCTGATGCTGCAGGCCAAACTGAACGCGGACAAATGTAACTGTTTTGTGACAGGCAGAACGGAAGGTGTAATCTTCAAACTTTTATAGATAACAACTACGGGAATGCCTGTCACAAATAAGAATATGATGAAGAAGTAGAATATGATGAAGATAATAGTAAAATAAAAAGAATATGAACAATGTAACCCAAAAAATAATAGGTAGAAGATGAAGAAGAAGATGAAGAAGGTGAAGAAGTTGATGTCAAAGAAGCTGATGATGAGGATAATGAAGAAGAAAGCGTGGGAGAAGTAAAAAAGAAGGTGAAGGGCGTGGAAGTAGTGAAACATCAATATCTGACATAAAAAAAAAAAATAACATAGTCAAATTCTTTCTAACGCCGAACGTCATAAAAAAAAAAAAAAAATCCTGCTATTCTATTAGATTGGGCTAAACCTCTGTGCCTTTAATGTCTCCGCCACGTCCCCCAATACATCCTACATTATTCTTAGTTGTTTTCCTTCATGTAGAATGAACCTACAAGTGTATAAAGGGTTTATTTTAATTCCGATATTTTCGTCCCATTGACTTGCATTGGGATCGGGTATCGGTATCGGATTGGATTCCGATACTGTGACGGTATCGGCCGATACTTTCCGATTCCGATACTTTCCGATATCGGAAAGTATCGCTCAACACTACTCGACAGTCTATTCTTGTTCTTAGGAATGAAGGCTATTCCATGCGAGAAATTGCCAAGAAACTGAAGTTTTCCTACAAGGGTGTGTACTACTCCCTTCAGAGGAAAGTAAAAACAGGCTCTAACCAGAGAGTAGAAAGAGAAGTGGGAGGCCCTGCTGCACAACTGAGCAACAAGACAAGTATATTAGAGTCTGTAGTTTGAGAAATTGATACCTCACAGGTCCTCAACCGGATGCTTCATTAAATAGTACACGCAAAACGCCAGAGTCAACGTCTACAGTGAAGATGCAACTCCGGGATGCTGGCCATCAGGGTAGAGTGGCAAAGAAAAAGCCATATCTGGGACTGGCTAATAAAAGGAAAAGATTAATATGGGCAAAAGAACACAGACATTGGGCAGAGGAAGATTGGAAAAAAGTGTTATGGACAGATGAATCCAAGTTTGAGATGTTTGGATCACACAGAAGAACATTTATGAGATGCAAAACCACTGAAAAGATGCTGGAAGAGTGCCTGATGCCATCTGTCAAGCATGGTGGAGGTAATGTGATGGTTTGGGGTTGCTTTGGTGCTGGTAAAGTGGGAGATTTGTACAAGGTAAAAGGGATTTTTGAATAAAGAAGGCTATCAGTCCATTTTGCAATGCCATGCCATACCCTGTAGACAGTGCTTGATTGGAGCCAATTTCATCCTAAAACAGGTCAATGACCCAAAGCAAACCTCCAAATTATGCAAGAACTATTTAGGGAAGAAGCAGGTAGCTGGTATTCTATCTATAATGGAGTGGCCAGCACAGTCACCAGATCTTAACCCCATTGAGCTGTTGTGGGAGCAGCTTGACCGTATGGTATGCAAAAAGTGCCCATCAAGCCAAACCAACTTGTGGGAGGGGCTTCTGAAAGCATGGGGGGAAATTTCTCCAGATTACCTCATGGGGGATGGGGCTTTATGTGGTGCTCTGCTTACATATTTATCTGCATGGCTTATGACAGGTCACTGATCCCTCACTGACCTGCCCCCTATTTTACATACCGTATATCTTATTGTTTAGAAAAAAAAATTACATTCATCATGCAGGTGGTGTCGGCAGCGTTTGCACTGTAACATGATTGGATATATAATATCCATATATTTATTTAATTTAGTTATTTGAATTTCTTCAGAGAAAAAAAATATTTCTCAAAATGGTGCCGGCTGCGCCTGCACAGTAGCATAAGTCGAAACGCGATAGATGCTACTGCGCAGGAGGCACCGCGGCACCATTTTGCTAGAGGGAAAAAATAATAATCTCCACCAAGATGGCGCATGTGCAGTAGATCATAGATGAATGTATACAATAGCATGAATACCTAATTAGAGCACCACATGAAGACCCCCCACAGGCCGCCCCCGAGCATGAGAATCTCATTAACTGAAGGCTACAAATAAAGATTAAACAACAACCACAAGACAGATTTCATCAACCAAGGTGTCATTGTAATCAGTATAACTGTGCCAACCTGACAGTGCCCGTAGGTTACTGTGCACAATCCTGCTGACAGGTTCCCTTTAAGCACTTTTTAGTAAGCTCAGCACAATCTTTACCACTTTCTGCTACTGTGCTACTCACTCCTCTCCTTCCTCCCCTCTACATAGAGTATAATATGATGTGTAACCTGACATCTCACTGTTCTGGCAGTCTCTCCTGTATTGAGCAAGATATATTTGAACTGATTTTTCAGCTGAATAGTGATTTGTGGCAGCAACTGGGGGGAAAGAAGGAGTTCCTTATAAGTGTAGAAAAAAGCTGAATTCTCTACTAAGGCTGGTTTCACATTTGCGTTTTAAAACGCAGCGTTTAAAAAAAACGCAGGTGGTGAAAAAATGCATGTAAACGCGTGCAAACGCTGCGTTTTTTTAGACGCGGCGTTTTGACGTGTTTACATGCGTTTTTTCATGCGTTTGCGTTTTTGAAACGCATGCTAAAAAAGTGTGTGACAGCTGCCAATCATCAAAATCAACTAGAAAACCCACTATAAATAGAAATAGGTAGGGTTAGGGTTAGGGTTAGGGTTAGGGATAGGGTTAGGGTTAGGGTTAGGATCCCTAGGGTTAGGGTTAGGGGTAGGGTTAGGGTAGGTTTAGGGTTAGGGATAGGGTTAGGGTTAGGGTTAGGGTTAGGATCCCTAGGGTTAGGGGTAGGGGTAGGGTTAGGGTTAGTGTTAGGGTTAGGGTTTGGATCCCTAGGGTTTGGGTTAGGGTTAGGGGTAGCTTTTTATTAGAAGAATGTCCTGGTCACCAGGTCACTGATAAGCCACCCCCCACCATCAAGGTGATAAAGGGATCCAAACCCTAACCCTACCCCTAACCCTAACCCTGACCCTAGGGATCCTAGGGATCCATAGGGATGTTGACCTGGTGACCAGGACATTCTTCTAATATAAAGCTTTATTCAATGTGGACACCCCAAGATATACGGTATTGCTATAGAGTACTAAAAATATTAACTCATAGAGTATTCACTGTCATATTGTTAGGGTTAGGGATAGGGGTAGGGGTAGGGTTAGGGTTAGGATCCCTTTATCACCTTGATGGTGGGGGGTGGCTTATCAGGGTGTATTCTTGTTTTTTTCTATAAAAACGCATGCGTTTACATAGAAACAATACGTTTTTTTGCCGCAAAAAAAGCCTCTAGAAATTACTACATGTTGCATTTCTGCGACAGAACGCATGCAGCAAAAAAACGCATGCGTCGTTAAACGCGGCCAAACGCGTACACAAAAAACACATGCGTTTTTAAAGTTAAACATAGGGAAAAAAAACGCATGGGTTTTTTTTCTGTACAAACGCTGCAGATCAAAACGCGAGTGTGAAACCAGCCTAAGATATACTGTATTACAAAGTTTCTTGAATGTGAATGTACTATTGACTTACTGAAAGTACATTTCCCAATTTAAGTACATCAATTTCTAATACAAATTAAAAACACACCTTCTTGCCTTCTTGCATTACTTCTGTGCAATGACTTGCCTTTTCTAAAAAGCAAAGCCGCCTCCTTTATACCCTTTTCAGCTTAATAGGAGAGCAAAAACAGAAAGATAAAAATCTGCCCTTAATCATCTCAAAGCTTCTACTGCTCAAAAAGTATTTCACCTGACAACAGGCAGTGAGCAACAAGTGAGACAGAAGGGAAATACCTAGTGGTGGGCAATTTGGAGTTATTTTCTGGGGTACGACAAGTAAGGTCATCTGCAGATTGCCTATTTAGCACATTACATATTAAATGAGATCAGATTTTCTAATTGTTCACTGATAGTGTTGAGTGATACCTTCCGATATCGGAAAGTATCGGTATCGGAAAGTATCGGCCGATACCGTCAAAGTATCGGATCTAATCCGATACCGATACCCGATCCCAATGCAAGTCAATGGGACGAAAATATCGGAATTAAAATAAACCCTTTCTTAACTTGTAGGTTCATTCTACATGAAGGAAAACAACTAAGAATAATGTAGGATGTATTGGGGGACGTGGCGGAGACATTAAAGGCACAGAGGTTTAGCCCAATCTAATAGAATAGCAGGATTTTGTTTTGTTTTTTATGACGTTCGGCGTTAGAAAGATTTTGACTATGTTAAATTTTTTAAAATTTTGTCAGATATTGATGTTTCACTACTTCCACGCCCTTCACCTTCTTTTTTACTTCTCCCACACTTTCTTCTTCATTATCCTCATCATCAGCTTCTTTGACATCATGTTCGCCTCTCGCTCGTGTCCTTACACCTGCTACAGACTGTGTGGCGTCAGCTGATCCCTTATCGCATGCCACGGCCATGAAGCCGCACAGTCTGAAGAAGGCGGAAGGAGCTGAGTGACAGCCTGGCGAAGATATGCACTGCTCATGCCCGTCAATCACACCCTCGCAGTCAAAATAAATAAGACACCGAGGGGCGTTGTGTCGGGCAGGGCGGCCGCAGAGGCGCAGCCAGCCAAACAATGATGTCAGAAGAAGGGCTGTGCTACCAAGGGGGTTGTTGCGTGTCATTACAAAGTAAAGTCACACCTCAGGGACGTTTTAATGGTCTCAGGGGACACATTGTAGACGTGTTCTGTTCCACGTGTGCAAGGAGAATAAGTTTATGAGCCACCTTCCTTGCACACATGCAGCATTACTGCTGTACAAGGTGGCTGTAAAACATACAAACACCTGGGGGAGGGGGGACAGGTTCCCTTCAATTTCAGTTCTTGTGTCTGCGTGGCTGTTGCAGGACACGTTGCCGGCTACACAGCAGGGGAACAGCTGGCGGTGCTGAACCCCACTGACACATTGGCTGGTGTTTTTCTCTGTGCAGCTAGCAGTACCGGGCCCCAACTGGCGGTGTTAGAGCCCAGGGTCAGCAGGAGGAGAGGGAGCAGAGTGTAGGCCGAAGCCTGCACTGGCGGCAGCTTTGTGTCTGCGTGGCTGTTGCAGGACACGTTGCCGGCTACACAGCAGGGGAACAGCTGGTGGTGCTGAACCCCACTGACACATTGGCTGGTGTTTTTCTCTGTGCAGCTAGCACATCTGGGCGCCAACTGGCGGTGTTAGAGCCCAGGGTCAGCAGGAGGAGAGGGAGCAGAGTGTAGGCCGAAGCCTAATAGAACCAATTTTAAAGGTAACCTTTAACCCCCCCTCAGGTGTTACAAACTAGAAGAGCCACGCCTTATGCAGCAGTAGTGCTGCACAAGTCAAAGGTTGCTCTTTTAATTTTGTTCCTTGCACAACCTGAATGAAACACGTACAACATTTTGGCCCTTATACAGTCAATCTGTCTTGGAGGTGGGAGTTCCCTTTGTAATGAGACGCAGCACAGCTGGCAAAAATACCAACTTGGTGCTTGGCGCGGCCTCCTGAGCATCGCATTTTGCTGTACAGGAGTCTGCGTTGTTGCGTTATCCCTTGGCCATGCGCTGCCCGTCTTCTGACATCATTTCATGTCGGCTGGTGCGGTTCGCGATGCCCATGAATCCCAGCTCCGCAGTGTCTTTACAGTGTTTCACACTGCGGGGCTGGGATTCATGGCCTGGCGTAGTACATATGTTCACCTCTCGCTCGTGTCCTTACACCTGCTACAGACTGTGCGGCGTCAGCTGATCCCTTATCGCATGCCACGGCCATGAAGCCGCACAGTCTGAAGAAGGCGGAAGGAGCTGAGTGACAGCCTGGCGAAGATATGCACTGCTCATGCCCGTCAATCACACCCTCGCAGTCAAAATAAATAAGACACCGAGGGGCGTTGTGTCGGGCAGGGCGGCCGCAGAGGCGCAGCCAGCCAAACAATGATGTCAGAAGAAGGGCTGTGCTACAAAGGGGGTTGTTGCGTGTCATTACAAAGGAAAGTCACACCTCAGGGACGGTTTAATGGTCACAGAGGACACATTTTAGACGTGTTCAGTTCCACGTGTGCAAGGGGAATAAGTTTCTGAGCCACCTTGCACACATGCAGCATTACTGCTGTACAAGGTGGCTGTGAAACATACAAACGCCTGGGGGAGGGGGGACAAGTTCCCTTCAATTTCAGTTCTTGTGTCTGCGTGGCTGTTGCAGGACACGATGCCGGCTACACAGCAGGGGAACAGCTGGCGGTGCTGAACCCCACTGACACATTGGCGAGGTGTTTGGCTCTGTGCAGCCAGCACTTCTGTGCCCCAACTGGCGGTGTTAGAGCCCAGGGTCAGCAGGAGGAGTAGAGGGAGCGGAGTGTAGGCCGAAGCCTGCACTGGCGGCAGCTTTAGGTCTGTTGTGTCTGCGTGGCTGTTGCAGGACACGTTGCCGGCTACACAGGAGGGGTACAGCTGGCGTTGCTGAACCCCACTGACACATTGGCTGGTGTTTTTCTCTGTGCAGCTAGCACATCTGGGCGCCAACTGGCGGTGTTAGAGCCCAGGGTCAGCAGGAGGAGCATAGTGTAGACCGAAGCCTTCACTGGAGCAAGTTGAAAGGGAACCCTTAAACGCCCCCCCCAGGGGTTTGTAGCTGGAAGAGCCATATTGTACAGCACTAATGCTGGAAAAGGTAAACTTAGCTCTTTTAATTATGGTCCTTGCAAACGCTGAACTTGACACTTATGAAATGTGTCCCCTCACACCGTTAAACCGTCCGGTCGGAGGGACTTTCCTTTGTCATGTGATGCAGCACAGCTGTCATTCTTACCCCCTTGGCGCGGTGCGCCGCCTCCTCAGCGTTGTTTGAATCTGTCCCGGAGCCTGCGCTGTTATGTTAGCCCTTGTCCATGCACACATTTTGCGCTGCCCATCTTCTGACATCATTTGGTGTCAGGCTGGCTGCGCCTGTGCGGCTGCGCTGGCCAAGATGCCGCCTCGCTGTGTCATCTAATGTAATCACTCTGTGGACCTGTGATCCATGGGCATGTGCAGTGCATATCCTTGCCTCTCACTCCCCTCCTTCCAGCTTCTTCAGACTGTGCGGCGTCATGGCCGTGGCATGCTATTAGGGATCAGCTGACGACGCACAGTCTGAAGAAGGCTGAGGGAGATGAGAGAGAGGCGGAGGTTAAGATATGCACTGCGCATGTCCATGGAACACAGGCCGCGCAGTGGGATTAAATCAGAAGACACTACGAGGCGGGATCTCCTCCAGCGCGGCCGCACAGGCGCAGCCAGCCTGACACCAAATGATGTCAGAAGATGGGCAGCGCAAAATTTGTGCATGGACAAGGGCTAACATAAAAGCGCAGGCTCCGGGACAGATTCAAACAACGCTGAGGAGGCGGCGCACGGCGCCAAGGGGGTAAGAATGACAGCTGTGCTGCGTCACATGACAAAGGAAAGTCCCTCCGACCGGACGGTTTAACGGTGTGAGGGGACACATTTCATAAGTGTCAAGTTCAGCGTGTGCAAGGAGCACCACAAAAAGAGCCACTTTTTCCTTTTGCATCATTATTACTGCTGCACAAGGTGGCTCTTTCAGTAATAAACGCCTTGGGGGGGGGGACAGGTTCCCTTAAATTTAAGTTGTTGTGCCTGCGTGGCGGTCGCATGACACGTTGCCGTATACACAGCAAGGGAGCAGCAGGCATTACTGAACCCCACTAACACATTGGCGTGGTGTTTGGCTCTATGCGGACAGCACTTCTGGACAACAACTAGTGGTGTTGTAGCCCAGGGACAGCAGGAGGAGGAGGTGTAGGAGATAGAAGGGATTGCCACACACACAGCTGGGGAACAGCTGACGTTACTGAACCCCAATAACAGAGGAGCGACTGTTGACTGTGTGTACAGCACTACCAAAGCAACAACTAGCGGTGTTGGAGCCCAGGGACAGCAGGAGGAGGAGGTGGAGGAGATAGGAGGGATTGCCACACACACAGCTGGGGAACAGCTGACGTTACTGAACCCCAATAACAGAGGAGCGACTGTTGACTGTGCGTACAGCACTACCAGTCAACAACTAGCGGTGTTGTAGCCCAGGGACAGCAGGAGGAGGAGGTGGAGGAGATAGGAGGGATTGCCACACACACAGCTGGGGAACAGCTGACGTTACTGAACCCCAATAACAGAGGAGCGACTGTTGACTGTGCGTACAGCACTACCAGGCAACAACTAGCGGTGTTGGAGCCCAGGGACAGCAGGAGGAGGAGGTGGAGGAGATAGGAGGGATTGCCACACACACAGCTGGGGAACAGCTGACGTTACTGAACCCCAATAACAGAGGAGCGACTGTTGACTGTGCGTACAGCACTACCAGGCAACAACTAGCGGTGTTGGAACCCAGGGACAGCAGGAGGAGGAGGTGGAGGAGATAGGAGGGATTGCCACACACACAGCTGGGGAACAGCTGACGTTACTGAACCCCAATAACAGAGGAGCGACTGTTGACTGTGCGTACAGCACTACCAGGCAACAACTAGTGGTGTTGGAGCCCAGGGACAGCAGGAGGAGGAGGTGGAGGAGATAGGAGGGATTTCCACACACACAGCTGGGGAACAGCTGACGTTACTGAACCCCAATAACAGAGGAGCAACTGTTGACTATGCGTACAGCACTACCAGGCAACAACTAGCGGTGTTGGAGCCCAGGGACAGCAGGAGGAGGAGGTGGAGGAGATAGGAGGGATTGCCACACACACAGCTGGGGAACAGCTGACGTTACTGAACCCCAATAACAGAGGAGCGACTGTTGACTGTGCGTACTGCACTACCAGGCAACAACTAGCGGTGTTGGAGCCCAGGGACAGCAGGAGGAGGAGGTGGAGGAGATAGGAGGGATTGCCACACACACAGCTGGGGAACAGCTGACGTTACTGAACCCCAATAACAGAGGAGCGACTGTTGACTGTGCGTACAGCACTACCAGGCAACAACTAGCGGTGTTGGAGCCCAGGGACAGCAGGAGGAGGAGGTGGAGGAGATAGGAGGGATTGCCACACACACAGCTGGGGAACAGCTGACGTTACTGAACCCCAATAACAGAGGAGCGACTGTTGACTGTGCGTACAGCACTACCAGGCAACAACTAGCGGTGTTGGAGCCCAGGGACAGCAGGAGGAGGAGGTGGAGGAGATAGGAGGGATTGCCACACACACAGCTGGGGAACAGCTGACGTTACTGAACCCCAATAACAGAGGAGCGACTGTTGACTGTGCGTACAGCACTACCAGGCAACAACTAGCGGTGTTGGAGCCCAGGGACAGCAGGAGGAGGAGGTGGAGGAGATAGGAGGGAATGCCACACACACAGCTGGGGAACAGCTGACGTTACTGAACCCCAATAACAGAGGAGCGACTGTTGACTGTGCGTACAGCACTACCAGGCAACAACTAGCGGTGTTGGAGCCCAGGGACAGCAGGAGGAGGAGGTGGAGGAGATAGGAGGGATTGCCACACACACAGCTGGGGAACAGCTGACGTTACTGAACCCCAATAACAGAGGAGCGACTGTTGACTGTGCGTACAGCACTACCAGGCAACAACTAGCGGTGTTGGAGCCCAGGGACAGCAGGAGGAGGAGGTGGAGGAGATAGGAGGGATTGCCACACACACAGCTGGGGAACAGCTGACGTTACTGAACCCCAATAACAGAGGAGCGACTGTTGACTGTGCGTACAGCACTACCAGGCAACAACTTGCGGTGTTGAAGCCCAGGGACAGCAGGAGGAGGAGGTGGAGGAGACAGGAGGGATTGCCACACACACAGCTGGGGAACAGCTGACGTTACTGAACCCCAATAATAGAGGAGCAACTGTTGACTGTGCGTACAGTACTACCAGGCAACAACTAGCGGTGTTGGAGCCCAGGGACAGCAGGAGGAGGAGGTGGAGGAGATAGGAGGGATTGCCACACACACAGCTGGGGAACAGCTGACGTTACTGAACCCCAATAACAGAGGAGCGACTGTTGACTGTGCGTACAGCACTACCAGGCAACAACTAGCGGTGTTGGAGCCCAGGGACAGCAGGAGGAGGAGGTGGAGGAGATAGGAGGGATTGCCACACACACAGCTGGGGAACAGCTGACGTTACTGAACCCCAATAACAGAGGAGCGACTGTTGACTGTGCGTACAGCACTACCAGGCAACAACTAGCGGTGTTGGAGCCCAGGGACAGCAGGAGGAGGAGGTGGAGGAGATAGGAGGGATTGCCACACACACAGCTGGGGAACAGCTGACATTACTGAACCCCAATAACAGAGGAGCGACAGTTGACTGTGCGTACAGCACTACCAGGCAACAACTAGCGGTGTTGGAGCCCAGGGACAGCAGGAGGAGGAGGTGGAGGAGATAGGAGGGATTGCCACACACACAGCTGGGGAACAGCTGACGTTACTGAACCCCAATAACAGAGGAGCGACTGTTGACTGTGCGTACAGCACTACCAGGCAACAGCTAGCGGTGTTGGAGCCCAGGGACAGCAGGAGGAGGAGGTGGAGGAGATAGGAGAGATTGCCACACACACAGCTGGGGAACAGCTGACGTTACTGAACCCCAATAACAGAGGAGCGACTGTTGACTGTGCGTACAGCACTACCAGGCAACAACTAGCGGTGTTGGAGCCCAGGACAGCAGGAGGAGGAGGTGGAGGAGATAGGAGGGATTGCCACACACACAGCTGGGGAACAGCTGACGTTACTGAACCCCAATAACAGAGGAGCGACTGTTGACTGTGCGTACAGCACTACCAGGCAACAACTAGCGGTGTTGGAGCTCAGGGACAGCAGGAGGAGGAGGTGGAGGAGATAGGAGGGATTGCCACACACACAGCTGGGGAACAGCTGACGTTACTGAACCCCAATAACAGAGGAGCGACTGTTGACTGTGCGTACAGCACTACCAGGCAACAACTAGCGGTGTTGGAGCCCAGGGACAGCAGGAGGAGGAGGTGGAGGAGATAGGAGGGATTGCCACACACACAGCTGGGGAACAGCTGACGTTACTGAACCCCAATAACAGAGGAGCGACTGTTGACTGTGCGTACAGCACTACCAGGCAACAACTAGCGGTGTTGGAGCCCAGGGACAGCAGGAGGAGGAGGTGGAGGAGATAGGAGGGATTGCCACACACACAGCTGGGGAACAGCTGACGTTACTGAACCCCAATAACAGAGGAGCGACTGTTGACTGTGCGTACAGCACTACCAGGCAACAACTAGCGGTGTTGGAGCCCAGGGACAGCAGGAGGAGTTGGTGGAGGAGATAGGAGGGATTGCCACACACACAGCTGGGGAACAGCTGACGTTACTGAACCCCAATAACAGAGGAGCGACTGTTGACTGTGCGTACAGCACTACCAGGCAACAACTAGCTGTGTTGGAGCCCAGGGACAGCAGGAGGAGGAGGTGGAGGAGATAGGAGGGATTGCCACACACACAGCTGGGGAACAGCTGACGTTACTGAACCCCAATAACAGAGGAGCGACTGTTGACTGTGCGTACAGCACTACCAGGCAACAACTAGCGGTGTTGGAGCCCAGGGACAGCAGGAGGAGGAGGTGGAGGAGATAGGAGGGATTGCCACACACACAGCTGGGGAACAGCTGACGTTACTGAACCCCAATAACAGAGGAGCGACTGTTGACTGTGCGTACAGCACTACCAGGCAACAACTAGCGGTGTTGGAGCACAGGGACAGCAGGAGGAGCAGAGGAACACAGTGTAGGCCGAAGCCTGATTGGAGAAAGTTGAAAGGGAACCTTTAACCCCCCCCAAGGCGTTTGTAGCTGAAAGAGCCAGCTTGTGCAGCACAAAGGATGCAAAAGGAAAAGGTGGCTCTTTTCATTATGCTCCTTGCAAACACAGAACTAATCACTTATGAAATGTGTTCCCTGATACCGTGAGACCGTCCCGGAGGTGGGACTTTCCTTCGTAATATGACGCAGCACAGCTGTCATTCCTACCTCCTTGGCGCCGTGCCCCGGCTCCTCAGCGTTGTTTGATTCCGTCCCGGAGCCTGCGCTGTTATGTTATCCCTTGGCCAGGCACACTTAGCGCTGCCCATCTTTTGACATCATTTGGTGTCAAGCTGGCTGCGCCTGTGCGGCCGCGCTGGCCGAGAGCCCGCCTCGCAGTGTCGTCTAATGTAATCCCACCGCGGTCCTGGGATCCGTGGCCATGCGCAGTGCATATCCTCGCCTCTCACTCCCCTCCCTATGGCTTCTTCAGACTGTGCGGCGTCACGGCCGTGGCATGCTATTAGGGATCAGCTGACGGTGCACAGTCTGAAGAAGGCGTAGGGAGATGAGTGAGAGGCGGAGGTTCAGATATGCACTGTGCATGTCCATGGATCTCAGGCCCCCAGTGGGATTAAATCAGAAGACACTGCGAGGCGGGCTCTCGGCCAGCGCGGCCGCACAGGCGCAGTCAGCCTGACACCAAATTATGTCAGAAGAGGGGCAGCGCTAATTGTGCCTGGCCAAGGGATAACATAACAGCGCAGGCTCCGGGACGGAATCAAACAACGCTGAGGAGCCGGGGCACGGCGCCAAGGGGGTAGGAATGACAGCTGTGCTGCGTCATATTACGAAGGAAAGTCCGACCTCCGGGACGGTTTTACGGTATCAGTGGACACATTTTATAAGTGTTAAGTTCTGCGTGTGCAAGGAGCTAAACAAAAATAGCTACCTTTTCCTTGTGCAGCATTACTGCTGCACAAGGTGGCTCTTTCAGTACCAAACGCCTTGGGGGGGACAGGTTCCCTTATATTTCAGTTGTTGTGTCAGCGTGGAGGTCGCAGGACACATTGCCGGCTACACAGTTGGGGATCAGCTGACGTTACTGAAACCCAATAACACTGGGTCGTATGTTTTGACTGTGCAGACGGCACTTCTGAGCCTCAACTGGCGGTGTTGGAGCCCAGGAATTAAAGTTCAGGTGGTAGAAAGATGAACACAACAGGAGACCTGGATACTGTAGACAGTCACCTAATTATTTAATCAGGAAGAGGAGTGGCAAATTCCTGCGAGATCCAGGCCTTGTTCATTTTCAGGAAAGTAAGCCGGTCAACGTTATCGGAGGATAGCCGCATGCGACGGTCAGTTAGTACACCACCTGCAGCACTAAAGACGCGTTCCGATAATACACTAGCCGCAGGGCAAGCCAGCACCTCCAATGCATACTGGCTTAGCTCTGGCCATGTATCCAGCTTTGAGACCCAAAACTTGAAAGGGGAAGAGCAGTCTGGGAGTACAGCAAGAGGGCAAGACATGTAGTCTGTCACCATCTGACGGAACCATTGCCTCCTGCTGACTGGAGCCGTCTGTGATGGTGTAGACTTTTGTGGCGGGCACAAAAAACTGTGCCACAGTTGGGCCATACTGGTCTTGCCTTGGGCAGAGGCACTGCTTCTGCTCCCTCTTTGTGCAGAGCCTCCTCCACTGCCTGGACGCACTGAGCTGCTTTGTAATGCACTAGCAGCACTTCTCTCACTTGGAATGGAGAAGATGATGGAATTCACCAGTGTGTCTTGGTACTCCCGCATTTTTCGCTCCCGGTTCAACGGTGTGATGAGGCTTTCTATGTTGTCCCGGTATTGAGGATCGAGGAGGGTGAACACCCAATAATCAGACATGTTGAGAATGTGGGCGATGCGGCAGTCGTTTCTCAGGCACTGCAGCATGTAATCCACCATGTGGTGCAGACTGCCAACTGGCCAAGAAACGCTGTCCCCTGCTGGAGGCGTGATCTCTGCCCGCTCGTCATCACCCCACCCTCGCTGTACACACTGAGTACTGGACAATTGTGTAACTCCCTCCTCTGGATGGATGTCTTCCTCCTCCATTGACTCCTCCTCATCCTCCTCACAAAGTGTCCCCTGCCTACGCGTTTGTGAGGAACCACGTGGCGCTGACTGTTCAGAAGATGATGGAAATGGTGAATCCTCATCCTCCACCTCTTCCACAACATCATCCCTTAGCGCTTGCAGTGATTTTTCAAGCAGGCAGATAAGGGGGACAGTCATGCTGACTAGTGCATCATCTGCACTCGCCATCCGCATGGAATAATCAAAGGGACGCAAAACCTGGCAGACGTCCTTCATAGTGGCCCACTCTGTGGTTGTGAAGTCTGAACGGCGCGGAGTGCGACTTCTTTGCGCCTGATGCAGCTGGTACTCCATTACAGCTTGCTGCTGCTCACACAACCGCTCCAACATATGTAACGTGGAATTCCACCTGGTAGGTAGGTCACATATGATGCGATGTTCCGGCAGGCGGTGTCGGTGCTGCAGAGCCGCAATGCGCGATTTTGCCGTGCTAGAACTCCGCAAGTGAGCACACTCTAGGCGGACCTTGTGCAGCAGTGCATCAAGATCCGGATAGTCCCTCAAAAAACTCTGCACGACCAAATTGAGCACATGTGCCAGACATGGGATGTGAGTGAGGTTGCCGAGGCCCAGAGCTGCCACCAGATTTCGGCCATTATCACACACTACCATGCCTGGCTGGAGATTCGCTGGCACAAACCACACATCGCTCTCCTGCTTGATGGCATTCCAGAGCTCCTGCGCTTTGTGGCTTCGATTCCCCAAAGAAATTAATTTCAAGACGGCCTGTTGACGTTTGGCCACGGCTGTGCTCATGTCGGTCGTAACAGGTAAACGTTCACGGGTCCATGTGGAGGTGGACTGTGACGTCTCCTGCAGCGATGATTCTGAGGAACTGGTGTAAGAGGAGGAGTCAATGCGTACAGAATGGATTCCTGCAATCCTTGGAGTGGGCAGGACACGTCCTGCGCCACTTGCACGATCTGTACCCGGCTCAACGACATTAACCCAATGGGCAGTGAGGGAAAGGTATCACCCCTGTCCATGTTGACTGGTCCACGCATCGGTGGTGAGGTGGACCTTGCTACTGATGGCGTTCAGTAGCGCGTGTTTTATGTGTCCCTCCACATGCTTGTGCAGGGCAGGGACAGCTTGCCTGCTGAAGTAAAAGCGGCTGGGCACATTGTACTGTGGGACTGCCAATGACATCAAGTCACGGAAGCTGTCAGTCTCCACCAGCCTGAATGACAGCATTTCCAGTGACAGAAGTTTGGCAATGCCTGCAGTCAGAGCCTGTGCTCGTGGGTGGTTTGACGAGAAAGGCTGCCTTTTCTCCCATGCCTGTACTACCGATGGCTGTAGACTGGGCTGGGAGTGTGTGGATGACTGGGAAAGTGGTGCTGCGGGTGGAATTACAGTGGGTCTCTGGACAACAGGGCCAGAGGTTCTTCCACGGCGATCCTGGGAGGAAGCCGAACCAGCTGCGTGTGAGCTGGAGGAAGAGGCAACACGAGCTGAAGAGGTGGTAGCTGCCGCTGTTGGTTGGCCAAGCTCTTCAGTGTGTTTTTCTAACTCCGCTGCGTGCCTGTTGCGCATATGTTTCCACATGTTGGAGGTATTGAGGTTGCTGACATTTCGACCTCTTTTGACTTTGTGATGACACACCTTGCATTTGACATAGCAAATGTCATCTGCAACTGTGTCAAAAAAGGGCCAGACACTGCAAGTCTTGGGAGCGCCCTTTTTGGCTTTTGGAACAGACATGCTCCTAACGGGTGCCAAAGTGGAGGCTACAGGCTGCGCAGTCTTCCCCCTCCCTCTATCTCTTTGGCCCGTTCTAGGAATCTCTTCCTCGGAGCTGCTCCCACCACCTTCCTGTCCCTCACGCCACGATGGGTCAAGGACCTCATCATCTACACTACCCTCTGCCACCAACTGCTCCTCCTGGGTAGTCTCAGCAGCAGAGCACGCACCAGAAAGTGGCACCTGAGTGTCATCATCAGTGGATGCGGCCTGCGATGTGGTGACCAGAGGCACTGGCCCACCCGCCTCTTCAGACTCAGAGAGAAAAAGCTGTTGGGCATCACTGCACCCTGCCTCTTCTTCCATTTCTCCAATGCTGCTTGGCTGGCCCCCTGTTTCCAAGCCAAGAGATTCAGAGAACAGAAGTAGAGACGGCTCCTGTCCTGGGCTCTCTGTCTGCCTGGCCAATTTGGCAGGTGGTGAAGAGACAGATGGCTGCTCTCCAGTGCTCTGTGTCTGAGAGGATGTGGCACTAATTGGAGTCGATGCGTTAGCTGCCATCCATCCGACAACGGCTTCAATTTGGTCTTCACGCAGCAGCGGTGTACGGCGCTCTGCAACAAAGCTGCGCATGAAGGACTGTTCCCTGGTGAAACTGGGTGCTGAGGAGTCACCGGTGCCTGCAGCAGGCACAGAATCCCCACATCCTCTCCCTGCTCCGCGCCCATGCCCACGTGCCTTACTCCCTGCCTTCTTCATCTTGGTTGACTGATAAAGATAAGCAGAAAAGTACTAACGGCTTTGTGTGCTTATTCCTGAACAGCTCCGAGTCCTAACAGGTATAGGAAACACTAATTTTCTAAAGTGTGGACTAGACTTTAATATGAGCTAATGTGGCCTACACAAATGTAAAGTGGTGTGTTTGGTGAACTTTATTATTTATTTATTTTTTGGGGGCTGAACTGACAACAGAGAGCGCTGCAGTCACACGGAGACCGTGCAGACAGCCGTAAACGCGCTGCAAGGCCCAAAAAACCTCCTCTACTTTATCCTATGTAGTGTTTTTCCACAAGTTAGCTGGATACGGGTGGAAAGACACTAATAGGAATTTTTTTAAAAAATGTGCAGCAGCCTGCACTACTTAAAACAAAAGGAAAATTGATTTTATGGTATGACGCAGTGAAGAACCCTGAGCTGGATACAACCAGGCTATAGCTGCTCACAGACTACAGGGCGAGCTGCAGTCACACGGAGACCGTGCAGACAGCCGTAAACGGCGCTGAAAGGCCCAAAAAACCTCCTCTACATTATCCTATGTAGTGTTTTTCCACAAGTTAGCTGGATACGGGTGGAAAGACACTAATAGGAATTTTTTGAAAAAATGTGCAGCAGCCTGCCTTACTTAAAACAAAAGGAAAATTGATTTGACGGTATGACGCAGTGAAAAACCCTGAACTGGATACAACCAGGCTATGGCTGCTCACAGACTACAGGGCGAGCTGCAGTCACACGGAGACCGTGCAGACAGCCGTAAACAGCGCTGCAAGGCCCAAAAAACCTCCTCTACTTTATCCTATGTAGTGTTTTTCCACAAGTTAGCTGGATACGGGTGGAAAGACACTAATAGGAATTTTTTGAAAAAATGTGCAGCAGCCTGCACTACTTAAAACAAAAGGAAAATTGATTTTACGGTATGACGCAGTGAACAACCCTGAGCTCAATACAACCAGGCTATGGCTGCTCACAGACTACAGGGCGAGCTGCAGTCACACGGAGACCGTGAAGACAGCCGTAAATGGCGCTGCAAGGCCCAAAAAACCTCCTCTACTTTATCCTATGTAGTGTTTTTCCACAAGTTAGCTGGATACGGGTGGAAAGTCACTAATAGGAATTATTACAAAAAATGAGCAGCAGACTACACTACTTGAAAAAAAAAAAAAAAAGAACAGTATGAGGCAATGAACCACCCTCCCTGAACTGAATACAACCAGCTATGGATGGCCTATGGCTGCACACAGACTAGAGAGTGGGCTGCACTCACACACACACACACACACAGACCTTGCAGATCGCTGTGAAAACAGCGCTGCAAGGCAAAAGCAAGGTGATTAGTAGGTGAACACAGCGGTTGCTAAATTAGCCTTGGAAAAGCACAAAGAAGCAAATCGCTATCTCTAAACTGGCCCTCAGTCAGCAAACAGCATCCTGTCATTAACTGAATTCACAGCAGAGTGAGCGAATAATGGCGCCAGCGACTTTTAAACTGCATCATGACATAATTTCAGCAGCCAATCACAGCCTTGCCAGTAGTTTCATGCCCTCCATGGTGAACAGGATGTGCCCACACTTGGAATCATTCTCATTGGCTGATTTCATGCAAATTTGTGCAGTTTGAATCCTGGGAACTTCCGATTCCGGTATCCGATACGCGGCAAGTATCGGATCTCGGTATCGGAATTCCGATACCGCTAAGTATCGGCCGATACCCGATACTTGTGGTATCGGAATGCTCAACACTATTCACTGATCATTTAGGCATACTTAGGATAATCTACTATGTCTAAGGCTAGTTTCACACTAGCGCTCGGCAGGGCTGCGGAGGGCTGTGGACTTCCTCCGTGAAGCCTCGCCCACTGCCGCACCTCTTCCTTCAGCTCCACCTATGGCTGCATGCGTCTTGCGTACCCTATCTTTAACATTGGGTATGCAGGCATTGCGGATGTATGCGGATGCCTCCGCATGCGTCGTCTTGACGCTGCGCTGACCTGCGTCAAATGCAACTTGTTAGTATTTTGTTGCGGTCGGCGCAGTTTCAAAACGACGCAAGCGAAGGCATCCACGTACATCCGCATGGCCTGCATACCCAATGTTAAAGATAGGGTACGCAGGATGCATGCAGCCATAGGCGGAGCTGAAGGAAGAGGCGTGGCAGTGGGCGGGGCTTCACTGAGGAAGTCCTCAACCCTGCCGAACGGTAGTGTGAAACCAGCCAGATACATAGAAAGTTTCACCATCACAGAAGAGGATTGTAACTGCAGTGAGACAAGAGTGACTTGGATAACTTCCAGGAAAGATATTACTGCAATTTGTACATTGTTCAGAAAATGTTCACCAATCTCACGAATGTAGCACATTCTGATTTGTGTTCAGATTCCATAACATTTCCCCTCAAAATCAGCAAAATTCGGCACAGTTTGGTAAATGATTGTGTTTCCACTAATGCTTTTGTTAGGACCTTGGCTAAGATAGTGGTGCTGTATGATGAGTAGGGGAGACGTGTTTTATGAGGGTATAGGGTGGGGAGAGGTCAGAGGAGTGGCAGAGCATACTTCTTTTTTTTAATTAACTTAATGTGTGCACATTATGGCATCCAATCAGAAACCATCCACAACGTGCAGACATAAGGACTTCTGTCATTGGCGGCCAAACTCACATGTCCTTCTCCATATAAAACGCGGACATGTTGTTTTGCTGGCTCCATTTTGTCAGTGTTGCCTAGCCTGGGCCTTTATTGAGACTGCAAAGAATGACCCAATTCACTTTCTGTGCCAACTTTGCAAAAAATGACTCAGTAGAGGCAATAATTGCAATAATTTGACTACTACATGCATGAACCAGCACATGCGCAATCAACATGACTTAGTCTGGGAATCGCTTCTGACTATCCAATGAAAGGGTAGACCACCTAACATTCATCAAGATAAAGAAGTTATGGATTTCTAATGATTTTTGCACACCAGTCGCAGACTGGGCAGACTAGGCGAAGGTGTCATTTTAAGTATGATGCATTGAACTCGCGTTATTGCAGTCCGTGCCACCTTTGTTGTAGCTTCTGTGTCTGCTGTTGCTACTGCTGTTGATGTTATAAACAATAGTTTTAAATGTAGAGACTCCAAGTTGGGTCTTCATCAGGTGGATGGCCTTTAGTGTAAGGTGTCTCAGAGCACCATTATACAATTTCTACTCTAGGGAACTTGATACCACTTTAGTGGTGTGTGACAATAATTTTTTGAAATGTAGAGAGTCTAAGGGTACCGTCTCACAGTGGCACTTTGGTCTCTACGACAGCATGATCCGTGACGTTCCAGCGATATACATACGATCTCGCTGTGTCTGACACGCAGCAGCGATCAGGGACCCCGCTGAGAATCGTACATCAAAGCAGATCGTTTGAAACTTTATTTCGTCGCTGGATCACCCGCTGTCATCACTGGATCGGTGTGTGTGACACCGATCCAGCGATGTGTTCGCTTGTAACCAGGGTAAACATCGGGTTACTAACTGCAGGGCCGCAATTAGTAACCCGATGTTTACCCTGGTTACCATTGTAAATGTAAAAAAAACCACTACATACTCACCTTCTGATGTCTGTCACGTCCCTCGCCGTCAGCTTCCCGCACTGACTGTGAGTGCCGGCCGTAAAGTAAAAGCAGAGCACAGCAGTGACGTCACCGCTGTGCTGTGCTTTACGGCCGGCAATGACACAGTTAGTGTGGGAGGCTGACAGTGAGGGACGTGACAGTCACCGGAATGTGAGTATGTAGTGTTTTTGGTTTTTTTACATTTACAATGGTAACCAGGGTAAACATCGGGTTACTAAGCGCGGCCCTGCGCTTAGTAACCCGATGTTTACCCTGGTTACCCGGGGACTTCGGCATCGTTGGTCGCTGGAAAGCTGTCTGTGTGACAGCTCTCCAGCGACCACACAACGACTTACCAACGATCACGGCCAGGTCGTATCGCTGGTCGTGATCGTTGGTAAATCGTTTAGTGTAACGGTACCCTAAGTTGGGTCTCCATCTGATGGGCTGCCTGTAGTGAAAGGTGTCTCAGAGCAACATTATGCTTTTTCTACTCTGGGGAAGTTGAAACCACTTTAGTGGTGTTTGGCAGTAATTTTTTTAAATGTTTGCTTTACAATTTGGGTCTCTTTCATGTGTGTTGCCTTTAGCAGTAAAGGCCCCGTCTCACATAGCGAGATCGCTAGCGAGATCGCTGCTGAGTCACAAGTTTTGTGACGCAACAGCGACCTCAGTAGCGATCTCGCTATGTGTGACACGTACCAGCGATCAGGCCCCTGCTGCGAGATCGCTGGTCGTGTCAGAATGGCCTGGACCTTTTTTTGGTCGTTGAGGTCCCGCTGACATCGCTGAATCGGTGTGTGTGACACCGATCCAGCGATGTCTTCACTGGTAACCAGGGTAAACATCGGGTTACTAAGCGCAGGGCCGCGCTTAGTAACCCGATGTTTACCCTGGTTACCAGCGTAAATGTAAAAAAAACAAACAGTACATACTCACCATCTGTTGCCCGTCAGGTCCCTTGGCGTCTGCTTCCTGCTCTGACTGAGCCGCCGTAAAGTGAGAGCGCAGCAGTGACGTCACCGCTGCGCTCTGCTCTCACGGCCCTGCGCTTAGTAACCCGATGTTTACCCTGGTTACCCGGGTGCTGCAGGGGGACTTCGGCATCGTTGAAGACAGTTTCAACGATGCCGAAGTCGTTCCCCTGATCGTTGGTCGCTGGAGAGAGCTGTCTGTGTGACAGCTCCCCAGCGACCACACAGCGACCACACAGCGACGCTGCAGCGATCAGCATCGTTGTCTGTATCGCTGCAGCGTTGCTGTGTGAGACGGGGCCTTAAGGCTCCCAAATCAGAAGGCCTGCACTTACTTTCAGTCAACTACCTGTGTTACTATCCTTGAATGTTTATAACATTTGTCATCTAACAAGCTTATATTAGTGCCACCTGAGAGTGGCTGAGCAAAAAAGCAGTTTAAGATATCAGGGCGTCCAGCAAAACCAGCTTACATGAGTTGCTCACTTACCTCGTCTTAATTGAAACTTTAATTCAAATCTCTAAATGCTGCCCCAGACCTTGATACCTCATTCATGGCCCCATGGATGACTGCTTCTGTAACATTATCAAATTTCTACTTGATAGGGCTAGCGGAATGCACCGAGTAAATATAGAAGTTTTATTGTAATTGATGCGTTCGCAGCCCGGGGTCTACCGTGCAGGAGAACCTGCTGCTAGCAAACGGCGGAACTATAAGGCAGTATAAGCTAACTCTGTTACTTCACAGAGTAGCCGTGAAATCAACGCACTGCACCCTGTTTGACTTCACAGAGGCACAGGCTAACTACCCAAGTGAGAGCAGTCAGTGGTCATGCATGCACACAAAACTCCTCGCCGGAGGTACCAGCATTCTAGGGGCTTATTTCAGCCAGGTCCCTGAATACATACACACAAAATCTCCTCGCCGGAGGTGCCAGCATTCTAGGGGCTTATTTCAGCCGGGTCCCTGAACACAAACTCACATGACCACACTGGCGCAAAGCACATAACATAGGAAGATACTAGCGCATGGCCGTGCGGCCATGTGAGCCTTAAATAGTTGCAGCACGTACAGGAACTTCCTAGAAGGACCAATGAGAGGTTGCCACGAGCCTGAGCACCTACAGGACCTTCCTGAAGGACCAATGGCTTTAGCTGCAGTATCCGAACATGTGACTCTCGATCTCCACTGAGAGATCTTACTCTGGGCATGCTCAGAACGAGAAAAGCAGGACTTAGTCCCAGAAGCGTCTGCTCGCGGCTGCCCAGCACTGACTTCAATGGCAGAAGCAGGAAAAGCAGCAGTAACTCTTTGTATAGAGTCAGACTGAGCGAGACGCTGGGACCGACGTCTCCACTGAGCAGGCTCCACTGCGGCAGGAGAGAAATGGGAGACCGCAGCGGAGATGGCCCGAGATTCCCCCTGTGCAGAGGTGGGAACTCGACCCCTAACATTACCCCCCTCCTTGGGCCTCGCTATGTTCAAAGGCAGAAATGAGCTGCGGAGCCCGAATGTGCTCAGCAGGCTCTCAGGACCATAACCCTTCCAGTCCACCAAATAAAATTTTTTGCCACGTACCACCTTGCACCCCAAAATAGCGTTCATCTCGTAATCGTCCGTAGATGAACCCGATGTCCCGGCAGATGACTCAGAAAACCGGGACATGTATACAGGCTTAAGGAGGGACACATGAAAGGTGTCGGTGATACCTAGGCATGGAGGAAGGGCTAGACGGTAGACCACAGGATTAACCTGTTCGAGGACCTTGAAGGGAACCCAAGTAGTGAGGTGTAAGCTTAGTGGACTCAACACGCAGCCTGATGTTACGGGCGGAGAGCCAAACTAAGTCGCCAGGAGCAAAGGTCGAGGCAGGGTGCCGAAGTGTGTCGGCGGAGGATATCATTCTCTCCTTGGAGGCCCGGATGGCATTCTGAGTGCGGTCCCAAATGTCTCGTGCCTCCACTGCCCAGTCTGCCACCCTGGAGTCAGCAGAGGACACGGGCATAGGCACAGGAACCCGCGGATGCTGGCCATAATTAAGGAGGAAAGGAGTCTGACCGGTGGAGTCAGCTACAGTTTTGTTAAGGGCAAACTCTGCCCACGGTAACAAGGATGCCCAGTCATCCTGCCTGGCAGAAACAAAATGTCGTAGATATGTGACCAGAGTCTGATTGGCTCTCTCAACCAACCCATTCGTCTCGGGATGATAAGCCGAGGAGAGATTTAACTCAATACTGAGTAGACGACAAAGCTCTCTCCAGAATCGAGACGCAAAATAGGGACCCCGGTCACTGACAATCTTGTTCGGCATACCGTGTAAGCGAAAGATATGTTTGATGAACAACGCTGCCAGAGCCCGTGCAGAAGGTAGCCGTGGAAGAGGCACCAAATGAACCATTTTGGAAAAATGGTCGGTGATTACCCAGATAATGGTGCAGCTGCGAGTCTTGGGTAAACCCACCACAAAGTCCATCCCGACCATCTCTCAGGGCCTGTCCGCCACCGGCAGAGGGTAAAGCAGCCCAGCTGGCCATTGCCAAGGGGACTTGTTCTTGGCGCAAGAGACACACGCCCGAACATAGTCTGTGACATCACGAGCCATATGCGGCCACCAGTATGTCCTCGCCAGTATCTCAGATGTCCTTTTGGAACCAAAATGTCCACCCACCCTGGACGAGTGAGCCCAAGAGAGAACCTCCAGTCACAAACTGGATGGTGCAAAAGTCTTGCCCGGAGGCACAGACTCTAGCGAAACCGGGGCCACAGTTCTCAGGTTCTCGGTGGGGACATAAGCCGAGGCTCCTCTTCCTCCTCCACAGATGACACAACGGAGCGAGAGAGAGCATTGGCACGAATGTTCTTCTCCCCAGAAAGGAAATGGAGGGTGAAATGAAACCGGGAGAAAAACAAGGACCATCTGGCCTGGCGAGAATTTAACCGCTGGGCTGTCTGCAGATACACCAAATTTTTGTGATCTGTGAAGACTTGGAAGGGAAAATGAGCTCCCTCCAAGAGATGTCTCCACTCCGAGAAAGCCAAATTCATGGCTATCAACTCACTGTCCCCGATGGAATAATTCCTCTCTGCTGGTGAGAAGGTCTTAAAAAAGAAGAAGCAAGGATGCTTCCGACCTTGAGCATCCTTTTGGAAGAGGACTGCTCCAGCACCAACATATGAGGCGCTAGCGAAGTGTGACTTAATGGAGTCAAAGGCCTTGGAGACCTCCTCAGAGCACAATTTGGGATTTGCTCCCTTCTTGGTGAGGGCAACCAAGGGAGCTACCAAAGTTGAGAAGTGTGGAATGAACTGGCGGTAGTAATTAATGAACCCCATAAAGCGCTGCACCGCTTTAAGAGAATGGAGTTCCTGCCAGTCCATCACAGCCTGTAGTTTGGCAGGATCCATAGCCAAACCCTGGGCGGAGATGATATAGCCTAGGAAAGGTACGGACTCCTGCTCGAACATACACTTCTCCAACTTGGCATAGAGGGAGTTTGCCCGTAGGAAGTCGAAGACTTTGCAAACATCTCTCTGGTGGGAGTCAATATCTGGAGAGTAGATGAGAATATCATCCAGATAGACTACGACTGAGGTGGAGAGCATATCCCGGAGGATGTCATTCACAAAAGTCTTGGAAAATGGTTGGGGCATTACAGAGCCCGAAGGGCATCACCAGATATTCATAGTGCAAATCCCTGGTGTTAAAAGCCATCTTCCATTCGTCCCCCTCACGGATGCGAATCAGGTTGTAAGCACCCGACAGATCTCATTTAGTAAATACCCTTGCTCCCCAAAGCCTATCAAAGAGCTCAGATATCAGGGGCAAATGATACTTATTCTTAATGGAGATGTTGTTAAGACCCTTTTAATCTATGCATGGACGTAGTTCCCCATTCTTCTTCTGCACAAAGAAGAACCCAGCCCCAGCAGGTGACACTGACTTCCTGATGAACCCTCTGGCCAGATTCTCTTGAATGTACTGAGACATTGCCTCCGTCTCCGGGAGAGATAACGGATAGACTCGACCCCGGAGAGGCTTAGCACCAGGCAAGAGGTCAGTAGGACAGTCATAGGGGTGATGGGGCGGAAGGGTCTCCGCCGCCTTTTTGGAGAACAAAACTGCCATAATCACTTTCCGTTTCATCTGCATCACCGTATTCTAAATAAATTTTTCACTTCAGCAAAGAACTTTGTTTTCTCTGAACTGGATGAGTGCAGTGATTTTCATATACCTACTTTTTGGAGAACACGTCCGCATAGGACCAATATTGCTTGGGGAGAGAGGATAGATCTGCGGGTACCTCTGTAGTAGCAACCTGAATGCACTCCCTCTGACACCTACCCCCACAAGATTCACCCCATCCTAGAATTCTGCCTGAGGACCACTCGATATGAGGAGAGTGGTACCATAGCCAAGGTATCCCCAAGAGGACCTCATCAATTCCCTCAGGAATGACGAGCAGAGATATAATCTCCTGATGGGACGCCGACATGGACAGAGTAAAAGGGATGGTCTGGTGTGTTATCTGTGAGGGCAGTGTTGACCCATTCACCACTCGTACCGTTACTGGTTGAGCTAGCATAACCAGGGGTATTGCGTGACGTTGGGTGAAGGCAGAAGACATAAAATTGCCCTCCGCCCCAGAATCCACACAGAGCTCTACCGAGTGGGAGGATGAGCCTACAGTAATTGTCCCCTTAAAGGACAATTTGTAGGCAAACGTTGCCGTGTCTAGTGTACCTCCACCTACTACCACTAGACGCTGACGTTTCCTCGACCACTGGGAACATCTGGTGGCAATATGTCCTGACTGCTGGCAAACATGACAGACCTTGAGTGCACAAGCGGTCCGGGACTTAGGTCCCGCTCGTGACACTTCCATGGCCTCATGTGACTCAGGAACCTGGACCGGAGATTCCAGTGGTTTGGCGAAGGTGGGAGCCAGCCGAAACCTCTGCCTACACTGGACTCGCTCTAACCTCCGCTCGTTAATACGAGTGGAGACAGCTATTAACTCCTCCAGTGTGGCAGGAATCTCCCTAGTGGCCAGAGCATCCTTCACATGATCAGCCAGCCCCCTCCAAAATATGGGAATAAGGGCTTTATCTGACCACTCCAGCTCAGATGCTAAAGTACGGAAGTGGACGGCAAACTGGCTGACCAAGGACACACCCTGAGTTAATGCCAGCAGTTGGAGCGCCGTGTCATGGGTGACTCGAGGTCCTAAAAAGACCTGTTTTAGAGTGCTCAGGAACAGCGAAGCACTCTGCACCACATGATCGCCATGTTCCCACAGCGGCATAGCCCATTCCAACGCCCTTTCCGACAAGAGAGACACAATAAATCCCACCTTAGCCCGCTCTGTGGCAAAACGTGCAGCCAGGAGCTCGAGGTAAATAGAGCACTGACTCACGAATCCCCTACAAGATTTACTATCTCCAGAAAATTTTTCAGGCAGCGGGAGGCGAGATGATGTCGGAACAGGTGTGGCAGTGGACAAGGTTGCTGCAGCCATGCTAGCAGCCTGTACAGCAACTGCGGTAACATCCACAGCTGAGGTTGTGCTCTCAAGAGCCGCCAACCCACCCTCCAGCTGCTGGATATACCGCAAGGATTGCTGAATGTCCGCCATTTACTAGCCAGACCCTGGCGCTGGTATTCTGTTAGGGCTAGCGGAACGCACCGAGTAAATATAGAAGTTTTATTGTAATTGATGACTTCGCAGCCCGGGGTCCACTGTGCAGGAGAACCTGCTGCTAGCAAACGGCGGAACTATATGGCGGTATGAGCTAACTCAGTTACTTCACAGAGTAGCCGTGAAATCAACGCACTGCACCCTGTTTGACTTCACAGAGGCACAGGCTAACTACCCAAGTGAGAGCAGTCAGTGGTCACAAAACTCCTCGCCGGAGGTGCCAGCATTCTAGGGGCTTATTTCAGCCAGGTCCCTGAATGCATAGACACAAAATCTCCTCTCCGGAGGTGCCAGCATTCTAGGGGCTTATTTCAGCTAGGTCCCTGAACACAAACTCACATGACCACACTAGCGCAAAGCACATAACATAGGAAGATACGGCCGTGCGGCCATGCGAGCCTTAAATAGTTGCAGCACGTACAGGACCTTCCTAGAAGGACCAATGAGAGGTTGCCACAGAGCCTGAGCACCTACAGGACCTTCCTGAAGGACCAATGGCTTTAGCTGCAGTATCCGAACATGTGACCCTCGATCTCCACTGAGAGATCTTACTCTGGGCATGCTCAGAATGAGAAAAGCAGCACTTAGTCCCAGAAGTGTCTGCTCGCGGCTGCCAAGCACTGACTTCAATGGCAGAAGCAGGAAAAGCAGCAGTAACTCTCTGTACAGAGTCAAACTGAGCGAGACACTGGGGCCATCATCTCCGCTGAGCAGGCTCCACTGCGGCAGGAAAAGAATGGGAGACCGCAGCGGAGATGGCCCGAGATTACCCCTGTGCAGAGTCGGGAACTTGACCCCTAACACTACTATTAGTCAATCGATGCCACTTTTCCTGTTGTCTGCCCCTAATTTTTGGAAATGTTTGAACTCAAAGTGGGGTCTCCTTCACTTTGCATGAATTTGGCAAGGCTCTCAGAACACCGGGCCTACACCTGTGACTAGTGTTGAGCGATACCATCCGATACTTGAAAGTATCGGTATCGGAAAGTATCGGCCGATACCGGCAAAGTATCGGATCCAATCCGATACCGATACCCGATACCAATACAAGTCAATGGGACTCAAGTATCGGACGGTATTCCTGATGGTTCCCAGGGTCTGAAGGAGAGGAAACTCTCCTTCAGACCCTGGGATCCATATAAATGTGTAAAATAAAGAATTAAAATAAAAAATATTGCTATACTCACCTGTCCGACGCAGCCTGGACCTCAGCGAGGGAACCGGCAGCGTTGTTTGTTTAAAATTCGCGCTTTTACTTGGTTACGTGAAGTCCCGGCTTGTGATTGGTCAGGGCGGCCATGTTGCCGGGACGCGGACCAATCACAGCAAGCCGTGACGAAATTACGTCACGGCTTGCTGTGATTGGTCCGCGTCCCGGCAACATGGCCGCCATTAACCAATCACAAGCCGTGACGTCACGGGAGGCTGGACACGCGCGCTTTTTAAAATACGCGCATGTCCAGCCTCCCGTGACATCACGGCTTGTGATTGGTTAATGGCGGCCATGTTGCCGGGACGCGGACCAATCACAGCAAGCCGTGACGTAATTTCGTCACGGCTTGCTGTGATTGGTCCGCGTCCCGGCAACATGGCGCCGTGACCAATCATAAGCCGGGACGTCACTGGAGGCTGGACACGCGCGCTTTTTAAAATACGCGCATGTCCAGCCTCCCGTGACGTCACGGCTTGTGATTGGTTAATGGCGGCCATGTTGCCGGGACGCGGACCAATCACAGCAAGCCGTGACGTAATTTCGTCACGGCTTGCTGTGATTGGTCCGCGTCCCGGCAACATGGCCGCCCTGACCAATCACAAGCCGGGACTTCACGTAACCAAGTAAAAGCGCGAAATTTAAACAAACAACGCTGCCGGTTCCCTCGCTGAGGTCCAGGCTGCGTCGGAGAGGTGAGTATAGCAATATTTTTTATTTTAATTCTCTCTTTTACACATTATTACATTAATGTTGTTGCGATACCCGATACCCGATACCACAAAAATATCGGATCTCGGTATCGGAAATTCCGATACAGCAAATATCGGCCGATATCCGATACTTGCAGTATCGGAATGCTCAACACTACCTGTGACTCATTCACCTGTTACTGATAAATGTTTCAGCTAGAAATGATGGTCCAAGCCTCATTTCAGGACCTGTCCCATGCGTCCATGCTGCACAATTATACTATTTGTACTCTGGTTCAATTAATGACACTTTTCCTCCTGTCTGCCCTAATTTGAGCTCTTTGGGAAGCTTTTTGGACCCCGTTAAAGTGTTGTCTATGGATCACCCCCCAGGGCTAGGGGAACTCAGTACCGGGCCCTTCAGTTCTCGATGGGGATGTCACAGTGGCTGACCCAGTCCGTGGCCCTAGGGACGTCCGTGTTAAAAGGGAAAGTCTTCGTGACGCCACCTCTGGTACTCGGTGAGGGTGACCACGCTGCGGTGAGGGGTCCGCTGGGGTGATGTTATGGCAGCTAGATGGTATACCTTCCCACATGTGAAGCGTGTCCCCAGGGCTTCCCAGAAGTGTAGATGGTGGTGGCAGAGGTTGCAAGGCGCAGGAAATAACGAGGACACAAGGTTGCAGTCTCTTTACCTTTTACTGGAAGCTTCAGCATCCACAGCCCAGGGTACAGACCAATGGGTAGGCAGAGTCCAGCTGGTCTGAAGGCAAATCCAGAGTCCCCTTATCCAGGTGGAAATTAGTAGCCTTCCTACCAGCGCCTGTGTGTTGTAGTGCCTCCCTGCTGAGCAACTCGGTAAGGTCCTCACAACTTTCGCAGATGTTTTAGATGTCTTTCTCTCTGTCCCCAGATGGTATGGATAGGACAAACTCATATGACTGATGGCCTGAGTATTAGGGCTAGCGGAACGCACCGAGTAAATATAGAGGTTTTATTATAATTGATGCGTTCGCAGCCCGGGGTCCACCGTGCAGGAGAACCTGCTGCTAGCAAACGGCAGAACTATAAGGCGGTATGAGCTAACCCTGTTACTTCACAGAGTAGCCGAAACTCAAAGCACTGCGCCCTGTTTGACTTCACAGTGGCACAGGCTAACTACCTGTTGTGGATTCTGTTTGTGGGCTCCCTCTGGTGGTTACTGCTGGTACTGGGTGACTTTGGTGGGTTGCGGCTTTTGGTTTCCACCTGTCCATCAGAAGCTGGGTGTTTCCTATTTTACCTGGCCTTTCTGTCATTTCCCTTGCCTGCTATCAATGTGTTCAGATGTGCTCTGTTTGGTTCCTGCCTACCTGCTCCCAGATCTTTCAGGATAAGCTAAGTGCTGATTTTCAGTTGTTTGGTTTTTGGTCCAGCTTGCTTAGAATGTCTCTATGCTAGCTGGTTGCTCTAGTGGACTGAGGTTCTCCCCATGTGCCATGAGTTGGCACATGGGTTCTTGTAATCTCAGGATGGTTTTTTCGATTAGGGTTTTTTGCTGACCGCTCAGTCCCCTTTTGTATCACTCTGCTTTCTAGTTTTCAGCGGGCCTCAATTTGCTAAAGCTATATACATCATCTCTATGTGTGTGCCTTCCTCTCATTTCACCGTCAATACATGTGGGGGGCATCTATACCTTTTGGGGTTAATTCCTCTGGAGGCAAGTGAGGTCTTTGTTTTCTCTGCAGAACTAGTTACCTCTTAGGCTGGTGCGTGGCATCTAGAACCAACGTAGGCACGCTCCCTGGCTATCTCTAGTTGCGTTTGTCAGTCGTAGGGCAGCGGTCAGCCCAGTTTCCATCACCCTAGAGCTCGTCCGATATTGGTTATACTTTGCTTGTCCTGTGCTATCCCTAGCCATTGGGGATTCATGACAGTATAGCCGGCCCACAAAGTGTTAATTGTTTGGGCTGAAGCAGGAGAAAAAGAAGTGTTCAAGGGAAATTTTTTTTTTTTTTCCTTCAGAGTTTTGCTGCCTAGCCCTTAATTGCTGTCTAGCTGCTTCTTACCTCCTCTTAACCCTTGAATGGCTCTGATCTTAGCTGTTTATCATGGATGTCCAGAGTTTGGCTTCCAGCCTGAGTAATCTCGCGGCGAAGGTTCAAAACATACAGGATTTCGTTGTTCACACTCCCATGTCTGAACCTAGAATTCCTATTCCAGAGTTTTTTTCTGGAGATAGATCTACCTTCCTGAATTTCAGGAACAATTGTAAATTGTTTCTCTCTTTGAAATCTCGCTCCTCTGGAGACCCTGCTCAACAGGTCAAGATTGTTATATCGTTCCTACGGGGCGACCCTCAGAATTGGGCATTTGCATTGGCACCAGGGGATCCTGCATTGCTCAGTGTGGATGCGTTTTTTCTGGCATTGGGATTGTTCTATGAGGAACCTAACCTAGAGATTCAGGCTGAAAAGGCTTTATTAGCCCTCTCTCAGGGGCATGATGAAGCGGAAATATATTGTCAGAAATTTCGGAAATGGTCGGTGCTTACTCAGTGGAATGAGTGCGCCCTGGCTGCAAACTTCAGAAATGGTCTTTCTGAGGCCATTAAGGATATTATGGTGGGGTTCCCTGCGCCTACAGGTCTGAATGAGTCTATGGCTATGGCCATTCAGATTGATCGGCGTTTACGGGAGCGCAAACCCGTGCACCAGTTGGCGGTGTCTTCTGAACAGGCACCTGAGACTATGCAATGTGATAGAATTCAGTCCAGAAGTGAACGGCAAAATTATAGGCGGAAAAATGGTTTGTGTTTTTATTGTGGTGATTCAGCTCATGTTATATCAGCATGCTCTAAACGCACAAAAAGGGTTTATAAATCTTTTGCCATTGATACTCTGCAGTCTAAGTTCATTTTGTCTGTGACTCTGATTTTTTCACTGTCTTCCATTTCCGTCGATGCCTATGTGGATTCAGGCGCTGCCCTGAGTCTTATGGATTGGTCATTTGCTAAACGCTGCGGTTTTAGTCTAGAGCCTCTGAAAGTTCCTATTCCTCTGAAGGGAATTGATTCTACACCATTGGCTATGAATAAACCGCAGTATTGGACACAAGTGACCATGCGCATGACTCCCGTTCATCAGGAGGTGATTCGCTTCCTTGTACTGTATAATTTACATGATGTACTAGTGCTTGGTCTGCCATGGTTACAAACTCATAATCCTGTCCTGGACTGGAAAACAATGTCTGTGCTAAGCTGGGGATGTCAGGGGGTTCATGATGATGCACCTCCGATTTCTATCGCTTCATCTACTCCTTCGGAGATCCCTGCGTTTTTGTCGGATTATAGAGATGTTTTTGAGGAGCCTAAGCTCAATTCGCTCCCTCCTCATAGAGAGTGTGACTGTGCTATAGAATTGATTCCTGGCAGTAAGTTCCCTAAGGGTCGTTTATTTAATCTGTCACTGCCAGAGCATACTGCTATGCGGAATTATATTAAGGAGTCCTTGGAAAAGGGACATATTCGTCCATCTTCGTCCCCTCTGGGAGCAGGTTTTTTTTTCGTGGCAAAAAAAGATGGTTCCCTGAGGCCTTGTATAGATTATCGCCTTCTGAATAAGATTACAGTCAAATACCAGTATCCATTGCCATTATTTACTGATTTGTTTGCTCGCATTAAGGGGGCTAGGTGGTTCACTAAAATAGATCTTCGTGGTGCGTATAATCTGGTGCGGATAAAACAGGGTGATGAGTGGAAAACCGCATTTAATATGCCTGAGGGCCATTTTGAGTATTTGGTAATGCCTTTTGGACTCTCCAATGCTCCGTCAGTCTTTCAGTCCTTTTTGCACAATATTTTCCGTGAATATCTGGATAAGTTTATGATTGTGTATTTGGATGATATTTTGGTGTTTTCTGATGACTGGGAGTCTCATGTTCTACAGGTCAGGAAGGTGTTTCAGGTTTTGCGAGCCAATTCTCTGTTTGTGAAGGGCTCAAAGTGTCTCTTCGGAGTCCAGAAGATTTCTTTTTTGGGGTACATTTTTTCTCCTTCTACTATTGAGATGGATCCCGTTAAGGTTCAGGCTATTTGTGACTGGACACAACCTACATCTGTTAAGAGCCTTCAGAAGTTCTTGGGGTTTGCTAATTTTTATCGTCGGTTCATTGCTAATTTTTCCAGTATTGTTAAACCTTTGACTGATTTGACTAAAAAGGGTGCTGATGTTGCTGATTGGTCTCCTGCGGCCGTGGAGGCCTTTCGGGAACTTAAGCGCCGGTTTTCTTCTGCTCCTGTGTTGTGTCAACCAGATGTTTCACTTCCTTTTCAGGTGGAGGTTGATGCTTCCGAGATTGGAGCGGGGGCGGTTTTGTCACAGAGAAGTTCTAATGGCTCGGTGATGAAGCCATGCGCTTTCTTCTCTAGAAAATTCTCGCCCGCCGAGCGCAATTATGATGTGGGTAATCGGGAGCTTTTGGCCATGAAGTGGGCATTTGAGGAGTGGCGTCATTGGCTTGAGGGTGCTAAACATCGTGTGGTGGTCTTGACTGATCACAAGAATCTCATTTACCTTGAGTCTGCCAGGCGTTTGAATCCTAGACAGGCTCGTTGGTCGTTATTTTTTTCTCGTTTCAATTTCGTGGTTTCATACCTGCCAGGTTCAAAGAATGTGAAGGCAGATGCTCTTTCCAGGAGTTTTGTGCCTGACTCTCCTGGAGACACTGGGCCTGCTGGTATCCTTAGGGATGGGGTAATATTGTCCGCCGTATCCCCAGACTTGCGACGCGCATTGCAGGAGTTTCAGGTGGATAAACCGGATCGATGTCCACCAGAAAGACTGTTTGTTCCGGATGATTGGACCAGTAGAGTCATCTCCGAGGTCCATTCTTCTGTGTTGGCTGGTCATCCTGGAATATTTGGTACAAGAGACTTGGTGGCCAGGTCTTTTTGGTGGCCTTCCTTGTCTAGGGATGTGCGTGCCTTTGTGCAGTCTTGTGAAGTGTGTGCTCGAGCTAAGCCTTGCTGTTCACGGGCTAGTGGGTTGTTGTTATCTTTGCCCATCCCGAAGAGGCCTTGGATGCACATTTCCATGGATTTTATTTCTGATCTCCCGGTTTCACAGAAAATGTCCGTTATCTGGGTTGTGTGTGACCGCTTTTCTAAGATGGTTCATTTGGTGCCCTTGCCTAAGTTGCCCTCCTCCTCTGAGTTGGTTCCTTTGTTTTTTCAGAACGTGGTTCGTTTGCATGGGATTCCGGAGAATATCGTTTCTGACAGGGGATCCCAGTTTGTGTCTAGATTTTGGCGGACGTTTTGTGCCAAGATGGGCATTGAGTTGTCTTTCTCGTTTGCATTCCATCCTCAGACGAATGGCCAGACGGAGCGAACTAATCAGACCTTGGAGACTTATTTGAGGTGTTTTGTTTCTGCTGATCAGGATGACTGGGTTGCTTTTTTGCCACTGGCCGAATTTGCTCTTAATAATCGGGCTAGTTCTGCCACGTTGGTCTCTCCTTTTTTTTGTAATTCGGGGTTTCATCCTCGTTTTTCCTCTGGTCAGGGGGAATCTTCGGATTGTCCTGGAGTGGACGTGGTGGTGGACAGGCTACATCGGATTTGGAATCAGGTGGTGGACAATTTGAAGTTATCTCAGGAGAAGACTCAGCAGTTTGCTAATCGCCGTCGCCGCGTGGGTCCCCGACTTCTTGTTGGGGACTTGGTGTGGTTGTCTTCTCGTTTTGTCCCTATGAAGGTCTCTTCTCCTAAGTTCAAGCCTCGGTTCATCGGTCCTTATAGGATCTCGGAGATTCTTAATCCTGTATCTTTTCGTTTGGATCTCCCAGCATCGTTTGCTATTCATAATGTGTTCCATCGGTCGTTGTTGCGGAGGTATGAGGTGCCCGTTGTTCCTTCGGTCGAGCCTCCTGCTCCGGTGCTGGTGGAGGGAGAATTGGAGTATGTTTTTGAAAAGATCTTGGATTCTCGTGTTTCCAGACGCAAACTCCAGTATTTGGTTAAGTGGAAGGGTTATGGTCAGGAGGATAATTCCTGGGTGGTCGCCTCCGATGTTCATGCGACTGATTTGGTCCGCGCCTTCCATAGAGCTCACCCTGATCGCCCTGGGGGTTCTCGTGAGGGTTCGGTGACCCCTCCTCAAGGGGGGGGTACTGTTGTGGATTCTGTTTGTGGGCTCCCTCTGGTGGTTACTGCTGGTACTGGGTGACTTTGGTGGGTTGCGGCTTTTGGTTTCCACCTGTCCATCAGAAGCTGGGTGTTTCCTATTTTACCTGGCCTTTCTGTCATTTCTCTTGCTGGCTATCAATGTGTTCAGATGTGCTCTGTTTGGTTCCTGCCTACCTGCTCCCAGATCTTTCAGGATAAGCTAAGTGCTGATTTTCAGTTGTTTGGTTTTTGGTCCAGCTTGCTTAGAATGTCTCTATGCTAGCTGGTTGCTCTAGTGGACTGAGGTTCTCCCCATGTGCCATGAGTTGGCACATGGGTTCTTGTAATCTCAGGATGGTTTTTTCGATTAGGGTTTTTTGCTGACCGCTCAGTCCCCTTTTGTATCACTCTGCTTTCTAGTTTTCAGCGGGCCTCAATTTGCTAAAGCTATATACATCATCTCTATGTGTGTGCCTTCCTCTCATTTCACCGTCAATACATGTGGGGGGCATCTATACCTTTTGGGGTTAATTCCTCTGGAGGCAAGTGAGGTCTTTGTTTTCTCTGCAGAACTAGTTAGCTCTTAGGCTGGTGCGTGGCGTCTAGAACCAACGTAGGCACGCTCCCTGGCTATCTCTAGTTGCGTTTGTCAGGCGTAGGGCAGCGGTCAGCCCAGTTTCCATCACCCTAGAGCTCGTCCGATATTGGTTATACTTTGCTTGTCCTGTGCTATCCCTAGCCATTGGGGATTCATGACAACTACCCAACTGAGAGCAGTCAGTGCTCATGCATGCACACAAACTCCTCGCCGGAGGTGCCTGTTGTGAATTCCATTCTCGGGCTCCCTCCTGTGGTCATGAGTGGTACTTTGTGAGTTCTGTTCATGGGCTCCCTCTGGTGGCTTTTAGTGTTACGGCTGGTCTGTAGCTGGACCCCAGCTGCCTCGTTTCCTGCTAGGCTTGCTGCCTATTTAACTCCATCTGGACCTTTACTTGTTGCCTGCTGTCATTGTATTCAGTACTGGTTCAGATCTCTCTGGGACTTCCCTTGTGACCTGTCTCCTCGTGGATAAGCTAAGTTCATGCTAGTCCATTTTTGCTCATTGCTATTTGAAAATGTTTCTCAGTATGTTATGAGTTCAGTCCAGCTTGCTTATATGCTATTTGATTGCTAGCTGGAAGCTCTGGGGTGCGGAGTTGCGCCCCTCACATCGTGAGTCGGTGTGGGGGTCTTTTTGTATTCTCTGCGTGGATACTTTTGTAGTATTTTATACTGACCGCACAGATTCCTTGCTATCTTCTGACTATTTAGTTATTAGCGGGCCTCATTTGCTAAAACCTATTTTCATTTCTATGTTTGTGTTTTCCCCTTAAACTCACCGTTATTATTTGTGGGGGGCTTCTTACACTTTGGGGAAAATTTCTCTGAGGCTAGTGAGGCTTTGTTTCTCTCTAGGGGTAGCTAGTTTCTCAGGCTGTGAACGAGGCGTCTAGGCCAAGTTAGGAACGAACGCTCCATGGCTGCCTATAGTGTGTTTTGATAGGATCAGGATTGCGGTCAGTAAAGTTCCCACATTCCCAGAGCTTGTCCTTATATTTGGTTTACCCATCAGGTCAGTTCTTGTGTTCCTTACCACCAGGATCATAACAGTACAGCAGGCCATTAAAGTGTTAATGCATCGCAAAAGAGGGATAAGAGAAGCTCTGAGGTTTTTTTTTTCTTCTGCAGTGTGTTTAGCCTCTCTCCTCCCCTTAATCTCTGGGTGGTTCAGCACTCAGCTGCAGATATGGACATTCAAGGTCTGTCCTCTTGTGTGGATCAGCTTGCTACAAGGATACAAAGCATTCAGGATTATGTAGTTCGCAGTCCTATGTCAGAACCTAAAATACCAATTCCTGAGCTGTTCTCTGGAGATACATCTAGGTTTTTGAATTTCAAAAATAATTGCAAATTGTTTCTTTCTCTGAGACCTCATTCCTCTGGTGACCCTGCTCAGCAAGTTAGAATTATTATTTCTTTGTTACGTGGTGACCCTCAAGATTGGGCATTCTCCCTGGCGCCAGGAGATCCTGCATTGCTAAATGTGGATGCGTTTTTTCTGGCACTTGGATTGCTTTATGAGGAACCTAATCTAGTAGACCAGGCAGAAAAGATTTTGCTGGCTCTCTCTCAGGGTCAGGATGAAGCAGAGGTTTACTGTCAGAAGTTTAGGAAGTGGTCTGTGCTCACTCAATGGAATGAGTGTGCTCTGGCAGCGATTTTCAGAAAGGGTCTTTCTGAAGCCCTTAAGGATGTTATGGTGGGGTTCCCCACGCCTGCGGGTCTGAATGAGTCAATGTCTTTGGCCATTCAAATTGATCGGCGTTTGCGGGAGCGCAAACCTGTGCACCATCTGGCGGTGTTTTCTGAACAGAAGCCTGAGTCTATGCAATGTGACAGGATTCTGACCAGAATCGAACGGCAAAATCACAGACGTCAGAATGAGTTGTGCTTTTACTGTGGTGACTCCACTCATGTTATCTCTGATTGTTCTAAGCGCACAAAGAGGTTCGCTAAGTCTGTCACCATTGGTACTGTACAACCTAAATTTATTTTGTCTGTTACTTTGATTTGCTCTCTGTCATCCTACTCTGTTATGGCTTTTGTGGATTCAGGCGCTGCCCTGAATTTGATGGATTTGTCATTTGCCAGGCGCTGTGGTTTTATCTTGGAGCCATTGCAATTCCCTATTCCACTAAAGGGAATTGATGCTACGCCATTGGCCAAGAATAAGCCTCAGTACTGGACTCAAGTGACTATGTGCATGACTCCTGCACATCAGGAGGTTATTCGCTTTCTGGTGTTACATAATTTGCATGATGTTGTCGTGTTGGGTCTGCCATGGCTGCAGGTTCATAATCCAGTCCTGGATTGGAAAGCAATGTCTGTGTCAAGCTGGGGTTGTCAAGGGGTACATGGCGATGTTCCTTTGGTGTCAATTGCTTCTTCTACTCCTTCTGAAGTCCCTGAATTTTTGTCCGATTGCCAGGATGTATTTGATGAGCCCAAATACAGTGCCCTACCTCCTCATAGGGATTGTGATTGTGCCATAAATTTGATTCCTGGTAGCAGGTTCCCCAAGGGTCGACTTTTTAATTTATCTGTACCAGAACATACCGCTATGCGGAGCTATATAAAGGCGTCTTTGGAGAAAGGGCATATTCGTCCATCCTCGTCACCTTTGGGTGCAGGGTTCTTTTTTGTGGCCAAGAAGGATGGTTCTCTGAGACCCTGTATAGATTATCGCCTTCTAAATAAAATCACGGTCAAATTTCAGTACCCTTTGCCTCTGCTGTCCGATCTGTTTGCTCGGATTAGGGGGGCTAGTTGGTTCACCAAGATAGATCTTCGGGGAGCTTATAATCTTGTGCGTATAAAGCAGGGCGATGAATGGAAGACAGCATTTAATACGCCCAAAGGTCATTTTGAGTACTTGGTGATGCCTTTTGGGCTTTCTAATGCCCCTTCCGTGTTTCAGTCCTTCATGCACGATATCTTCCGAGAGGATCTGGATAGATTCATGATTGTGTACCTGGATGATATTTTGGTCTTTTCTGATGATTGGGAGTCTCATGTGAAGCAGGTCAGGATGGTGTTTCAGGTCCTGCATGCCAATGCCTTGTTTGTGAAGGGCTCTAAATGTCTCTTTGGAGTCCAGAAGGTCTCCTTTTTGGGCTTTATTTTTTCCCCTTCTACTATCGAGATGGATCCAGTTAAAGTCCAGGCCATCTATGACTGGACTCAACCTACATCGGTGAAGAGCCTTCAGAAGTTCTTGGGCTTTGCTAATTTTTACCGTCGCTTCATCACTAATTTTTCTAGTGTGGTTAAGCCTTTGACGGATTTGACTAGAAGGGGTGCTGATGTGACTAATTGGTCTTCTGCGGCCGTTGAGGCCTTTCAGGAGCTGAAACGTCGGTTTTCTTCGGCTCCTGTCTTGCGTCAGCCTGATGCCTCTCTTCCCTTTCAGGTCGAGGTTGATGCTTCTGAGATTGGAGCAGGGGCTGTCTTGTCACAGAGAAGCTCTGATGGCTCGGTGATGAGACCATGTGCTTTGTTTTCTAGAAAGTTTTCGCCTGCCGAGCGGAATTATGATGTTGGTAATCGGGAGTTGTTGGCAATGAAGTGGGCATTTGAGGAGTGGCGACATTGGCTTGAGGGAGCCAAGCATCGCGTGGTGGTCTTGACGGATCACAAGAATTTGATTTATCTCGAGTCTGCCAAGCGGTTAAATCCTAGACAAGCTCGATGGTCGCTGTTTTTCTCCCGTTTTGATTTCGTGGTTTCATACCTTCCGGGCTCAAAGAATGTGAAGGCTGATGCCCTTTCTAGGAGTTTTGTTCCTGACTCTCCGGGAGTTTCTGAGCCGGCTGGTATCCTCAGAGAGGGGGTGATCTTGTCCGCCATCTCCCCTGATTTGCGGCGGGTGCTGCAGGAGTTTCAGGCCGATAGACCTGACCGTTGTCCACCGGAGAGACTGTTTGTCCCGGATAGATGGACCAGTAGAGTTATTTCCGAGGTTCATTCTTCAGTGTTAGCGGGTCATCCTGAGATCTTTGGTACCAGGGATTTGGTGGCTAGGTCCTTTTGGTGGCCTTCTTTGTCGCGGGATGTGCGTTCCTTTGTGCAGTCCTGTGGGATTTGTGCTCGGGCCACGCCTTGCTGTTCTCGTGCCAGTGGATTGCTTTTGCCTTTGCCTGTCCCGAAGAGGCCTTGGACGCATATTTCCATGGATTTTATTTCGGATCTTCCAGTCTCTCAGAGGATGTCTGTCATCTGGGTGGTTTGTGATCGTTTTTCTAAAATGGTCCATTTGGTGCCTTTGCCTAAGTTACCCTCCTCCTCTGATTTGGTTCCGCTGTTTTTTCAGAATGTGGTCCGTTTGCATGGTATTCTGGAGAACATTGCGTCTGACAGAGGGTCCCAGTTTGTGTCCAGATTTTGGCGGTCCTTTTGTGCTAGGATGGGCATTGATTTGTCTTTTTCTTCGGCCTTCCATCCTCAGACGAATGGCCAAACCGATCGTACTAATCAGACCTTGGAAACTTATCTGAGATGTTTTGTTTCTGCTGATCAGGATGATTGGGTTACTTTTTTGCCATTGGCTGAGTTCGCCCTCAATAATCGGGCTAGTTCCGCTACTTTGGTTTCGCCTTTTTTTTGTAATTCTGGTTTTCATCCTCGTTTTTCCTCAGGTCAGGTTGAACCTTCTGACTGTCCTGGGGTGGATTCTGTGGTGGATAGGTTGCAGCAGATTTGGAACCATGTAGTGGACAATTTGACATTGTCACAGGAGAAGGCTCAGCGCTTTGCTAATCGCCGTCGCTGTGTGGGTCCCCGACTTCGTGTGGGGGATTTGGTATGGTTGTCATCTCGTTATGTTCCGATGAAGGTTTCCTCTCCTAAGTTCAAACCTCGTTTCATCGGTCCTTATAAGATTTTAGAAATCCTCAATCCGGTGTCATTTCGTTTGGACCTCCCAGCATCTTTTGCCATTCATAATGTGTTCCGTAGGTCATTGTTGCGGAGGTATGTGGTGCCTGTGGTTCCTTCTGTTGACCCTCCTGCTCCGGTGTTGGTCGAGGGAGAATTGGAGTATGTGGTGGAGAAGATCTTGGATTCTCATGTTTCGAGATGGAAGCTTCAGTACTTGGTTAAATGGAAGGGCTATGGTCAGGAGGATAATTCCTGGGTTGTTGCCTCTGATGTCCATGCTGCCGATTTGGTTTGTGCCTTTCATTTGGCTCGTCCTGATCAGCCTGGGGGCTCTGATGAGGGTTCGGTGACCCCTCCTCGGGGGGGGTACTGTTGTGAATTCCGTTCTCGGGCTCCCTCCTGTGGTCATGAGTGGTACTTTGTGAGTTCTGTTCACGGGCTCCCTCTGGTGGCTTTTAGTGTTACGGCTGGTCTGTAGCTGGACCCCAGCTGCCTCGTTTCCTGCTAGGCTTGCTGCCTATTTAACTCCATCTGGACCTTTACTTGTTGCCTGCTGTCGTTGTATTCAGTACTGGTTCAGATCTCTCTGGGACTTCCCTTGTGACCTGTCTCCTCGTGGATAAGCTAAGTTCATAAGTTCATGCTAGTCCATTTTTGCTCATTGCTATTTGAAAATGTTTCTCAGTATGTTATGAGTTCAGTCCAGCTTGCTTATATGTTATTTGATTGCTAGCTGGAAGCTCTGGGGTGCGGAGTTGCGCCCCTCACATCGTGAGTCGGTGTGGGGGTCTTTTTGTATTCTCTGCGTGGATACTTTTGTAGTATTTTATACTGACCGCACAGATTCCTTGCTATCTTCTGACTATTTAGTTATTAGCGGGCCTCATTTGCTAAAACCTATTTTCATTTCTATGTTTGTGTTTTCCCCTTAAACTCACCGTTATTATTTGTGGGGGGCTTCTTACACTTTGGGGAAAATTTCTCTGAGGCTAGTGAGGCTTTGTTTCTCTCTAGGGGTAGCTAGTTTCTCAGGCTGTGAACGAGGCGTCTAGGCCGAGTTAGGAACGCTCCACAGCTGCCTATAGTGTGTTTTGATAGGATCAGGATTGCGGTCAGTAAAGTTCCCACATTCCCAGAGCTTGTCCTTATTTTTGGTTTACCCATCAGGTCAGTTCTTGTGTTCCTTACCACCAGGATCATAACAGGTGCCAGCATTCTAGGGGCTTATTTCAGCCAGGTCCCTGAATACATTCACACAAAATCTCCTCGCCAGAGGTGCCAGCATTCTAGGGGCTTATTTCAGCTGGGTCCCTGAACACAAACTCACATGACCACACTGGCGCAAAGCACATAACATAGAACAATACTAGCGCATGGCCATGTGGCCATGCGAGCCTTAAATAGTTGCAGCACATACAGGACCTTCCTAGAAGGACCAATGAGAGGCTGCCACAGAGCGTGGGCACCTACAGGACCTTCCTGAAGGACCAATGGCCTTAGCTGCAGTATCTGATCATGTGACCCTCAATCTCCACTGAGAGATTTTACTCTGGGCATGCTCAGAATGAGAAAAGCAGGACTTAGTCCCAGAAGCGTCTGCTCGCTTTTGCCCAGCACTGACTTCAGTGGCAGAAGCAGGAAAAGCAGCAGTAACTCTTTGTGCAGAGTCAGACTGAGCGAGACGCTGGGACCGACGTCTCCGCTGAACAGGCTCCACTGCGGCAGAAGGAGAATGGGAGACCACAGCGGAAATGGCCCGAGATTCCCCCTGTGCAGAGGCAGGAACTCCACCCCTAACACTGAGGCTTGTTTATAGGGACCCTAGAGACGCCCCGACCCCCACAATTTGCCACCGTGTCTTCTTAGGTATTAAGGTCGGGCAGCCAACTTGGAATTGACTGTCCTGCCGGTCTGTGAAGTAATGCGTAGAGTCAATTACTCCCTCGGTGTTCCGGCCACCGGCTACGCGCCTCAGAAGGAGGCAGCCTATTTCAGGGCAGAACTCCTCCCGGTGTTTTCTCCTTGTACTGTGACTTCATTTCTCACTCTCTACAATACAATTCTCTTCATGTCCTTTCTTAAGAAGCTGCCACACGTGGGGCAGGCGCAGCTCTGTAGCCCTCTGTCTCGCTAGGCCTCTTTCAGGATCCCACCCCAGACAGGGACCCTCTGTCTGCAGCTCTGATGTTCCTCCTTTCCCCCTGTCTTCCTGACAGGAACTCTCTGGGTCAGAACCCAGGCAGCGTCTCTCTCACTTTCTATCCAAACCACCAGTTTTTCTCTTCTGTGAGGAGTGCCCTACTAGATAGGAGCATAGCTCCCCCTGGTGGATTGGAGTGTGAAGTGTGGTGTATGGTTTGTGATACCTGGAAAGATGAACTCCTTTATTACCTTCAGATGTAATATCACTCCCCCTGGTGGAAGAATGACATTACTGCAACGACCAGGACTCTGGGGCGCTGCATCTATGCATTTGGTTTTGTCTCCCTTTGAATTCAATGGGGTTCAGGTATGTTTGATGTACTGTTCGGCAAACATCGGGATGTTCGCCAAACTGAACCTCAAAAGTTTTGCTCATCTCTTCTGAAGATGAGTCATTAATCCATATTCCTAGTCAAGAAAAAGTCTATTCCCTTTAGATTAAGGAAATCGGCACATGCCAAGTAGGGTTGCTTAACTTCAAAATCAACATTGCTGAAGAATAGTTTGAACTTAATCGATTATTGTTTTTTCCCCACTTTTTCAGTAATATAACTGTGTTAATAAGTAATGTTATGTACGTAGTTACTGTTAGTGAGCATAAAGCAATAATAATGCACAATTCTCCTACAAGTAGAATTTGAGTCATCGACCCCCACTCCCAGATACATGTCAGCTCTGTAATAACACATCATCAGCTCACTGATGGCACTTGAATATTATTTTGGTTCCAAGAGACTCTAAGCCAAAATATGAGATATGAATGTAGTAAAAAAAAACATCAGAAATTTAAATGATCCAAACTGGATTTATGATTGGAGGAGTCAATATGTATAAACAAGTTTTCATAAAGATTAAAGGTTTCATGGTTTGTGTCCAACTGATTCATCATAAAACACTTTTAAGGTATTAAATATGGCATCTGCCTAAACACGAAACCATGGAGAATATATGTCCATTTTAATCAAAGTTTATTCAACAAAATTTTCAATGTTTAGCAACTTGCCCAAAAATATTCAAAGTGATGGAAGGCAAAGGTTTGGCACACAGATGCAAAAACTTTAAAAAGAAACATAGGCAGTTCTGAATTTTTTTTAGTTTTTATTTAAAAACAGTTAATAAATAATAACTGGACATTTTTTCACAATTCCTACACATTGTGGTTTAAAGGATGCAAAATTATTTCATGCATTTTTTTTCCTTAACACATTAACTTATATCGTTTTTCTACAGGAGTGTTAGAGATTAATTAGGAAAAACTACAAAAACGACAAACAAAAATGTATGATTTCATTTTCTTTCCTCCAGAAAAAAGGTAGCTGGCAGAACTCACGTAGGTGGACACACGGTTAAATTCTCCAAGGAACCCACTTGGAAACAGTCAAGCATACGCACAGATTGAGCACTCTAAATTGGATGCTGTATATCAAAAACAAAGTTTATTCCACCATGTGTGTGACAACATTTACAACATTTTGGCCTATTACAGGTATTCACCAAGTATTTGATAAAGACCTGTAACAGGTCGTAACGTTGTTCATACATATGGAGGAATAAACTTCATTTTTGATTGAACACCCTGGGTTGGACGATGTCTATCTGCACGTATGCTTCATTTTCTCTCCAGTCTTGATTGGGATGGTTTGCACAATATTTAAAATATGAGTTAGGCATTTTATTTTTCACTTAAAGGGAACCTGTCACCATGAAAATAAAGTCCATTCTGCAGAAACCATGTGGGAAGGTTTAGCATATTGATATATAGCCTTGTGGAAATGTACTCAGTATAATCTCTATTTAACCATTTAATCCACTTCTCTTTCTGCCATTTTTGTTCCAGTGGGCGGTCCTATCAGTGATTGACCGCTTTGTTTGTATAAGTGTGCATACAGAGATAACTGTCAGTCACTGATAGCACCGCCCACTGGACTGGAAATCCCAGAAAGACCAGAAGGTTAAAAGATTACACACAGGTTATTCTAAATGTTTTCCCACAAGACTATATATCAATCTCCTTGGCCCCTCCTGTTTTCATTTTCATGTAAACATGTTCTCGTTCATTTGATTTTTTTTATTATGATATTTTTATTTATTTTGTCAACCTAAAAAATGATTTTTCAAAATTTCATCAGAATTATGCGAAAGATTATCACATCATAAAATACTTTAAAACTTTCAAATGTATTTTGAACGGAGCAGTTTTTTACAGTAACAACATATATACAGTAGGAGCTTCAGTTAAAGTGAATCTGTTATTATAGTGAGTATTAAATCACATCCGGAATATTATTGGGCTCACAAAATGCTTTTGTTGACACCTTTTGTTCAACATGTTGATTTTATTAGAGTGATTAAAGTTATGGGACTGCTATTCACTGCTTTCAGTAGTCACATGGACGGTGCTGAACCAGTGACTACGCGCAGTCTTCTCCCTGAAGAAGTTCACCAAGCAATAGAGTGTCCACTCACCCAGCAAAGAGACTGTAGATTGTCAATGCGGCAGATCCACCCAGATGACGCTTTAGAGTGACAGATATTATCATTTCAATTTCTCCACCCTAGATATATATAAATCCTATAGCATCATGCCAGTAGTTTTAAGAATCACTCCCCCATCAATTTTTTTATCCTCTTAATATATTGCAGTCATCATAATATATAGTGCAGAGATCTTACAATTACTAATTTTGCCTTTCTACCCAGTTAATTCTTCTCTTTTCTCAGCATTATGTAGAAACAGGAAGTCTCTTGCCCCTGCATTTATCATTCCCCTCTTCAACTCCTAATCCAGCTGTGATCTCCTCCCTTTCCAGGTACTTTAACAGCAACTTAAGACTCGTACAGGGAAAATTGACCTCCTGGTTCTACATAGATCTTAGAAGGAGTCAAATAGTCAGTTTTCAATCATGTGATGTCATAGACCTAATGGAAAAGAGAAGAAATAGCTGGGTAGAAAGGCAAAATGAGCAATTGTAAGTACACAGTGCTGTATAATATGGTGATTGTAATATATTAACGAGGATAAAAACTTTGATCTGACTGCTTAACAACTACAAGTTTGATGGGCTCCCTTATTAAACTGTTTTCCTGCTCTGTTCATAACAATGGCCACAATAAAATCCATATATGCTATACTTTAAATGAGATTTGTCTGGGTATCTTTATAGTTTCCAGCATTTTGATAAAAAATAATATATCTGGCTGCCGTTTTAATTTTGCCTTCAAATGTGCCATAGTCTCCGACGTCACTGTGAACAGAGCCTAACTGGTCGACAATAATGGGAAAAAATTATCCATCTATTGTACGATTAGTCACTGCTAACTCTCAATCGCCGTGTCACGTAGACAACACCTGGTGATCAAGTGATCAGTTGTATAATCCTCAGATTCAGTGGAGAAAGCAGATATTATTATAGGAGGCTAAATGAGCAAACAAGCAATAATTCGAGAGTGTCTTGCTCTTTCTAACCTTCAAGTAGAGGGGGACGCTCACTGTAGATTTTTGTCTTTTGTTGTTTCTCCTTTAAAAGTTATGACTGTTGTTAATATGAGAAGATAAAGGGAAAAAAAGAAAAATCATTCCAAACACCTGAACAAACATAGCACCGACAGTAAAAGTGTTAAGTTATAAACTTTGAGACATGCAGATCCCTTTGTTCCTAATAGTGCCATTAGTTGCAATATTGCACATTATATTCTGAAAAGGTGAGATAGGGGCAAAAGTGGGTTCACTGTAATTCTGTTGCCTAAGGGCAACGTAAATCTGGAGTCAGTCCTCTCTTCATCATTTATTTATAATGGCATGGATTTGAAGACGAGGACCATGAGCTGTAAATTTTTAGAAACTTGTAGTCGTAACAGGTTAAGAAAGCAAGAAAGGGCAACACTTCGGTGGAAGTAAGGATGGGTGTTCCTCACATTACTGCAAATTCCGAAAATTCATGGACATCACGTAAGTGACAGCTCCCCTTTAAAATGCAATGAAACCTTAGTCAGTTCCCACAAAGATTTGTCACTGTCAGCGAGAACCGAGTTCAGCTGTTGTTTTTTTATCCTTAATTCTTCCTAAATGAGATGTACAATACGGCAGAGCCATAAATGAGTCATAACGACAATCTAATAACTAATTTGTTCACCATTGGCAAAGTTTCTCGGAGTTAGGGGTCTCCTGGAGCAAAATAAATTGCTATGGGAAAAAAAAAATTTAAGCTGACTTCGAAATCTTTGAAATCCCCCTTTTTAAGAATAAATATAGTAGTAAGTCTTTGTTTATGAGAGTGTCTAATAGAAACTTATATAGGAATAGAATGTTAGATCTATGCGAAAGGGTAACTTTTGGGTCCATGGAAGTAGTAACCAATTACATTTTCTAAACATAGACTTTATATATATATATATATATATATATATATATATATATATAGTAATAATATTGAAAAAGAAGAAGTAAAAAGAAAAGAAGTGCTTCAAAATTTGTGGCACTTTAGCACTATAAAATAATTTTTCTAGCTTGGGGGGGTTCTGCTATTTTGACACCTCAGGGGCTCTTTGAATGCATCAAAGCATCAGCAATCTAGCGAAAATTATGTGCCAAAAGATAAATTGTGGTCCTTCACTTCTGAGCCCAAACTGTAGCTTCTGACCACATATGGGGAATCAGCATACTCAAGAGAAATTGCCCGACCAATTAGGTAGTTCATTATTGTCTGTTACTCCTTGCGAAAATAAAAAAAATTAGACTAAAGCAACATCTTAGATAATAAAGTAATAAAATTCTGTAAAACGTCTGTGTTTTAATATGGTCTTCACTTCCCTAGATTAATTCCTTGAGGGGCTTCGTTTCTAAAATGGGATCACTTTTGGAGGGTTTTCTGATATTTTGGCACCTTAGCAGCTCTTCAAATACGAGATGATGTCTGTAGTATATTCCAGCCAAAATTGCACTGCAAAAATCAAATAGCACTCCTTCCTTTCCCTGTCGTGATGTTTGCCCTAACAGTAGTTTACAACCACTTATCAGGTATCGGCTTACTCAGGAGAAATTGCACAACAATTTGTGGAGTCATTTTCCCCTGTTACACTTATGAGAATTAAACATTTGGAACCAAGTCAAAATTTTCATGGAAAAGATTAAAATCTTCTATTTTTGTGTCAAAATGGTATGAACACTTGTGAAGTCCCCGTGAGTCCAAAATGTTCACTACCACTTTTAGTTGAATTCCTTGATAGTCGTAATTTCGAAAATGGGGTAATTTGTAGGGGATCTTTGCTGTTTTGGCACCTTAATGTAACAACCGCAATGTATTAGAGGCAAAAAGTGCTCTCCAAAAGGAAAATTAGCACTACTTCTCTTATGATCCCTACCATGACCATGTGCCCAAACAGTAGATTCTTGATGAAGGAGTAATAACAACTCTGAAAATTATTGTCAATAAATTTTCCCTCTTTTCAATGTCCTGGTGACCGTGTAAACCTGTCAGAAGGGTTTAACTCTATGAGGGGAATTGATTTGCATCACTTTTGCTCCTTTCAAGAAATTTTAGACAATATTCAGTATTTAGAGTTGAACACACCATTATTCGTCAGTCTCCCAGCTGATTTGGAGCTGCATACCATATACATAAAGCTTAAGAACAACTGCTATAAAGATTTAGATTAAAAAAACAAATTGATGTTCAAAGGTGGAAATTCACTTTAAAGGCATTTTTTGCATTCTAACCGAACAGATCTGCGATGATCCTGATGTAACAAATCTCTCTGTTTGACGTGTTTTAACTGTTTCATATATTACAATGGAGAATTGTCTTGTAAAATGTCAAGGAAATGTTTTCTGTTCATGTCATTCTGGCCGGGTTCCAGGATAAATAAAAAAGACATTTGAACTTCCTTTGGAACATTTAAAATTTTTTTCATTTATTGAATGTTTGATTTCAGATATTCGATTTTGTTTTTAGAAAAATGTTGTAAAAGTGTCAGCATTAGGATCAGAAATGCCCTAAACAGTCCTTCAGATGACTGTAGTAGATTTAAAAGTCCCTCAAAACCCAAATCTTCTTTGGTATATTGGGGAGAAACCAAAATGTGATTATAATATTCTTATTCTAAGTGGTATTAAGAAATGGATCACAAATGGAGCTCACAAATCACCAACACAACCTCATTTTCCTATTTTAGTTTACTTCTTCATGCTTTGTTGGCGCTAAGATTCCAAATGGAACCTTTGAAAATCTTTTTCTTCCTGAAGAATCCTAAGGCTACTTTCACACTAGCACCGTTTGGAATATGTCGCAATGCGTCGTTTAGGAGAAAAAAAGCATCCTGCAAAGTTGTCTGCAGGCTGCGTTTTTTCCCCATAGACTTACATTAGCGACGCATTGCGACATATGGCCACACGTCACATCCGTCGTGTGACGGATGCATCTTGTTTTGGCGGACCGTCGGCAAAAAAAAAGTTACATCTAACATTTTTTTGTGCGTCGAGTCCACCATTTTCGACCGCGCATGCACGGCCAAAACTCCGCCCCCTCCTCCCCGCTCATCACACTGGGCAGCGGATGCATTGTAAGACTGCATCCGCTGACCACGTTGTGATTAATTAGCACACTGTCTGTCGGTACGTCGGGCTGACGGTTTGCGACGGCCTGTACCGACGGACTAGTGTGAAAGTAGCCTAACACTGACTTTAAGCAAGCTTCTTATGGTAGTGTGTACTGCACTCTGTAAAGCGAATGTATCTTGGAAGACATTTCAAGAATATCTAGAGCACTGGCAGACACAGATGTAAAAAGGCCCCATGTGCAAGAATATTATATGGGCTCTTTCCAGTCCAATAGCTCATCATAATGCAAAACAATAAATAAAAACAAGAAAAATAGTCAAAAATCCCTATTATACAATGTGTCTGTAAAGTCATGGTGCACTTTTGACCAGTCACTGGAAAGCAACAAAAAACAATAGAAATGTGAAATCTGCCACAAATAAAAGAAAAACTCTCCCAGTTTCATAACTGTTCAGTGCAGTTCGATGTGGGCTCCATTTGTTGCCCTACACACATCCAAACGATAGTGAAGTTCTTGCCACATGCTGGTAAGGACGTCTGGTGTAACTGAGTGAATAACGTCTGTGATTCTCTGTTTTAAGTGATTAATGTCGTTGATACATTCAATGTACACATGTTGCTTCACATAACCCCAAAAGTAAAAATCTAAGGATGTCAGATCTGTGGATCATTGTGGCCATGGCTTGACAGAACCCCTGACTATGTTCAGCAACCCATATTCCGACGTTATGGCAATGAACATGTCCACAGATATGGAATATTGCCTCATCACTAAACACAATCTTCTGTAAAAAATCTTGCATCATTGTCGATCTCATGAAGTATGTCTGTAGCAAATGCGCATCGTTTGGGTCTATCCGCCGGTTTTATAGCATGCAACAGCCGCAATTTGTACCCCATTAAACAGAGATGTTTCTTTAACACTTTATGAACTGTAGTCTTGCTTAGTGGTAATTGTCAAGCACACACACACGCACAGATTTTTTATGACTATTTAGGTAGCTATCCCATACAGACTCATCACTGACTGACGGCCTACCAGAACGGGGTTTCTCCACCAAACTGCTGGTTTCCTTCAACTTCTTATCCCACCAAGTAATGTTATTCCTATGTGGTGGCGCTTCTTTATGAATGCGCCGATATTCATGTAGCACTTTGGACACGGATTTGAATTTGGTGAGCCACAGAACACAATGAACTTTCCTCTGTACCATCCACATCTCGACTGGCACGGAAAACCACACATCTGGCATAAGCCAGACCTTGCAGTGCATTAATCAGAGTTCAGTTTATCAGGGGTTAATCTGACTGGGGGCTCAGCAGCAGCTTAAATGAGTTTGTGTTTGGTTCTTGTTATCTCTCCTCATGAACAGGTCTGATATGATTGGGCCAGAGAAAGGGCACCAAAATGTAAATTATAAATAGATCCTGTGACAGGTCAAAAGTGCACCATGACTTTACGGACACACTGTATAATAGACATGTTGCTTGCTCCAAAAATTGAGATAAATACCTTGTAAAAATTCATGTTCTCCCCAATTCTGCCGCTCTTATCCTTTTTGTGCTGCATTACTCTGTT